>NW_028296644.1:635000-952500 GCF_055471065.1 Atractosteus spatula | reverse complement strand
TCCTATAAAGCTGTGTTCTGCTATCTGAATGCACTGCTGGGACAATTTACTGCTGTAGCGGCAAGGCTTATTAAAAATACAGGAATTAAGTTTGCTGCTCCCTTGCCAGTCTCTCTCTCCCTCATTTAAGTGGTGCTGGATTCAGAGAGGCCATTCAATTTGGTTCACATTTAAGGTGTTTTTCTAGCTGATAGAGCTTCCTGATAAGGAACTGCTCCCAAAGCTGAGACTCACCAGCCACCCTAATAAATGGTCATCTCTGGCGCCTTACTGTCTGGGAGATTCCAAGGGAGAGTCGCATCCCAAGGTTTACAACCCTAAGGTCAGAGTGCATTGTTACTCATCCTCCACCTTGATCAGCCAATCAGGAACTAGTAGGGCAGGCTAACCCCACGTGGGTCTCGAATACCTGCGAAACTCTCAACCAATGAACGACCCAGAAGGGGCTCCTCCAGGACAGGAGGTCGCCATGCGTAACCAAAGGATCCACCCGAAGTTAGCCCAGCAGCAAGCCTCATGAACCCATCGTGAACGCTCGCCTGATCAACGAGTGAACTGCGGTCGGAACTGTGGACAGCTGAATCTCAGGATTCAGGACTAGCGCTACATTGGGAACGAACCGGTCTTCTTCCTGTCTAAAGAGTGTGACTTGCTTGGACCAGCAGTCACTTTCCATGTGCACAAACTCTGCTAGTAAGCCAGAACTAACTAGCCAGTCTTCAGAGAGCCCACTGCTAGCGCGCCGCAGCAGAAATCTCTCCCTCCTTCTCCTACACCTTCAGCCTAACCAGCACTGCCTGGCACCGAGCCAGAGGACTTAGAAACAGAACTGTTCCTTTGTGTCCGTGGGAGATCTGAATCCACACAGATTGGATGAGTATTCAACATTCTACATTACAGTTAGAGAATTCAATTGTTACCTCAACCAATGTTGATATCAATTTAATTCCTATGAGTGATGTAGTTGCCTTTGAGTATCTAGTGTAGAAGTTGTAACCAAAGTTCATTTACGAAACGGTATAAATGAATGGTATACTGAATGTATGTCCCTCTTGGTTTGTAACTCTTCGTGATTGAATATATACCTTTTGTATTCTGCTAACCCTCACTATTAGATCTGTTATGTTTATATGCACATTTTATGTATTAATAAATGTATTTTCGTGTATTAGTATCCGTGTGTGTGCGTTGCTGAGTTATCCCGCAAGGTCGGTTTTCTAATAGCCATTAAAGAATCATTTTGTGACTTACTGCTACAATGAATAATTGTCCCAGTAAATGCACAATACCCCTATACTGCTAATAATAACCTTATTTTCTATTTAATAGCCTTCCTTTATTTGAGACTTGGCAAAATAGGAGCATGCCATTTATTTTTTCATTAAAACGTGATTGGAAGTGTAGTGTCAGACAAATACTCTGCTTGTACATCATTCAGGAGCAGGTGTGTTTAATTGCATTATAAAGCTACATGATAGGTGTGCAGCTGATGGGTTTTGTACACATCCTGTAATGCAATCAAACTGATCAAACTGAAAAGGAAACTCAACTTGAGTAAATATGAGAGTCCATTAAATACATACAGTGCACCCCACAAACGGCAGTATCGTGAAGTCTAGTTAGAGGGATTTTCATTCTGAACTTGGATAATTTCATATAAAATGTGACGGGTGTTTTTTTTTTAGAAAGGAGGATCATACAAGGGCTGTGATCATGTCATCATTCTCACTTTGACTTTGGTATATTCTGTGGCTGGAGAAAATACAATGAAAGTCAAAGCACATTCTGCAAACCTCAAGCAGATATTGAGAATCTTAAAAAGAAAACCTCAATCAGAGCCACAGCAGAGCAGAACAGATCAGACAAGCCAGCTGTAGAGCTCCGTCACTCAAGAGATTCTGCTCCTCCTGTCACACATAAAACTATACAACTGTCACGCCCGACATCCCTCCCCTAGAGGGCACCACTACTCCTGTCATCCGTCCTTCGGACGAGACGTAAAACCGACTCTCTGTGCTCCTTAAAAATCCCAGGGCATTTCTCGAAAAGAGTAGGGGTGTAACCCCAGAGTCCTGGTCAAATTTCCCATTGGCCCTTGCCAATCATGTCCTCCTAATATTCCCCATCTATGAATTGGCTTCATTACACTGCTCTCCTCCCCACTGTTAGCTGAAGTGTGGTGAGTGTTCTGGTGCACTATGGCTGCCGCCACATCATCCAGGTGGATGCTGCACATTGGTGGTGGTGGAGGGGAGTCCCCATTACCTGTAAAGCGCTTTGAGTGGAGTGTCCAGAAAAGCGCTATATAGGTGTAAGCAATTATTATTGTTATCATTAGTCCCGCGATTGTTGCTGTGTTCCCAGGTGTACCCTGTTATGTCTACTGCTATTTAAAGATTAGCACCTCCAGTCCTCGGGGCTCAACATTAGGGTAAGGATGTCGCGAGGCCCGCCTAGCACCAGGATACCCTACGTCCGTCTCCTGAGGGCATAGGCCTCATCCCCGATACCTCCCACTTTCTGAGTCGGGGGTCCAGAGGAACTCGCCCCGTCATCCTAGGACCTCCATGTTTTGCGTGTGTTCATGTTTTCCCTCTTCCCGGGGATTTTAACCTTGTCGCATCGGAGGATGGATTTATTGTTGATGGACTCATGGACGGTGCCCCGACCTGCCTTCGGACCTGCTTGGATTTGGATGCCATTCTTTGTCTCCCCCGCTCACAGTCTCACGGACTGTCACTATTATTTTGTGCACTATTAAACCCCTGTCTGTTTTTCCATACCACGCTTGCTGTTTTTTCCAGCTCTTACCGCATCGTATAGAGTCTACTACAAGACCTGATGGACTACAGACCATGTCCATAACAACAACAAGAGGAAAATAACAGGCGAAGAGATTCTACAGTAAAAAACACTGTAAATACATATACAACTGAGTTTCAAATTATTTTAGAATAAGCAGGGGTTAATCCCACATTTGTGTTGTGAAAGTACTCAGTTTTAAAGACTGAACCACTGGTTAATATTTATAGGCGAAAAGGTAAACATTTTTAGATGTTCATGAGTAACTGCTGGCAATTTAAATGAAAAAAACAATTTGAAATATATCTTTCCAAAATGGATGTATATATTTTTTTCATAAATCCTTAACTATTTTTAAAGTCTCACTGCTGTGTAAACAAATTCAATGGTTGAATTTAGAGAATACTGAAGATTGAACTTGCATGAACAATAGTTTGTGTAACAATTTACAAATGCTAATTTGATTATGCAGGTTTAAGCTGAGGGTGTTGTAAATCTAAAACCTGCACAGACACAGACAACTGTGAGTTTTGCTAAAAGGTTAAAAACTGAAGACACTCATTTAATTTATGATCTAGCCATGTCACAATAGATTAGAAAGGAGACAGAGTGATTTAATGTTTTTTTAATTAGTAAATCATTGTACAGCTCCTGTACATTAATAATTAATAACCTTCTGTGTATTGGCTTACCGTCTCTCCTGTGTGAACAAGCTGGTGGGTTCTTAAACTGCTTGCCTGACTAAAACTCTTCCCACACTGACTGCAGGTGAAGGGTTTCTCTCCTGTGTGAACAAGCTGGTGTCTTTTTAAGAGGGTTGACTTATTAAATGTCTTCCCACATTTACTGCAGCTAAATGGTTTGTCTTCTGTGTGAACAAGCTGGTGTCTTTTTAAGGGGCTTAACCCATTAAAGCTCTTCCCACACTGACTGCAGCTAAAGGGTTTCTCTCCTGTGTGAACAAGCTGGTGGGTTTTTAATTTGCTTGCCAAACTAAAACTCTTCCCACACTGACTACATTTAAATGGTTTATCTCCTGTGTGAATAAGCTGGTGTCTTTCTAGATTACTTGCCTGACTAAAACTCTTCCCACACTGACTGCAGCTGAAAGGTTTCTCTCCTGTGTGAATAAGCTGGTGAGTTTTTAAATGGTTTGAGCGACTGAAACACTTCCCACATAGAGTACAACTGAATGTTCTCTCCCCCTTGTGAGTGCACTGGTGACTTTTTATTTGACTTGACTGCACCGACAGTCTCTGTATTTCTGCAGAAGAAAGCCTAATTATTATCAAGTCCTCTGGGCCTCCCTGTTGTTCCTCCCTGTACTGACTCTCCTCTGTAAGCTGTAACTCAGTACTGTTCTCTTCATTAGGTACATCAGTCTGCTGCTCTGCAGGGTCAATCAACTGGGGCTCCATGTCATGCCCTATGACTTTAAACTCATCCAGTTCTTTTTTGACCAAATGTACAGAGATGCAGTCCAGTTCATTACAGCTTTGTCTAATATTTTTAGTGTCCAGATTATTAAAACTGTCTCTTACATCATCAGATACCAAGAGTCCAGATGTCTCACTCCCAGGCTTTGTCTTTATCATATGCACAGAACCCAGATCCTCCACACTCTGTCTGCTCTCTGTGTGCTGCTCATTGAGTTTCTCTTTCCTTTCTGCAGCAGTGAGCTCTGTCTCCTGCATTAGACTGAAGCTCCATTCCTCCTCACTGTGCTGCTGTTCAAGAGCAGCCCTTTCCTCAGCATCAGGGAGAGCACTGGCCTCTGAGCCTGAAAACACAGGACAAGAGAACAAGACCTTTAACATGGACTGAGAGTAGAATTCAAAAGCAAATAACAGCACAGAGAAAGTAGGACATAACTTTAAGATGCAGGGAATTATACCATTTAGACGGAGAAGTAAAGAGTACTAAAGACAGCCCAAAATTCACTTTTTACTTTAACAGACAGACAAAAATGTACACTGAAAAATAACACTCAGGATTAACAACTTTTCTTCACATAAAGTGGGTATAGAAAGTCACCACTCCCTTTCAAACTTAGTGCCTTTTGTTGTATGACACTCTGAAAATAAAAAGTAACCCACATTCGCCAAGTGAAAATAAAATTCTAAAACATTCTGAAAATTAATTAATATTCCAACAGTAAAATTCTTTATTTGGATAGGTGAACACCCGCCTTACAACTGCATTTATAAACTTGCTCATGTTTAACCAATCACCTTACAGATCACACAACAAACTAATTGGCTCCCACCTGTGATCAATTGTGGTGATTTTGATTAGTTCAGAATAAAAGCATTTCAAAGCTAAGAATTGACTAAGGGAGGAAAGGTGCTTTCAAAAGAACTTTTTGATAAAGCTGTAGAAAGGCACAAGCCAGGACATGGGTATAAAAAGATTTCAAAGGCTTTAAGTATCCCATGGAGCACAGTCAAGACCATCATTAGGAAGTGGAAGACTTATGGCATCACCCAGACTTTAACTAGATCAGGCCATCCCTCCAAACTGAATTACCGAGCAAGAAGGAGACTGATCAGAGAGGCTACCAAGAGGCTGATGGCAACTTTGAAGGAGCTACAGGCATTTATGTCAAAGACTGGTCATTGGTGTGCATGTGACAACAATATCACAAAAGCTCCACAAATCTGGCCTGTATAGAAGGAAGGCAAGAAAAAAGCCACTCCTTAAAAATGTCACATCAAGTATCATTTATGTTTTGCTAAAAAGCACCTTAAAGATTCTGTGGCCAAATGAGACCAAAATCGAACCCTTTGGCCGCAATGCAAAATGGTATGTCTGAAAAAAAAAAACACAATACATCTTACCATCCAAAGATCACCATTCCTACAGTAAAGCACGGTGGTGGCAGCATGCTGTTATGGGGGTGTTTCTGTTCAGCTGGGACTGGGGCAGTTGTCAGGATAGAAGGGAAGATGGATGGTGCAAATTACAGGCAGATTCTTGAAGAAAACCTGGAGCCTTCAGCCAGGAAGTTGAAAATGGGAAGATGGTTCACCTTTCAACATGACCCAAAGCACACCGCCGATGCAACCATACAGTGGCTGAAGGACAGGAAGGTGAATGTCCTTGAGTGGCCTTGTCAGAGCCCCCACCTAAATCCCATTGAAAATCATCAAAATTCTAGGGGACTTTAAAATACACATCGATTCAAGGTCTTCCAGTCTGGCTAAAGACTTCCTTTCTATATTGGGATGCTTTGATCTTACTCAGTTTGTCTGTACCCCTACACATAACAAAGGACACACCTAGATTTAATTATTGCAAATGACTTTTTTGTCTCCCACTGCTCTTCCCTTGATCTAGGCCTCTCTGACCACTTAGCCATTCTCTTCAATCTGGAATTAGTTGTTTCTAACACCTCCCCCCCATGCTCTGTAAACTTCCACAACTGGCGATCAATTGATTACCCAAGGTTTACAAACTCTGTTCTGTCTTCCTTATCTTGTTTCTCTTCCTCTGACTCTCTAGAGGACAAAATACAGTTACTTGACAGTGCTCTTTTATCTACCCTCGACACCTTTGCTCCTTTAAAAACTCGAACTATCTCCTTCTCTCGCCCTGCCCCCTGGTACAATGACCAGCTGCGATCCATGAAGGCAGCCTCTCGCAAACTTCAGCGTAGGTGGCATCTTTCTGGCCTAAATGTACATTATCAGACTTGGAGAGATTACTTATCTGAATACAAGGTTACTATAGTCTGCTAGATCCACCTACTTCTCTCACATCATTGAAAATCACCAAAACAACCCCAGACATCTTTTCTTGACCATCAACAGACTGCTCAAGCCAAACTGCCCCACCACATTACCTGCCTCATCACAACTTTGCAACACATTCTTAGATTTCTTTAGTTCTGATTGACAAAATCCGGCATCACATTCTCTCCACTACGCATATTATTTCCATACCTCCTCCCTCCTCATCCAACTTCTCTGGTTCCCTTCTCTCCAGCTTCTCTCTTCTTGACTCAGCATCCCTCAATAAACTAGTTACACGCATGAAACCCACCACATCTATTTTAGATCCCATTCCAACCACTTTATTTCAGTCCTGTTTCTCTTCTCTCTGTCCCATTGTCCTCAATATTATACATGAATCCATGAGTACTGGCATTGTACCAATGGTCCTCAAAACTGCTGCCATTACCCCCGTACCAAAAAAGCCGAGCATCTCTCGACAATCTTAACAATTTTCGCCCCATCTCCAACTTACCCTTTCTTGGTAAAATTCTAGAATGTGCTGTCACACTTCAGTTACATAACCACCTCATGACAAACAACCTTTTCGAACCCCTCCAACCTGGCTTCCATCAACTTCACAGCACAGAAACTGCCCTGGTCAACGTCACCAACGATCTTCTAATAGCTTCTGATTCTGGTTCTCTTTCGATACTTATCCTTCCTGATCACAGTGCTGCTTTGACACTGTTGACCATAACATCTTACTTTCTCATCTTGAGACTGTGTTTGGAGTTTCTGACACTGCTCTCAAATGGTTCAAATCTTGCCTCACTGATCGCTGTCACTTTGTCTCTACTTAATGGGTACAGGTCTGAAATTGGTCTTGTTAAGTCTGGTGTTCTTCAGGGCTCAATACTGAGCCCCTTGCTCTTCAGCATTTACATGTTCCCACTTGGTCAGCTTTTAAGATCACATGGCCTCAGATTTCATTTTTATGCTGACGATACTCAAATATACATCCATATCAAACCTGACACTGATGTGGCTGTCTCTATTCTATCTAATTGCAACTCTGAATTGATAGATGAATTGATAGAATTGATCAATAGAATTGACTACTGTAATGCTCTACTCGCTGGGGTATCTAAATCTACTCTGAACAAACTGCAGTATGTCCTAAATTCAGCAATCAGAATCCTGACCAGGTCTAGTGCAAGTGTTCGCATTACTCCTATCCTGGAGTGCCCAACAGGCACTGGCTTCCGGTTAAATTCCGTGTAGACTTTAAAATCCTCATGCTCACCTGTAAGGCTCTGCATGGCTTGGCACCTCAGTACCTGTCTGAACTATTATCGCCCTACTCCCCACCTCGCAACCCTTGCTCTTCTAATTCTGCTCTCCTTACTGTCCCCCAAGCCCATCTACATTGTATGGGTGACCGGGCCTTCTCCTGTTATGCCCCCAAGCTCTGGAACTCTCTCCCCAAGGATATCAGAGAGTCACCTTCTCTAAACTCCTTCAAATCCAGACTCAAAACCCTCTTCTTCAGAAAAGCCTTTACTTAACTGGTTCCATTCTTCACCCCTCTGCTTTTCTTAGTACCACCATCCATGTCTCCTCAGTATATTGTAATTGTGTTTAATCTTGTGTATTCTTTTTATTTATTGTTGTTGTCATCTTGTAAAGCGCTTTGAGAAGCCACTTTTAAAGGCGCTATACAAAATAAAGTTTATTATTATTTAGAATGACTTGCAGATAACAGTCCATCAACAGTCACCACACAGTGCAAAGTTGGTAGAGATGTATCCCAACAGACTCAAGGCTGAAAGTCAAGCAAAAAGGTGATTCCATCAAGTATTAACTCAGGGGGTGTTCTCTTATTCAACCCAGTTATTGTACTTTTTATTTTCAGAAATTTTGCTTTCTATTTTCACTTGGATGTTGCAAGGTACAAACTGTAAATAAGTCTGATTTTATTTGTCTTCTTTTTGGCAACAAAAGGTGAACATTTTGAAAGGGGGTAGTGACTTTCTATACCCATTGTACATAAAGCACTGTTAAAATCACATACCTCTACTCACAACAGCAATTATCATCAATGACCAGCAAAGTGTTTTAATAACCATGTCCAAGTTCAAACGTGAAAACTGCATCATATTAACTCAAGACCCAAACAAAAACAAAGATCAAAACTCACAAATGATCTGAACCTGATTCACTGCAAATACAGTGAATTTAACTGAGATGTCTGTCTCTCTAGAAGGCTAATATACATTTTGCTGTGTGCTTAATCCAAAGAGGTCAGAAAGAGAACACTGGACACTTCAGTGTTTGTAGTCATCTCATCAATAAGGACAGACAACACTGGACAGACAGTGCAGCACAAAAACACCAAGAGGCAATCCTGGGAAAACTGTTCCTTCCCAATCCACAGACACAGAGGTTCCTGGAGGTTCCAGGGATTTTATAGCTCCCAGACAGACCAGTACACAGCATTGGAGACACCCCGATATTCACTTCATCCTGCAAGCAACAGTCGTATGGCAGGGTACACCCTGGATGGGAAGCCAGTCTATCACTAGGCACACAGACACACTCACCTGGAGGAAACCTATGTGAACACGGAGAGAACATGCAAAACCCAGAGAGCACCCCAGACCTGGGATTAAACCCAGGGCTCCAACTCTTGAAGCAGCGATGCTGAGCCCTGTGCCACCATGACACTCATAATGATGAATGTTGTTAATAATATTATTACAGTGATTTTAGGCTGTGCGTGTGAGTCTGTGGCTGCTCTGCAATGGACTGACATCCCATCCAGGGTGTATCCTGCCTTGTACCAGCTGCCTGCTGAGATAGGCTCTAGCTCTCCCGAGACCCTGTACTGGATAAAGGGACTGGAACAGTGCAGAGTTCAGACTGGCAGAGTGCAGTGCAGTGCTAGACAGGAGCAAGTCTCCTTCCTGACCAGCAGGTAACTGGTCAGATCCTGATAACAGGAAGTGGTCTATAAACAGCAGCAACACTGGCAAAGACACTAATCTAATTAAACTATTGTGGTTTGCTATTGGTTATATGTCTATACAATTGATTTCAGCCATTTTTGGAGAAGCACAATTTTTTATTTAGTCAAGAATTAGACTTTTCCCTGTCTAGCACTGCACTGTGGAAATTTGGTAAGAGGGGGTGATCTAAAAACAGCAATAACACTTGCATGGATGCAAACATTACTGAAGAACAGTACTTTTATATTCACTGTGGTAACCTATATCACATTGTATTGTTAGAAATGTAACTTTACGTTTTCTGTTTTTTTTAACTATTTTAACGGAGCTTTTATTTTGAAAAGTAAGATTAACGGGAAGCCCATTTCCGTTGCTTAAAGTTGCTTAACACTGCTAAAAATGGGCCAGCATCTGTTTGATCGAGAAGCGAAAAATCGAGAAGATTTTTAGCTCAGCTGCTGGTGTGTTATAGAGAAGGACTAGTTAAAAGCTCATATTCAGAAATTACAATTTTCAATATGCCAAAATCCCACGACTTTACATGTTAAAACTAATACCTCATTCACAAGTTCACTGTTACGTGGTTATGCTAAGAAAAAATAAATAAATTGATAACACTATATATTTATGATAATTACACCATTTAACCTACTATAACAGTTAACGACAAAATATGTAAAATTTGTGAAATGTAGCGCAGCCTGCAAATATCTGTGGACGCTCGACCTTTTAAATCTTGTTTAACAATTCATGGTTTACAGCCAGGAATAATATTTCCAGATTTTTCTTTGCTTTAGTAAAACTTAAAGCGCTGGAAAAACGTTTGGAGGAGATGATGTTAACATTAAGGAGGAAGCTCCAGCGATTAAAAAACACTAAACAACTGAGATCGCGTTTCTATAGCGAGGGTCTAAACATTGTACTAATATGAGTCAGTTTGAACGTTATGTCCACCCGTTACTGTATTACAGATGTTTTCAGCACCATAACCGGACAACGGGAGTTCAGTTTCCAGTAGAAAATCCCGTTACTATATCACGCAAATCTTTCCCACTACACTCTGCATCTCTGTACTATATTCTCACCAGTGAGGAAGTTAAAGACACTGTTTTTAAACACACTGACTTCATACAACTCACTACACTGACCTGACAGCTCCAGTTTCGTGTCCATTTCTGCTTTTATTTCTGCAGTGACTTCACAGGGAAGCGTGTGTCCAACATGATCTGTCTGCGCCTGATCTCCTCCTGTTCCCGACTCCTTCTCCCACAACTGCAATCTCCACTTCAGGCTCTCGTTTTCCTTCTTCAGTTGCGCCATTTCACTCCCGACACTGTCTTCCACACACTGGGTGATTTTAAACACGGCCCGTCTCACCAGAATCCGGGAGATGCTGCGCAGTTTGTCTTGAAAATTGTGCTCAGAGTCAGACATCTTGTTTCGGAAAATTTCTGACACATCATACACGATCGATTTTAGCAAAACCTCCATGAAAGAGTGAAGCTCGGTTTGCAGAATTAACAGGCAATTCGCCATCTTCTTGCTGATCTGCAGACTCTGTACAGATTTACAGCAAAACAGGATCACGCTTTCAACAGTTGAAAATTATTTTTTTGAGCTTAACTCTCAGCTCAGCAGTCACTGGTGATTAAACTGCTAGCACAACTGGTCTATAATCATATTATTAATATAATATTAACTTTAGCTTCCTTAGGGGGTGCCCGCCTGGACTCAGAGGGAATCTTGCTGGCACAATACCGTCGCTCAGCTCACCTTGTTCAGTTTAGGGACTTTGACTCGCCCTAGGTGGAAAGCGCCCTGGTTTAGAGACCCGCCCCGAGCTCAGAGGAACCACGTCTTGTCTTGGTTTCGAAACCAAGCTCAGAGGAATTGTGTCTTGTCTCGGTTTAGGGATTTTTACTCTGAATCTCACAGAGACGTGTCCTTACTCTTTTCCCTATAAATGATTCTTTATATTCTCCGTTTCCGGTCCTTCCCTTACGGCAACCTAATTGGGTGGTAACATAAAAAATATACTCACCCTGTGTGCCGTCTGGGATTTACCGGAGACCTGGAGAATCCTTGCCGACTATGCCAAATTGTTGTGGGAAATCCTTCATCCAAGGAGCAGGACACAGTCTTTGTGGATTCAGTTGTTTTATTGAGCTCAATAATGACATCAACGCGCGTTGGGTCTGCCCCGCAGGGCAGACAAACCGCAAGGGTTTCCCAGCTCTTATATACAGTACGATCTCAGGAAGATGTTTTGTTTCACCACTTCATGTGTAGTCGTCTTGCCCTATGATATGTAGCATGAGTTGACCGGTTGGTCCTGTCTCAACTCCTGTCCTTTGATGTGTAGCTGTCCTTTGATATGTAACATGAGTTGACCTGCTAAGTCCTGTCCCAAGTCTTGTCCTTTGATGTGTAGCTATAATTGTTGGAGCTACTTAAGATATGTTAAAACAGCCGACATATTACACAATGCACCTGAACCAACACTGTAGTGTTGAATACAGATAAATTATATATATATATTTTCCATCTATAATATATATGTGTTTTTCTACTTCAGAAAGATTTAATGTCTTTACTGTGCACGTTTTGATCTGCTTAGTATTGAATATTTATATGGAATTTTACAACTAAAAGGACATTTTAGTAGCTGAGCATAAAAAGAAGAGGAGCATAATGCATCTGAAGGTCATAAACGATATTAATTTAGGAACATAAACATATTACTGTATGTAAACTGTACTGTATATGGCTGGTCTTGGTAGTTTAAAGAAAAAATATACACCAATCTTCCATTTCTCCCTAAACATTTTAAGCATCAAAGTTTTATGAAACAGTCCCCAAATATGCGATTGCTGTATAGAATGAATTTTAATTAAAAAAATGTAATTAACACGAAAATTAAGCTGTTTCCTTTTTTCCGCCTGAGAATATAGTCCCTCGTTGCTATGCAATGCAGAAACATAGCCACAAGTAACTAGCAAAGAGAGGACATTAGCTAGCCAATATGATAAAGACTTTTTTGTTTATTTCTTTAGCACATTTATTTGAACATTTCTATCGATTGTACAAGCACTTGGAAACTGTCCAATCCCTAGTTCATCAGGCATTTTCATTTACGCTCTGGGCATGCTCCCACTGGCGCTGGTCTATGTCTTCTAGAATATAACACCGGCGATTTGTTGTTAAAATTGGGTTTCCAATAATGCCGCAGCAAACTCTTGTTTTTATGTCCATTATAACAGACATAATCTCCCTTGCTTTTAACCGAGCATTTCATAATTTCTAAGAATGAAAATGATTTAAACTACAGATGCAGCCATTCAAAACAAGCGGGCGATACCGCATTATTTTGTGGTGCGCATGACGCAGCCTACTGCGAGTTACCGTAAATTCTTGTATAGTACCTCATAATACCACGTGGTACCGCAAGTAAAATAATAGTATCCGGAATTTCCGCAAAGTGGAGCTAATAAAGCTCAACCTCTCATGTTTGAGCTGTCGCCATCAAAGTCTTTAACGCAGATATTACTAATAGTATTAATAATGAATGACCTTGGACAAGCTGTAAACTCAAAGTATTGCCCTGGTCCACATTCTTTTTTTCATTGACTGTCTTTGTAAAAGTAACACCACAGCATTTTGCAATCACGCATTTGTTTCCAATCATGCAAAGTACAGTAGTTTTTGAGAATCTCTGATTCACCATGCCTTTCACATACTCATAAAAGAGATTGATTTAGGAACATAAACATATTACTGTATGCAAACTGTACTGTATACAGTATGTATATGTATATTTAATGTCTTTACTGTGCCCGTTTAAGCATTGAATATTTATATGGAATTTTACCACTGAAGGGAAATCTTAGAGGAGCATACTGTAACGCATGTGAAGGCCATAAACGATATTAATTTTGGAATATAAAAATACAGTATATGGCTGGTCTCGGTACTTTAAAGAAAAAATACACACCAGTATTCTATTTCTCCCTAAACATTTTAAGCATCGAAGTCTTTAACTAACGTGATACCGGAGTCAACAAGCATACTTTTAGAATTTGATTAAAAGGGAATATAATATGGAATCGCGTATCTAAAGAAATTAATAACAATATAATTAACGATATAAGATATTAATAACGGGGGCGGTGTAGCAGTCGGCTCTGGCTTTCCCCATCTATACCAATGCACTGCAAGTACAACCCCCCTCTCTGTGGGAGTGCTGGCTGTGACGAATTAAACCGGTTTCACAGGTATTTTCAAAGTAGAAGGGGGCGAGATTTCCAGCAAAAGACACCTCCCCCCCTCCAAAACCCAGTAAGTACAGTACTTACTAGTTAAGAAAGCTAGGCTCCTCAATGAAATCGCTTTAACATGCTAATGCGTGTAACAGTCCGGGCGTGGCAAGCTTCTATTGTCTCCTGACTACGGCGAAAGGAACCCTTCTTTCATTGGAAGACAATGAACATATTCTACCTGTACATGAGAATATAATGCTGGCGCGTGGGTGCGGTGGGGTGCTGTACCAGCTGTAAAAAAAAAGTTGTTTTTTTTAAAAGTCAATTGAGTGTCCATAATATTGCAGTAAGTGAAAAGACCACGGGCATTCTTCCTCCCCCTACATTCTCAGAGTAGAATAGAATTTATTATTAGCACAATTTATTACATTGCTAAATTTAATATTATTGATTACTAATAGTTTATGCTAACACCTAGCTTTCTTAACGCGAGAAGTTTTACTGTAAGCAAAAAAAAGGGGTTTTTGGAGGTGTTCTGACAACACTGTCAACTGTTCTGACAACAATTGATTTAAAGACGTTCTGTCAAAGTGCAATGAAATACAAAATTGTTGTTGTTATTGTTGTTTTTATCCTGTAAAGTGCTTTATATATTATTTATATATTTTATATATAAAATAAAGTTTATTATTATTACTATTATTAATTTGCTGGACAGAGGTGAACATTATTATGCAGAAGACAAAGATAATGATTAACGTTGCATTGTCAGATTGTGAATCAATAAAGACATTTAATTAAACACGGGTTTGAGATTTAAATGGAAATGGGAGTGACGGGAACTCTTAATCTCTTAGTATCGACACTTGTTCAATTGTGGTTCTTTTGGTTTCACGGAGGGCTTCTCAGATACTGTAGTTGGGCATTCAGGTCAATTGCCAGGCAAAAGGATTAGTGAATATATTTTGTTAAAGCAAGTCAGTTTGTTGCGACACATAAAAGACATATTGTGGCATTATTATATATACTGTAGGGAGGACACAGTGACTCAGACACCCGTTGAATGAAAAAGGGCACTTTAATTTTCTGTACAGCTGGTACAGCACCCAGACAAACACAAATGCATTTTTAATAAAATGGTTTTATTCATTAATAATCTGACTCACATAACTCACATTCCCAAATGCCCCCCACCCCGCTCAACAATCCTAGGAAGAACACGAAACAGCCTGTTAATAAAACTGTTGCAATTTTGTTCTGTCAGTTCTTCCTTCCAGAACTTGTAAATCGCATTGATCAGTTCTTGCTTTGTGCTGGGTTTAGCAGTTTTCCGAATATAGTCTTTCAGTGAATGCCATATCATCTCTATTGGATTTAAATCTGGGGATTTAGCTGGAGTTTTCACGCAGTTAACTCTATAAGCCTCGCCCTTGCTGCTGTGTGTTTCGGATCATTGTCTTGAAAGAAACGATGCCTTGATCCAAAGTGGTCCCTGATATATGGGGTGGCATGCTGTTTGACCACGACTTCCTTGAAGAATTCACAATCCATAATTCCTTCGAAAATAAGAAGTGGTCCTGGGCCTCTTCTAGATATACCCCCCCAGACGTGAACCTTCAGTGGATGTTTGGGCTTTGGCTTGTTCACATATTTCCCCTTTTTACAAAATGACATGTTTGAAAACTGTTCCAGAGCCACTGTTGTTTCATCAGTGAAAAATACATCATGAAATGCCTCTCCCTGTTCAATCCATTGAAGCACTCGTTTGAGCCTTTCCTCTTTGTTTTTTACCCTTATCATAGGGCATGTGTTGGTTTTTTTATATCTCCATCCAAGCCCTCTGTGCACTCTTCTTATCGATGTCGGACTCACGCTCGCACCGAGGTCAGTCCACAGCCGTCTTTGAACTCATCATTTTCATCAGTCAGTCTGTCGATGGCTCGCACAATAGGACTTGAAAAAAAAGAGATCAACAGTTAGTTAGTTATAAAAATAATGTGTTTATTTGTATTTACATGTAATAAAAGCATTTTTAGAAAGTTATTTACCTTTGAATCGACCTTGGTTTAGATTCTCTTTGCCTCCTCTGTCCTTTATAATGTCATCTCACTGTGCTTTCACAAACAAAGATGTCCATGGAAGCCAAATGCTGTACAATGTTTCGTGTTGACTTCCTGTTTCTTTTCATCTTTATTATTTGGTGTGAGAGAGTCTTCATGATTTTGGCCATAGTCCATCTCCTTACCAAAGCTATACAGTAGTGCAGCTAGTTGTCTGTACCGACATACAGTATGGTACAGATAAACATGTACTATACTGATGACCTAATACCTGGGAAAGACACTCCCATCTTCTTTAAAACACAATATGCCAGGAAATGTGTTAGACGCATTAGCAAGTTAAAGCAATTCCGTTGAAAAGCCAGGCGTAATAATTGTTTCCTTCCTTGATTTTCTGATCACTCACTGTTCGGATACTCTTCTCACCTGCCCTGCCCTTTGTTCTCCTGTGATTTGCTGTTTATTCCTACTGCCATCCACTCCTGCCCTCACACCTAAAGAAAACTATTTTACATTTCTTTATGCAGTTCATAGTGCAATTAACCTTTGCTAGTATCTTTGCAGCCAATGCACACTGACAGTTCTACCACTCGAATATTATTTTGCTTATTATTCACAATTTTATTCTATAAAACTGCAAGTGAACAACATAATTGACACACTCAATGAATAAAAACAATATAGAAATCAATACAATAATAGATAATTACTGATCAGATAATACAAGATCAGTCAGACTATATTCAGAAAACTGCTAAACCCAGGACAAAGCAAGAACTGATCAATGCGATTTACAAGTTCTTGGAGGAAGAACTGACAGAACAAAATTACAACAATTCTATTAACAGGCTGTTTCGTGTTCTTCCTAGGATTGTTGAGTGGGGTGGGGGGCATTCGGGAATGTGAGTTATGTGAGTCAGATTGTGAATGAATAAAAGCATTTTTATTAAAAAATGCGTTTGCGTTTGTCTGGGTGCTGTACCAGCTGTACAGAAAATTAAAGTCCCCTTTTTCATTCAACGGGTGTCTGAGTCACTGTGTCCTCCCTACAGTATATATAATAATGCCAATAAATGTCTTTTATGTGTCGCAACAAACTGACTTGCTTTAACAAAATATATTCACTAATCCTTTTGCCTGGCAATTGACCTGAATGCCCAACTACAGTATCTGAGAAGCCCTCTGTGAAACCAAAAGAACCACAATTGAACGAGTGTCAATACTAAGAGATTAAGAGTACCCGTCACTCCCATTTCCATTTAAATCGCAAACCCGTGTTTAATTAAATGTCTTTATTGATTCACAATCTGACAATGCAACATAAATCGTTATCTTTGTCTTCTGCATAATAATGTTCACCTCTCTGTCCAGCAAATTAATAATAGTAATAATAATAAACTTTATTTTATATAGCGCCTTTAAAGGTGGCTTCTCAAAGCACTTTACAGGATAAAAACAACAATAACAACAACAATATAATATTTCATTGCACTTTGACAGATCGTCTTTAAATCAATTTTTGTCAAAATATCCCCGCCTCCAAACAAGAACAAAATTGCAACAATTTTATTAACGGGCTGTTTCAGTAATTTAAAGTATATATTTAAAGTAATAATTTAACAATATATGTAAATGTTTTAAGATATGTTTATGTTTTGAATGTCTGTAGATTGTATCTTATTTTTAGTTTTTGTTTTGTTTCACGTTAATTTTATAGTATTATAAAATTAGAAAAATAATATTATTTATTATTATAATATTAGAAAATCATAGAGAAGACCCCCTTACCCCCATCTTGATTAAAATACTTTTATTTTTTCACAGTCTGGCAATGCCAGACAGAATTCACATTCACTGCAGCTAAATGGCCTTGCAGATCAGAAAATCAAAGAACAAAACAATTATTGTGCCCTGCTCCTCAATGTAATTGCTTTAACTTGCTAATGCGTTAGTGTAACAGTCCGGGTGTGGGAAGCTTCTAATGTCTCCCGACTTCGGCGAAAGGAACCCATCTTTCATTGGAAGACAATGAACACATTCTACCCGTACATGAGAATATAATATAAATACACCAAGGGATTGGGTTGATTTCCCATCACAAAAAAATCAGCGAGTCTGCACTACAGCGACCACAGTATGGAGACAAAGACCTTTTACGGGAAGAGACAAGGTGCTTCTGCCGCCCCAGCTTGCAAAGTGTGAAGGGTAAGCAACTACAACAGGCTTCATCTTAAATACGTGATTATAGCGCATATTACAAGGTATCATTGCGGTATTGAATTATACATTCTATTATAAATATTTCTTCACAGCCTGTTCTTCAGGAGAACACCGGACAGGCGAAACGATCTTCGAAGACTACCAGGACAATAAAAAAGAAAGCGATAAGACGGATGAAAAGAAAAGTTTATTTTGACGTCTGTTCCGCAACTGATGAATACTACTGTGTGACTTTATTTCTTACATGGATTATGTTATTTTGCCACAGGCTGTGGGTCTCTGCTCTCGGCCACTGGCCAGGGTGCCAACCTGTAGAAGCGGCACCTATATGGAGACTTTTCGGCAGCAGCGGGAGCAGTACAACTCATTACTGGGGAGGATTGGGAGGTTAGAGACACTCCTGAAGATGCAGAAGCCGGAGACAGTATGTTCCAGTAGTCAAACACTAGGGCAGCTGTCTCCGAACACACCTTCATCTCCTGATAAGCCTCTCCCCGCCGCGCAGGTTGCAATGCCTGGAGGAAGGTGTATCTCCAGACAACCCTCTGTCCCCCCCAGAGCACACACTGCCTCAGGACACTCCATCCTGCCCTCTATGCTCACCACTGCCCAGGACTTGGCTGATGCTGTCCCCGCTGTCTATCTCCCCTCAGGAAGCACCGTTTACACAGCGGAATTCACAGATGCCAGTGCAACATACAATTCTCCCCGATATCCAACTGTTTCCCATCAGTCAAGAGAAGGAGCGGGGGTTGTACTTGCAGTGCATCGTTATAGATGGGAAAGCCAGAGCCAACTGCTACGCCGCCCTCGTGTTTCAAAATCTTGTGACATTTGAAATTAAGTGGGGATGGACCACATCAGTAAATTTCGATGGGTCCAGAGACAAAAGTGCCTTGCCTTGCAATCTCCGGGAAACCATTAGTAGCATGGTGAATCGGAGATTCTCAACACTTACTTTTTGCGATTGGAAAAGAATTCGTGAACGGATCAACGTAATGCTTCGAAGAAGGAGGCGCTCTTTTCCTCTAGTTTAACAGTCTGTCCAGAAACAAAATATTCCTCTTAAAAAAGAGTGTGGCGTTACTTTTTGTCAATGAAAAAGTGTGTGTTTCTCTCTCTCTGCTGGTGCGCGGGCACGGTGGGGTCCTGTACCAGCTGTACAGAAAATTACAGTGTTCTTTTTCATTCGACGAGTGTCTGAGTCACTGTGTCCGTCCTACTGTACTGTATATACGTATATTATAAACGCCCCTTAAGCTGGGCAATCGAATTTTTAAATTAAAAAAAAATAAAAATGAGATGTAATGATGTGTTCCTGCTTAACTTAGAAATTGCATGACTTTAAAAGCGATAAAAACAGGTTTCGATAGTTAATGACCACTTTTGGTGCACGAAAAACAATCCAGGCACAGAAAGGTTAAAAAGAAAGTCAAACAGGCAGGGGGGAGGGCAGGTTGTGAATCTGTTACCCGTCCTGGATGAACCGGTTAGAAGATAGGTGGATTTACACCTGTGAAAGGCGTTCCAATTTTAATGCGATACAGAAGACATCATTCATAAAAAATGATCTTGTACGGTCTGTAAACTGAAAATGTATGAAGGAGACACGTTGTGTATCGCCTCTTTTTACACTTGGAAGAACATTCCAGTGTTAAGCTATTAACTTTCAGAATAGCTTTCTCACCATCTAGATTTATTTTTCATACCATCGTGAAACAAAGCAGGGGCATATTGTACTGTACTTCCTCTTGGGATCAAACTTGTAAAGATTCAATTGTTTTTTTTAAATACATTTTAGAAAAGTGTAATCTATACTAAAACACTGTATTTATTTAATACCACTTGATAGCTACATTAATAGAGATAATAATTCAAGTTGATACTGTTTAGACTTTTAATTATTTTAAACTGTATTACAGCATTGTACACATGCTTAAAAGAGAAGAGAGAAAATGCAATGTTTTGTCTTTGAAGTCTTCTTCAGGTGTGAGGGTTAGCTCAAAATGAAATGCTAAAATGCAATGTAGGCCCTAAACGGGTTCAACTATGATTTGGGCTTACTTGCCCTCACACTTGAAGAAAGATTCACAGACGAAACATTGCAGTATTGTATTGCAGTAAATGTTTATATTGTAACGCATACAGCCCCCATTGCTTGTGAGAGCCGGCTTACCAGCGCAGTGACGTCACTGCCCTTCTCTGTGTCTAGCAGGGACCGCAGCCGCTGGGCTAACAGGAGATTCCCCTTTGGCTCATGGGAGAGTCCCCTTTGGCTCGAAAGGGTGGGTCCTTGTTGAATGATGCTGGAGGCCTGGGTTTGAGTCCCTGACAGTGGGGGGCTGACCTGATGTGGCAGTGGTGAGGGTGCCCACATGAACCCTGTAGTGCTACAATATCATTATATCTATTTTTTAATTTATTTTTTTTAAATTAAAAAAATAGTTTGTCCAGCCTATGAGGGGGGGGTCTGCTCTCATTGACAGCTGACACTCCTCCATACACTCAAGTGAAAAATTAATAACACCAATGTAAACGTTGTATTTACAATTTGTTGATAATAAAAATGTTAAGTTCTCTAAAACTTTCTCAGTCAAGTAAGATAATTTACCTAGGGAGCTGTGTAAGCATGCATAGGCAGCAAAAGATCAGCTAAACTGGGAAGATGCGACACTGAAGATATTATTAATAACCTACTGGAGCAATTCAGAGGGAAAGACGGTGACTATTCGTTGTTATTAAAAATGACTTAGATTCGAACATGTTGTGATATTTAGAAATAAAAAAAAGTCAATTAATTGTCCATAATATTGCTATTTTAGTTTTTCAAAGAAATGTCTGTTAAAAGAAAACTTGTGGCACTAGCTGGATTTGAACAGCCAACCTCTCACTTATAAGTCAGGCACTTAGACCATCAC
Organism: Atractosteus spatula; assembly: GCF_055471065.1. Taxonomy (NCBI): domain Eukaryota; kingdom Metazoa; phylum Chordata; class Actinopteri; order Semionotiformes; family Lepisosteidae; genus Atractosteus; species Atractosteus spatula. The sequence continues at coordinate 931,526 of NW_028296644.1, read as the reverse complement.
ACCACTAACATGGTCGCATGCCAAGTGGTGAAACACCCATACACATATCAATAGACTCTGTATGTGTACAGTATATACTACTGTTTGTGTTACAGTACATGAATATAATTATATCGTTATTAATTTCTTTAGATATGCGATTCCATATTATATTCCCTATTAATCAAATTCTAAAAGTATGCTTTTGTTTACTCCGATAACGAGCGTATTCGCAGAAAAGCTTAAAACTATCACTTTTCTCTCAAAGTACTGTATACTGTATAAACGTACAGTAACATGGTCAGAAGGAGCAAGGAGCATGTAAAAACGTTTCTGAAATAACCACATGTAAGACTTTGATGCTTAAAATGTTTAGGGAGAAATGGAATACCGGTGTGTATTTTTTCTGTAAAATACCAAGACCAGCCATATACAATTTACATAATATGTTTATGTTCCTAAATGAATATCTTTTATGAGCATGTGAAAGGCATGGTGAATCGGAGGTTCTCAAGAATTACTTTGCATGATTGGAAACAAATGCGTGATTGGATCAACGAAATGCTGTGGTGTTGCTTTTTGTCAATGAAAAAATAAAGTATTTTCATTTACAGACGGTCAATGAAAAAATAAAGTATTTTCGTTTACAAAGACGGTTACAAAGAATGTGGACCAGGGTAATACTTTGAGTTTACAGCTTGTTCAAGGTCATTCGAGTCCTTGCTGTTGGTATGATATTATATTCTCTCTGTGGTGTAGAAAATACTCACTACTAGTATTCTAGGTGACAGATATGTCATAATTTGACTGCCTACATCTGATTAATAGGATCCATCTCTGGCATACTTTCTTGTTTTTAGTTTATAATGTATAATCTTGGTTATTTTTAATGCCAAAATAATTATAATATTATTTCCAGATAAACCAACTTCAGAGAGTAGGTGGCAGTGATGTTAGAGTGTGTTCACAGTGTTGTCAAGGTATTGCTTATTGATTTTTAAAATGTTTTTTTTACTTTAGATTTACATTACATTTTTACTTTGATCAAGTTAAAACATCCACAAAATTTAGCTCATAGATACCTATGTGTTAACCACTGAATTTGCAAGGTGTAAAACTGCAAAATTGTCTTTTAAAATATAAGGATTACAGTAGTACATTCAATCCAAAATAATTGAGTAAATAAACATTGAGTGGAAACTCGCTTGAAAAATGTCTAAGATTTGGTTTTCAGACTTAAGACAAATGAACTGATGATGGAATTCAACTTCGCTGGCACAAACTGGAAAGATCAACGACAAGAGGGGCCTGGGAGACACAAATCTTTATAGAGCAATTAAAGGTACTCTCCCAGTGGGCAGTGATTTGTCAAATATACTTATATATCACTGCAGAAATACGGCTATACGTTGCTGCGACGTATAATCAACGTTGAATTGCAACCCTAAAATTGATGACATTAATAAACGCATATATAACGTCGAAAACACATCTAACACAGTGCCTGAGGCTTTTTAGATATCGTGTGTGCCGCAACTAGGAGTAATCTGCATAGTGTACGAAGTAAATTATTTTCGCAGTAAGTAATTTATTTACACAGCTTTGCATACAGGGGTTTTGCGGAGGGGGTCTTGCCACCTGCCTGAAAAAAATAGTAAAATGTTTGAGTGCCTATAGATTTTCTGTTTTTATTTTTATAGAAAAGTTGATACCATTTCCTGGACACCCCGTCCCCCATCAGGGTGCGGTGCCCGGGGAAAAATCTGTAGGCTCTGTCACAGTCACTTTATATTCTAAGACTTAGCAAATACTGCAGAAAAGTGCAGTTAATATGTGAAAATGTGTTCGTTCCATTGAATGGTCATGTGTAATGTGTATGTCTGATAAGTTGATTAATGAAGATCCAGTAGTAAATATAGCTTCTAATATTATTTCTAATATAATATTTCCAGATAAACCAACTTTGGAGAGTAGATGGCAGTGATGTCAGAGTGTGTTCACAGTGTTGTCAAGGTATTGATTATTGATTTTTTAAATGTTTTTTTAATTTGATCAAGTTAAAATATCCACAAAATTTAGCTTATCGATACCTATGTGTTAACCACTGAATTTGAACAAGGTGTAAAACTGCAAATTGTCTTTTAAAATATAAGGATTACAGTAGTACATTCGATCCTAAATATTTGAATAAATAAACATTGAGTGGAAACTCGCTTGAATAATGTCTAAGCTCAGTGAGAATTTGGTTTTTAGACTTAAGACAAATGAACTGAAGATGGAATTCAACTTCGCTGGCACAAACCGGAAAGATCAACATCAAAAGAGGTGCCTGGGAGACACAAATCTTTCTAGAGCAATTAAAGGTACTCTTATTCTATGTTGTACTTTCAAACTTTGGGAACTTTTTAATTAGGATAGACTTTATTGCTCAATTACTATGATGCAAGCTAAACTTAATACATTGATTAAGCTTTGAGCTTAGTAAACTTTAATGGCTCTTTTTTGAGATTATATTCAAGAAGAGATTAATCATCATTTATCTGAGTACTAATATTCTAAAATTTTCCCCTAGCTGTGGTGCTGAAGTCCCACCCAACAGCAACAGAAAAAGAAATAAAGGAGCACACAATGCATATGCAAGGCAGGGGGCCTGGAAGTCTGGACACTGAAAATGATAAGTTGCTGGTTCTGTTACTAGGACAATTAGACAGGGCTTTGCAAGTGGTGAACAGTAAAAATCGTCTTAACTTCACATTGTAATAGTATTTTCTTGGAGATATAGAAGTTGTAAATTTTGAAACTTATATTTGAATCGAAATGTGTCTTTGAGTTAAATATTAGCATGTTCATGTAATTAGTTTGTGTTTGTCTTTACTTTATATATATTGCCATGTTAATAGGATTTGTAGCTGAAGTTTACTAGTTGTGTTTTTTATGATGATTAGCCATATGTTGATTACAATATTGTATATAATGTATAATTTGAACTAGATATTTTTCAGGTGTAAATGACTGTAATAAATTTCTAAACCAAATCATTGGCTTGATTTACTAGTTTCTACACCTATAAAATCTATATTTCATGTATAATAGACCTTTAACCATATATGTATAATAGTCCTTTAAATGTATCCGTATAATAAAACTCCAACAATATATGTATAATATATATCCATATAATAGAACTCCAACCATTTATGTATAATGAACATATAATCATAGATGTATAATTGACATATAACGATATACATATGTTAGAATTTCATTCTAGACGAATTACAGACCACTTTTATACGTCTAAGGTACAGATGCAGCCATTCAAAACAAGCAGGCGATACCGCATTATTTTGCGGTGCACTTTATGCACTCTACCGCGAGTTACCGTAAATTCTCATATAGTACCTCAAGAAAAATAATAGTATCCGGAATTTCCGCAAGGTGGAGCTAATAAAGCTTAACCTCTCATGTTTGAGCTGTCGCCATCAAAGTCTTTAACGAAGATATTACTAATAGTATTAATAATGAATGACATTGGACAAGCTGTAAACTTAAAGTATTGCCTTGGTCCACATTCTTTTTTTCATTGACCGTCTTTGTAAAAGTAACACCACAGCATTTCGCAATCATGCATTTGTTTTCAATCATGCAAAGTACAGTAATTTTTGAGAATCTCCGATTCACCATGCTTTTCACATGCTCATAAAAGAGATTGATTTAGGAACATAAACATATTACTGTATGCAAACTGTACTGTATACAGTATGTATATGTATATTTAATGTCTTTACTATGCCCGTTAAAGTATTGAATATTTATATGGAATTTTACCACTGAAGGGAAATCTTAGTAGCTGAGCATAAAAAGAATAGGAGCATACTGTAACGCATGTGAAGGCCATAAACGACATTAATTTTGGAATATAAACATACAGTATATGGCTGGTCTCGGTACTTTAAAGAAAAAATACACACCAGTATTCTATTTCTCCCTAAACATTTTAAGCATCGAAGTCTTTAACTAACGTGATACCGGAGTCAACAAGCATACTTTTAGAATTTGATTAAAAGGGAATATAATATGGAATCGCGTATCTAAAGAAACTAATTACGATATAATTATAATCATGTACCACAACACAAGAATAGTACACGCTGTACAATGTCTGTTGATACTGTTTCTGTAGGGCTTTTTCAACACACTTATGTGGCTTTGCCAGTGGTGCTGTGGGTTAGGTTCCTGACTTATACCTCACACGTTGGGTGTTTGAATCCAGCCAGAACCGTGACTTTTTTTTTTAACAAACATTTCTTTGAAAAAATAAAATAGGGTTAGTGTTAGTGTTACTGTCAAACTTTAAATCAACAATTGATTTAAGGACGATCTGTCAAAGTGCAATGAAATACAATATTGTTGTTGTTGTTATTGTTGTTTTTATCCTGTAAAGCGTTTTGAGAAGCTACCTTTAAAAGCGCTATATAAAAGCACTGATTCTTATGGAATGTGTTTTCTTTCTTCTTTTTTTCAGCATGGAATAAACCTATTACTTGATTCTTATGGATGCCCGGTTCCGCCGGGGATTAAAAAAAAAACCCCATGGAATCGCACATCTAAGGAAATAGCATTCTCTCCTCATGTTCAGCATTTGAGCTTTAAATTTAAACTGTGTATTACAGCATGTTAATCATCAGTCATTAAAAAGTTGGTATATTTTATGAAAGCAAGATTGCTCAGTTAGACAAAAGTACACAACCTACCTTTATCATAAATATTTTAATTATGCAGAAATATTTTATGCATCAAAGCCTTTACCGAAGATATTACTAATAGTATTAATAATGAATGACTTTGGACAAGCTGTAAACTCAAAGTATTACGCTGGTCCACATTCTTTCTAACCGTCATTTTAAACTAAAATACTTTTATTTTTTTCTTTGACAAACACCACAGCATTTCGTTGATCTAACTAACGAGGACAGGACATTAGCTAGCCAATACGATAAAGGAATTACTTTTTTTGCTGATTTCTTTAGCACATTTGTACAAGCACTTGGAATCTGTCCAAGCCCTACTTTGTCAGGCATTTTCTTTTACTGTAACGGACATAAAAACTCCCTTGCTTTTAACAGAGCGTTTCATAATTTCTAACTACGAAAATTATTTAAACTGCGACACTTATCATTCAACCAGAGCTCAAAATATCACAGGGATCCTCAAGATCACAGCAAAGACTGTTTTAAAAGATACTTGTATCAGATACATGAGAATCCAAGCTTTTTTATCTACAGTACTCTTTCTTTTCCGTATACCAGATATTATGGAACCACTTCAGAAGCCCGGCGCAGCACCGAGAAAGCGTCTGCATTTATAACTTAGTTTTTAAAATTAGTCAAGCAATATGAAGCATCTCTTTTTACTTTTAGGTTCCTTGATTATCATTAAGCACAGCTTTCTCACCACTTAGACTACTTTTTGTTACCATCCTTAGACAAAGCAGAAACTTGTTGTACTTTCTAATGACATACAAGTGGAAAGGTTACAGGGAATGAGAAGAGTGACAAACTAGTATACTTTAGATCTTTTTTTCTGAACCAGAGAAAATCTAATCATGTTTCTCTATAACAATAATAAAAAACTTTATTTTACATATCACCTTTAAAAGTGGCATCTCAAAGCAATACAATAGATGTAAAAACAGTTAAAAGGACCACATATTCCTGTTATTTTATCTTAAACATTTGAAATCCTCCCCTATGCAATAGTGACACTTCATCTTGGCTCCACCTAGGACACTCTTAAATCTTCCATCACTTCTCTCTTCTCCCGCAACACTCTCATCTGTCGGCAGTATGTGGTGTCTTTGCATTACAACCAATCTCACCATGGAAAGAAAGCAAAAGGTTTTGGCGAGAGAGGAGGAGATGGCCTGGCCCGCACGGGGATCAATCCCATGACTTTGGTGTTTTTAGTACCACACTCAAACCAACTGAGCTAACCAGCCTCGTGAGAGGTGTCATTACAACTTAGGTGTAATCTTGATGCATCTCAATCTTACGGAGCCCAAGTACATTAAGCCATACTGAGTCTACGTGAACAAGATCAGTAACGGGCTTAGTCAGGCCCAATCAACAGCCCTCAATCTGAGCTTTAACCTCTGCCTGTTACTCCTCACGATCAGTATTTCTGAAAGATTCTGAAAGGCTTTCTGAAAGCCGTTTTTTATTGTGGTTTTGCCCAGCAGGGAGTGTCTTGCCAGAGAAGAGAAATACAAGCGCTATACCCGACAGGCTGACACACTAACTACCGGCTCCAATAACCTTAACTAAAGCAAGAGAACCAGTTCCTGCTCGCGGAAAAGCTTTCATAATTAAAGAGCTCAAGCATTGGCTGGAGACGCTGTGTCTGAGCTCAGTGTTTATAAAAAAAAAGGACAGTCCTGTGCCTGTGGCTGTTAAGTTGCCGGTTCAAATTGCGCGGCTGGCAGAGGAATCCTACTCCGTTGGGCTCCAGGACCGCTGTGCAATGGCTGACCCTCTGCTTTGTTCCCAAGCTTCTCTCCCTGTCTGTGTGTCTCATGGAGAGCATGGGGTATGCGAAAAGACACATTCCTAATACAAGAAAGTGTGTATGGCCAATAAAGTGATGTTATTTTACATAGGACGGCACTCAGCGGCTGCAGGTGCGGATCATGCAGAACGCGCGTCTCCTCTCTCCCAACCCTTCCGCCTCGCCATACTGCCTTCATGGTCCACTGCGGAAAAAAAAAATCCCCTTTTCTACCTTCATACGTCCCTCTTAAACCACAGAAACACAGAAAACTCCGGGAAGTTTCTGAGTCAGCTCTGGGTCTCTCTGCTCGAGGTCAAAAGCAGGAACAGTAATCGCGCTGAAAGCAAGTAGTCATTCCTGTTCGTAGACAACAATGTGTACAAATACATTTCCTGAGTCATAAAACCTAATAAAATCCATGTAAGCCTCCCTGCACATACCAACCAGTCATGTTCAGGTACTTTTCTAATATATCTGAATAGGTCTACCACAGCTGTTACAGCAAAGAGACTTTTCCCGACTTTTTTTTTTGTACGTCTCGTTAAGTCTCACAAAACACAAACAACACTCACCGTAATCAGTACCGTGGATATTCCTGAATTTTACACCATTTTTTTAAATTAAATCATATGAATCCCAATCAGTAACCCATTGTAAGTATCTTCCCATTGACAATTCCTGAGCTTTATAACCATGTAGTATTTTTTTTACCTTTTTTTAATATTTATTATTGTTTTATTATTTATGCATTTTACAGAGTTTTTTTTTTACATATTCTGAGCATTTTATTGTAATTGTAAAATAGGACTATTGATACTCCTGGATTTTAAACCTGTATTTATTCCGACTTTAATCTCTCAACCAGAAGAGGAGGCGGGAGCTTATTTGATTTTAAATTGAATGATTTGTGGGGAAAATTTACATTAATTTCCTAGTATCTATCACCTGTGGGAAATGTGGCATTTCTTGTTGAATTGCAGACATTATTGGAAGGCCTTCAGACTGGTATAGTAGTGATGGGAGGAGATTTAATTTACATATTTATTAAATCAGACAGGAAAAGCATCAAATCTAAAATGGCAGAACCCTCTAGATTACTGGAACATTTTATGCGTATTGATAATCTACAACATGTTTGGTGGTTACTGTGTCCTGCTACACACCCTTTCATAATGTGCACAAATCTGTCCCACATCTTCTATTAGTTTGTAAGGAATATTCTGAAATCTTGGATTACAAGATCAAGGCAGAAAAAAAAGACAATTAGGAAGAAAGATACAATGTATTGAAAATTAAATATGTTTTAAAGGATGAAATGGGATTAAATGCCTAAAATGTCAGATAAACCCTCATCAAATACAATAAATATATTAAGATATATTACATTCTTAAATAATGTGAGGTATAATTTTCAGAGATGGAATAATCTATCTGTAATTTTTTTTTTAGAATAATATGGTTACCTAACTGTTTTTTTTCTTTTTTCAATGATCCCAGTAACTCTTCCAAAAACATTTTTCAGAGCAGCTTCTTCAGTTATCACTGATTTTATGTGGTCTTAATGATCTCATAGTTTAAGAATTGTAGAGGCAATGCTTGTTAATAAGACAAAATTAAGTGTTGCTTATCATCATCTTCAACTCCAGTGTCGGATGGTTGAGAAAAATGCCCTGACCCCCCATTCCCCATTGACCTTTATCGCCTGAAAAGGGGACCTACCTACATACTAGACTATCAGTAGGGCTGGCCATAACTCTCTCATCCACTGCAGCTGAAGCATGTGAGGCAGTAACGCTCTCATCCACTGCAGGTTAAGCCCTGTGAGTGAGATCCAATTCCCTACAGTTCCAGAAATTTGAGACGTCTGTCTGAGGAGAAGAAGAGACTTCTTTCTGTCTACCAATCAGGTCAGCCATGATTAACTAAAAAACAACAACAATTTGGTCATTGTATAATTATGCAAAGGAACAAGTAATAAGTTTATTCTATGCTGAAAAGACAAGAGAGAAAACTCAGTGTTTTGGCTGTGAAGCTTTCTTCAGGTGTATAATTATGTCCATGTTTTTTTCTACTTTCAGTTCATGCACCTATTAATCTTGTAAAGATGGGAAATGAACAGGGAACACCCGTGTGTGACTGGGATAGTACTCCTGATGCCCTGTGGCCCAATTGGATGGCTGACATCTCTGACAGCAAGTCTGTGGCTGAGCTCTCAATTCCTGGGACACATAACACCATGGCTTTCTATGGAGGCGCCTTGGTTGAATGTCAGAGATGGCCTCTCTCTCAGCAATATAAGGCTGGCATACGATGCGTTGACATTCGATGCCGACATATTGAAAACAATCTCACCATCCACCATGATGTAGTTTATCAGCCAGCAATTCTGGGGGATGTGTTTCGAGACACCGTTGCGTTCCTGAAAGAAAACACAGGAGAAGCGATTCTCATGCGCATAAAAAAGAATACGATGAAACAGGCTGCACTCACCCTTTAGACGAAACTCTGAAAAACAAAATTGAGGCATATGGCCAATCAAATTTCTGGGTGAAAAACCAAATCCCAACCCTTGGTGAAGCATGTGGAAAGATAGTTATTATACAAAACTATGCCTGTGCTTCTGTTGGCATTAACTATTGGTCATTAGATATTGCAGATGATTACCATGTTCCAACAATTTTTCACACCCCACAGAAGTGGTCAGGAGTGAAGGACCACCTAGAAAAGGCAAGGTATGGCAATCGCTCACAGATCTTTCTGACCTTTGCTTCAGGGTCGAGTGGTGGGGGATACCCTAATGCTGTTGCTGATAGAGTCAATCCTGGAGCTTTAAATGGATTTGGAGACTAAACAATTCGTTGGGGAATCATAGTCATGGACTTCCCAGCTTCAATACTCGTCCACAAGATAATTCAAAGCAATAAATAACTATTAGAACAAAGAAGTGCAAAAGTAATAAAGGAATCACTGCTGTCTGATCACCCTGTTTGTTTTTATGCTTTGCTCTAGATTTATAGACAATACAGTTGAAAATGCTGCAATACAGAAGTAAAGGCTTGTAAATCTGAGTTGAACTATCTATCTGATTTAGTTCTGGCTATGTTAACATAGATAAAGTAAAAAAGCACCCAATATCTACTTAATAATTGTTCTTAATAAGTGTTCTTGATAACAAGATTGCATCTGAAGAAAATCTATCTTTTAACAGAAAACCTTCTGAAACAGTGGTGTTCATACAAATTTGACCGTTCCTTGTGTTGTGGGAAATCCTTCATCCACGGAGCAGGACACAGTCTTTGTGGATTCAGTTGTTTTATTGAGCTCAATAATGACATCAACGCGCGTCAGGTCTGCCCCGCAGAACAGACAACACTGCAAGGGTTTCCCAGCTCTTATATACAGTATGATCTCAGGAAGATGTTTTGTTTCACTGCTTCATGTGTATTCGTCTTGCCCTTTTGATATGTAGCATGAGTTGACCAGTTAAGTCCTGTCCTTTGATGTGTAGCTGTCCTTTGATATGTAGCATGAGTTGACCAGTTAAGTCCTGTCCTTTGATGTGTAGCTGTCCTTTGATATGTAGCATGAGTTGACCAGTTTTTCCTGTCCCAAGTCCTGTCTTTTGATGTGTAGCTGTCTTTGTTGGAGCTGCTTAAGATATGCTAAGACAGCCGACACATTACACAATGTGCTTGATTTAATACAGTAGTGTCGAATACAGATAAATTATATATATATATTTTCCATCAATAATATATATATAAGTGTTTTATGTTCCACTTCACTTGTGTATGCACTTTGTGTTTGTTAGAGCCATTTTTTTAATTGTTTTTGCAATTAAAGATTAAAGACAGTTGTTGCATTCATCTTTGTCACTTCACTTAATTGTGCATTCTTGATTCTTGATTGTGGTGATCATACTGAAAAAGAAAGCATTGAGCAGGCATCTTGATTCTTGCATATGCAAGATGTTTAATTACTAAACTAGGTGTTATCATTGTTTGTGACAATGCTGTATGAATTATAATTACATGCATCATAATTATATACACTGACAATAATTAGCCCCTTGAAGCTGGTCTTTTAAGTGTACATGTATTTATCCAGAAGAAGTGTCAATGTACTCATGGCCAGATGAGTTAAAATCATTACTCTAACCTCTTAGGCTGCATCCTTGATATTTCAGGAAATGTATCAGGACCCAGGATCACCCTTGACATTGGATCTCATCTTCCCTCATCTCTCAGTGATAGACTTATTTCTTTTTGGAGCCTCTACATTTATTTACCAATTACATCTTTTCACACCTTTTCCCCAGGACACTCTTTCTCACCTGCTCTGACCACTGATCGTCCTGTTCTCTCCTGTTCGCCTGTTATCATCCTCTCTTTCCCACACACCTGAAGAAGGTTTAATCACTTTTCCTTTTCTGGCTGCGTGTGTTAATCGGAATTGAAAAGCAAACTGAATGAATTCCAATTCCATCAGTGAATGGTTCAAGTGTAAACACTCGTGTTCAGCTAGGAATGTTCAAGAACTTGAAGGTACAGAAAGTAGTCATATTCCTGATGATTAGCTTTTTAGGTTTCCCTTCATCTTTCTCGTCTGCTTCAGCCTCCAGAGGAGCCTGCAGCTTCTGTTCCTGCTGGAAAGCAGGCGCTTGCTCTGGGCATCTGGAACACATTTATACACTTTTAACATACCTAAAATGTGAATCATATATTGCAAACAAAGCTTTGAAAATAAACTAAAGAAGCATTTGAAGTTAATATCTCACCAAGCTGGTTTGTCTTCCAGTTTCCCAAGTACAAAACAACCCAAGGACTCCAACAGTCTCACAGCCAGTTTCATATTCGCCTCATTGAACACGATCTCAATGTAATCCATGATCTGCCCCTTCCTCAGGTGATTCAACATGTCCTTCCTGGCCTGGCGAGAGGCCATCCTGATCTCCTCTGGTGTGTCTCGCTTTATTCACACCCTCTTCAAGTGAAGAGGAAGCTTGTCAAAAGCCCCCATATTTTGCACACCAGAGTGTCACGACCACCAACCTGCCCAGACCAGCCCCCAAGAGAACTAATCAGTACCAGCAGCAGGGCGATAATTACAAACGCTGCCGAACGTGGTAACTCAACATCAGACGCCCTACCGTGTGGCAAGCTGCACTATTTAAGCCTCTCCAACCCGCGTATTGCTGCTTGGTATTGAGTAAACTCCTTGAGAGCTCTACCTAGTGTTTTCTATACCCTTTGACTACCTGGATTATCGATTACCCTTTCAGCCTTCAGTCTATGGATTTCGCCTTGCTACTCGGATTGTTTGCCACCTGTGTCTTTACTGGATTTCTACCTACCTTCCTCCCTTCGCCCACAATATTGCCTCATGACTTGGATTGTTTGCCACCTGGATTTGACCTGGTTTTCAACCTTCCTTTCTTCCTTTGATTACGAACTCGCTACTTGTTTCGGATTGTTTGTTGCCGTGCCTCCCTCCTACTCCTTCATCTGCACAGGATCCCTATCTCCTCTTCAGAGTATCCTTACACAGAGGGATCCTTGTGGAATCTCAGTCATGGGTTCCCACTATGGTATTAACAGGAGACACTGGGCACTGATTTGGGCCGAACTGGCCTGTCTCCCAGTAACTCAGCATTACTGTGGAAAACTGCACCTGCTCTCCAGCAGGATGGATTAGAGATGCCCACAGGGATTGGGCACAAAATTATTCTATGATGGCTACTAGAAAACCAACCTTGTGGGATAACTCAGCAATGCACACAAACGGATACTAATACATGACATAAAATGTGCATATAAACATAACAAATCTTAAGAGTGAGGGTTAGCAGAATACAAAATATATATATTCAATAACGAAGAGTTACAAACCAAGAGAGACATTCATTCAGTATACCATTCATTTATACCGTTTCGTTAATGAGCTTTAATTACAACTTCTACACTAGATACTCAAAGGCAAGTACATCACTCATAGGAGGTAAATTGATATCAACTGGGGTTGAGGTAACAATTGAATTCTCGAGCTGTAATGTATAATGTTGAATGAACTCATCCAATCTGTGTGGATTCAGATCTCCCGCGGACACAAAGGAACTGGGACAGGCTGTTCCTGCGTCCAATCGGAATCCTCTGGCTCGGTGCCAGGCAGTCCTGTTTCAGCGTGAAGTGGGAGAGAAGGAGGGAGAGATTCCTACTGCGGCGCACTGGCAGTGACTCTCTGAAGACCAGCTAGTTAGTCCTGGCTGAACTAGCAAGAGTTTGGGCACATGAAAAGTGACAGTGGGTCCAAGCAAGTCACACTCTTAAACGGGAAGAAGACCGACCGTAGTTCACTCATTGATCAGGCGAGCATTCTATGGTTACGTGCGGGCGACCTCCGGTCTCGACTCTTAGAACAAAGTAAAGTCTGGCCGTCACGTGATGAGTAAAATGTCCTGGAGGGGCACCTTCTGGGCCCTGTGCTGCCTCCTTTATCTGGAGGAATGGTCGTTCATTGGTTGAAAGTTTCGCGGGCATTCGAGACCCACATGGGGTTACCCTGCCCTACCAGTTCCTGATTGGCTGATAGAGGTGGAGGATGAGTAACAATGCTCCCTGACATTAGGGTTGTAAACAACCTAGGGAGACTCTACCAAGGAAACTCCCAGACAGTAAGGCACCAGAGATGACCATTTATTAGGGTGGCTGGAGAATCTCAGCCTTGGGAGTTGTTCCTTATCAGGAAACTCTATCAGATAGAAAAACACCTTAAATGTGAACCAAATGGAATGGCCTCTCACTTTGTGTCCAGCACCACTGAAATGAGGGAGAGAGGGACTGGGAAGGGAGCAGCAAACTTAATTCCTGTATTATTAATAAGCCTTGCCGCTACAACTCTGTGTTGTTGCTTGTTCTGAGTTGCTCTACAGTTTTTCAAGTTCTATTACCATAACAACCATTAGCATCGAGTCAGCTCATGCAAGCAAAAGGCATCAGTACAATATACTACAGTACAAACATAAAACCAATAATAACATTCCCACATCACATATTACCCTAACACACTCCAGTAATAATGTATTTATTTAATCTACATTATAGAACTGTGTTCACACACCTCACAGTCTCCGGGCAGGTGCTGTTACAGAAGGTGCACTCCTTATCTTAACAGACCTAAGTGTTTACTAGTGAGGAGGAGAGTAAACATACTGTAGGCTGGGCAGGGTGGGAGCAGTCAGGGAGGATCTTTAGAGCTTTGTGTTTCAGTCTAGAGAAGTGGAGTGAATCCACAAAGGGAAGGTGAGTTTTAGAGGTGATATACTCCCTTCTCTAGCTGTTCCATTTACTGTCCCTGCTGACTAACTCATCGGTGTTTGTGATGAGCCCTTGAGAGCAGTATTATCAGCGAACGTGAACATTTTGTGAAATTCAGTCACTTGTATACATTGAATAAAGCACTGAGGAGCACTAGTGCTCTGGGTGAGAGACTGAGTGATGGTATCCTTCAGCTTCACCACTACTTCCTATCAGAGAGGAAGTCCAGTAGCCAATTATGCAAATTAAGATTAATACTCATCTCGGCCAGTTTATCAAAAAACTTGAGAGGGATGATTGTGCTAAAATCTGAACTTTTAATTCTGTTAAAAGCAGAACTATAATGAACAAGCATGATGCAGACATTCGTGGTCGGTGATTCTAGAAATGTACTGAAATACATCATGGAGCCAAAGGAAGACTGCATCATCCACTGACCTGGGTCCAGGCAAACTGACGTGGGTCCTAGTGCTCTTTGCACAGAAAAGTGTCTATGATTTGCTCAATTAACTCCATGATAACAGATGTCGAGGCTACCAGTCTGTAGTCATTGAGGCGGTTCACAATGCATTTCTTACATTCCACTACTATATAAAGGAACAAGTAATAGGTTTATTCCATGCTGAAACAAGAATAAAGAAAACACAACGTTTTGGCTGTGGAGCCTTCTTCAGGTTTTTTTCTCTTTTTTTTTTAGAAAATAAACTTTGAAAAAGGAATCCCGCGTGAGTCCCTCCTGCGTACCGAGGGACGACCAGTTGTAAAGCCGCCAGTCTCGGACAGTAGTGTCAAACCAGCAACTTTAAGCGACACTAACTTGCTTCCTATTGGCTGTACCTTTCAAAATAAATATACCTTAAAATAAATAGATCTTTCAAAATCCAAATAAAAGTGCCCCTTAAAACATTCTTCTGAAAAATAGAAAAATAACAATCTGTGTATCCTCAAAACTGGGTGGAAAGTGATAAACAGACCCACAGCTACTAGGAAATTACCGTTCTTCATTCACTTTTGCTAATTCTTTTGGCGTTTTTATATCACTTCCTCTTTGTAAATTGGCACAGTGCTGTGCAGTGCTAGACAGCGAAAAGTCTCATTCCTGACTCCACATTCCATTACTTCTGGGCCCTTTAACTTCAGAGTCTCAAGTTCACCCTATTCTTCCTGTTGTCCTCACTGCTAGGACCCTGCTGCTCCCAGACTTCAACACGGAGCCTCCTGCTCCTACTCCATCAGGTCACTGTTTCACACACAATCAGTACCTCAGACTCCCAGGTCTGCCTCCAGCCCTGATGTCCTCTTCCCAAAACCACCAGGTTGGGTTACACGAATACACACTACCTACATCACCAAGTCTCTTCGGCACTACACACCGTGCAGAGACCCAACACACTGTCCCTTTCTAACACACACTCAAAACCTCTCTTGTGCCTCACTCACGCCCTTAGGTTGTGAATTCACAGCTGCCAGCGCACCTCAAATTGTGTCCTGCCATCACTGTGTTACACCATGCAGCCACCAGCACACCTCACTGTGCCCAGCCACCACTGCACTATTTCCCAGAGGGTGCAGCAAGATAGACCCCACTCACTTCCCCGATACCAATGTATTGTTACGGGGATGGTCCCTCTACCACAAAACCCACTCTGGTCCACACACACTAACTCACTTATCAAATCACAACTCACTCATACAGCGGACAAGACACTCACATGCAGGATGCTGTCCCTTTAAATCTTTAGACGATCTTATAAACCTCTGCTTCTTCTGTCAGTCTCCTCACAGACTGACGTTTTCACTCTCGCAGGCCATTCCTCTCACAATCCCCTCCTGAATTGTTGTTCTTCTCCAGCCCCTCACGGGGTTACTACAGCGGCTAATCAAGACTTTGCTCACTCATAGTGTACTGTACATGGCGGCACGCCCTTCTAACATCGCCCCGACTAGTAGCATCTCACACCCGCTACTGTCCTGCTTCAGCCTGGCTCTCACAGCAGAGCCTCCACATTTGTTCTCTCACCACTGCAGCCTCGGCAAGGCCAAGTTCCTGCTGGATCTTTCCCCCTTTAAACCACATCTACACCTGCCGTTCATTTACTTAATCATGTCAGGTATGTTTTCCACGGCAATGCGTCTTCTTTAATCCAGGGCTCCGCCCCCCACACCAGACACTCCCTGCATTGTACCACAACATGTTTATGGTAGTTGTAGTTCTTAAGCCAGCGCTATTTCTGGTAACGATCAGAGCCAGTTTTTATACCCGGCTGCCCTTAAAATAGGGTTGCACATAGGGACATAAATGGTGTGTGTCAGAAACAGAGATCTCCAGTGCCCAAATATTGTGAACCCATGGGAGGCATTGCTACTGTTCATCCTTTTCAGAGGGTTGTAGATAAACCGCCAGTGACACCTAAGGGTAAGTGCAAAGTACTTGTGGTGGAGGACTACTTTACAAAGTTTGGTAATCTTTATGCTCTTCCTGACCAAAAGTCTACCACAGTAGTTAAATGATATTACCACTATATCAGTGAAACAAAACATACCGACCAGGGCAGGCGGTTTGAGTCTGGTCTGACATGCTAAGAAATTTGGGCATCAAAAAGACACATACGTCACCAGATATTGCAAAGTCAGATGACATAGTTGGATGATTTAATATGGCCCCTGTTGTTTTGTTAACAACACCTCGACACATGCTAGTACTGGATATACACCCTACTTCCTCAGACATGACACGAGGCTAGGATACCTTCGAATGTCCACATTGGTCTACCTTCCCTGGGTGATCATTTCCAGAATGCTGAGTTGACTGGAGACTACCTTTGACTTTACGAAATAATTTTATTGCAAGTGATGATGCACAAGTCTGAATGCATCATGAACCCTACAGCGTGGGGGTTAAGTATGGCTGAGTATTTGCTTCAGACAGCAAATTCAAACTTGCTCCTCACTGCAGGGGGCTGTACCAGATACAGCACCGCTCGGACCTGGGGGATTGTGAAGCTTCCTATCAGATTCCCTGCACTCTAGGCCCCGATAGCTCTGCTCAGGACGTACACTACAACAGGCTCAGACCATACACATTACCCTTGTCTCCAATGTCTGAGATCGGACCTTTTGACCTTTTATCATCATCTCCCCCGCCCAGCCTGCACTCTTGGATAGGACCCTGCTCAGACATGCCTGTGTCAAATGTCTCAGCAATCAATGATTCAACACAGGACAGAACAGCTACTGGACTGTTGGGGCGACAGGCCTGTCACTGGCTGACCTGCCTCATACACTCTTTCAGATTGGCAGATTGGAGGATCTGCTGGCCTCTTAGACTGCCTCACCATTTGAAGGATTTTGTAATTTGATTGTTGACTTCATGTAGGTTTCAAGCAATTTACAGTGTGTCTAAAAATTAGGGTGACTAGATGTCCTCTTTTTCCCGGACATGTCCTCTTTTTGAGACCTAAAATATCGGTCCGGCGGGAAGTTTTGTTTTGCTTGTTACTCAGACTGTGTAAACAAAAATAAGCCTTCATATTTTCTGTGGTAGACCTATTCAGATATATTAGAAAAGTACCTGAACATGACTGGTTGGTATGTGCAGGGAGGCTTACATGGATTTTATTAGGTTTTATGACTCAGGAAATGTATTTGTACACATTGTTGTCTACGAACAGGAATGACTACTTGCTTTCAGCGCGATTACTGTTCCTGCTTTTGACCTCGAGCAGAGAGACCCAGAGCTGACTCAGAAACTTCCCGGAGTTTTCTGTGTTTCTGTGGTTTAAGAGGGACGTATGAAGGTAGAAAAGGGTAGGTGATTGCATAGGCACAACAAGTGCAGCTGATAAGTATCTCCTACTGCAGCTATGCCTACTAAACACCCTGCAAAGATGCCATCCTGTCACGAACCTATCCTTTTAGAATAGGTCCACCTAGCACTAAAATTCAGAACAGCATGTAGAATTAAAGGTGTTGGAGTCTTGATGAATCCCTCCCACTGAAAAATGGTCCAACACCAGTATCAGCTCAAGGTAATTGTGGAGTGCTCCCATATACACTTAAATGTCGGGGTACTCCTTTGCAATTATGCTTCAGTTCTGTACCAAGTGCAACACTTTTTGACAGAGAAAAGCCACCAGGTGCTGCTATAACAGACATGCAATAGCTTTTAATAAGGCAAAAATTAACAATTCTATGACACCTAATGTTATAGAGGACTAGAGCCTTACTTTTTATTAGAATGGTTCCCCAAAACACAGGACCCTTCAATTGGGTGAACAACAATAGTATCAATGACAATGAAAGGACAGAGTGTTCAAACCTACCGTGTTTGTTTTCTACAGCAAATATATACATACAGAGAAAATTTTGGATATATTATGCAGTAGTCTTCTCTTTCACTTGGCATTTCAACTAAAATAAAATGCATTCACTACGAAAGGGATAACATACATTTCCTTTTGTGAATGAAAAGACTGTAGGATCAAGACTTCACAACAGAAGAAAATGAGAAATTTACATAATAAGAGCAAGTACATATCTCTGCACTCTACTAAAGTAAAGACTACATAATCCAATAGTATCCCTCCATCAACCCAATTCAACAGACACAAGGCAGGGGTTTAACCTGGAGAGTATACCAGTCCATCCAAGGGCACTCATAGACATACACATTCTCATATTGGACAACATTCCAGGGTGTTTTTGGCAATACCGGTATGTATTTAGAGTGTGGGAGGAAACTTACACAAACATGGGGAGAACATCCAAACTGTATGCAGATAGACCCCCAGGTGCAGAATTGAACACAGGGCCCTATTGCAACAAGGCAGCAATACTAACCACTGCACCACCATGTCACCCCTAATCTATTACTGTCTAATTATCCAACCTTTTCCTGCATGTGATTGATAGCAGTTTTCACAGAGATAAATAACACTAAGTATTTTTTAAATTACTTCTGTTTCAGAACAGCCCAATGAAAAATGCAAGCTTCTAAGAAGGTGTTCACTATATTTAAATAGAATTAATTCCAACAGAAAACTGTTTGAGATCTAAATACTGTACGTGTAAAAACTAAAGGTCTTGTTAGCAGGATTGCTCACATAAAAGTGCTTTGCAGATCATTCTAGAAGTAAACAACAACCAGGTTTACCCACACAACCCAAAGCAGTCACTAAAAAGATAAACATGTTCTTGGTTTTCCAAATGCTACTCAGCTGGCAATTATTTTCACAGGTGAAAACCAATGACACAAAATGTGCTCTCTCTCAAGACTCCTTAGGCTTGAACAAAGAAAATCTACCTCCTTTTTAAGTTTGGGCCACACTAACTGCTATTACATCTGATAACGATATTCACATGGAATCAACAACATGCTGTTGCTGTTCCTGAGATATTAATTGTAGCAATAGGTATGGAGTGTAAGGTCTTTAAAGGTGTGGTGCAGTATACTGTATATACTGAACCTGAATTAAACCAACTGAAGGAAAAAAAGGAAATGAAAAAAGGCACTGCACCACAATGCTTGCCAGCTACAGTACTATATATACAGATATTACTCTATGACTATAACCATTATAGCTATACATCATCTTCAAGAGGTGAGAAAGGTCAGGGCAGTGCAACACTGGGACTTGGCAGAATTGATCTGTAATAGTCTGGAAAGCAGGAGGGTACTAATCCATCTTCTAATCTGTGTCTGGGTTACCTTTTGTAGCGAGTTCAATGACAGTGGCCCAGTGGTGGTGATGTAATTAACAAATCTTTGATAACCAGTGAAGAAAGATACAAGATATGAAGAAGGGGTTAATTAAGTCCTTTCTGCATGAAGATTAGACTTCTAAGGCTGGAGTTCATGGCAGGAAAGGGATAACTGATAAGGATTCCAGATGCAGCTAGGGAACCCCCAGGGAAGGTAATCTAACTGACCATTTGGCCAGAATCCGTAAACTGTCCAAACACCATGACCCCCCCCGCCCTTTACCATAATAAGGAGCGACGTCAGAAGCGGCAGGAAAAGCCTATATAAACTGAAAGTTTGAACAATACTTCGGTTTTGTTCTCTCTTGTGGGAAACAAGACTTTGGCTTTATTGTTCCTTGCATGCAATAAACTCATCTGTTTAACTTCATCTCGGGATTCAGAACTTATTCTTTCTGTTACAACACCAGTGAACTCCAGGAAACCCTCAATGTCCTTTTTGAACTTTGGAAGACAGTGGCTTCTTGAAATGTTAAGCATCGTCAGGGCTTAAGGTAGAGACAACCACCTGAGATTCCCCTGTGAGGTGGGGTCTTGCCCAAAGAGATTCACAGATCAAGAGAAATGCTTCAGGGAAGTCTTCTAGATCCACTAGGAGATGGGAGATGATCAATCCTGCTTATGCCCTGCTCCCACACTCAAGCTGCTTGCCATTTCTACTGAGTTGTGTATTTCCAGCATTCTGCAATTCACTTCCAGTGTCGCACCCCAAGAGTTATCAGGTAACCTACAGGTAACCCTTTCTCATGTCATCATGTTTTTGAACATTCATGAAAAAGTTGCCAGCTGTGGATATGTGACCTAAAAACATCCATATGGCTTTATTTATGGGTTGCAATTTAAAAAAAGTCAAAAACTGCACTCAGAATGCAAGAGTGCCTTTAGCGCTTTCTGGCAAGAGGAGACACCCAAATTAATAATGTAACAAAACCGACTAAAATAACAAGCTTATAAACTTAACACTAGAATTAAAACTTGTCATTTTCTAGGGAATGTTCAAGGCAGTGTGGTTCTCTCTGTTATTGTTTTTTTTTCACTTAACATGATGGAGTGTTCTTGAAGAGGTTGGTAGAAAAAGATAAAGAATAATACAGATGGAGGTGCAGCGTTACTCAGTTAAGGAGAGCTGACAAACATCTCCTGCTGCAGCTCTGCCTAATCAATATCCCAGAAAGACACTGTCCTGTCCCAGAGGGATTTCACAAAAACTCTCAATCTTAACATTACATTTATTGAACACTGACTACAAATTTATTTTTTATTTCACAAAATGCCCTTGAAAAGGTGTCCACATACCCATAAAAATTAAGATAAAAAATTTGAATCTGGCCATGACAACTGCTTGCATTTGTACTATATGGAATTCTCTTTGTTATATTTGAGGAAAAAATAATTTATTCAGTTGGAATTAGCAAGCTAATTCCAACAAAGCAAGCTCTCATAATGAGAATAAACAGCCACCTGAGGATAGTAAATTAAGTGCATGTATTATATAAAAACCTATGTAATCTATCTACTTCCTTTTCTTATTACAATGGAATATTTCCACCCTTTAGTAACAGATAAGAGCTGTTACAATTGCTGTTAAAAGCCACACCTTCATGTATATTGCAAGCAGAATATCTTTCCCTGAACTGATAATAGCGTTGATTGATGTGGTATTGATGGATATCTATAAATATTGAGAACAAGTGACCATGCAAATTTTACCAAGCAAAGCGAAATATACTGTAGTATAAACTGAGTTGCTTTCCGTTTAGGATAACGACCAGAGTCCCTTATCATAAAATGGGATTTCTAACCATTACCAATGGTTACTAGAACCTATTAGTCCGACTGTACCATTATAGAAAAGCACATATTAAATTTGGGAAATTTGGTTTCAAAAGTCCTCATAGCAACGATGCCTGTACTGTTTTCCTCTACAGTACTGTATGTTAATCTATCATTCTGTCCATCGAAAACCTGTTTATGTGACCATTCAGAACACCTGGCTGTTTTCTTCCTAGCACAATTTATGAGCACTCTGTGATTAAATTAATTCTCATTACATTATCATTCTCACTGTGCATAACAAGGAAGATTACTAAACATAAGGTTGTTTAATGACAATCTATTGTATATCTCATGGCTAAATAGTCAAGTCTAGCCAAAAGACGAAACATCAACTTTATTCAAACTTCAACGAAAGTATTAATGATTTTTAATTACCATACTTTTAAACATAAAGCAAGCTTCATTAGCAGATGAAATACAAAAACAAAAGCTGTGTTTCCAACTTTCAATGAAATTCACTGCCTGACTGAGGGACCTTACGGAGATGGGTACATTTATTCTGAAATCATGTAAACCAATATTGTTACACACAGACAGAAGCCACTAAACTAATCGGTATTTTTGTGCACCTGAATTAAATTAGTTTTGACAAGCAAAAGGCTTGGAATACTTATGTAATCTTGACTTTCCCATTTTTTCTTTTCTGTTAATTACCTGTTTACATCTATCTTTTTATTTATTTGCTTGTGTGGAGTATGTGTGGAGTGAGTTGTGTATGTAAAAATATTAATTGCTACTTCAAAGCCATGATTGCAAGCTTTAAAGTACCATAATGTGAAAACAAGGTCTGAATAATTTTGTAAGAAACTAGATGATTTGTCAGTGTTATCAACTTTGGCAAAATTAATTTCAGTCTTGTGAAATGAATAATGGAATAGATGAAAGGTGAACACTGTTCTGTATTCTCACGTTGCAGCGGCTCATCAGTATCTTTTATTCTAAATTTTTATGTACATAAGAGGTGGTAAATAAGAGGCGGCTATTTGGCTCACTTGGTAGTAAGTAGTCACTTAAAATACAAGATTCTCATACATTTCTCATGCCCTTAACATACTATATACCATATCCAAAAAAACCCAACATTTTTAGACTCACTGATTTAATTCACTCTTGACAAATTTGCTTGTTATACCAATACTCACATTGGCTTAATATGGTCTAAATGAAATGTATTCTTTGATTAAATAGACTGTACAACAAAACTGTGGGATAAAGCACAATAGCAATGATTTTTTAAAGCAAACCTTACTGTGAAGCTTTTGTATAGACACTGACTAAAGAAATGCAAAATTACCATATTCTTGTTGCCTTAAATACAAGCCATTCACAATACCTCATATTTAAAATTCTTTACTTGATACAGTAATAAGTCTTTTTTTGGGGTTTGTCTATGCTTATGCATATGAATCATTTGGTTACAATAACATGGATATCAGGCGTGCTTATGTGTCTTATGAGTTATATCCCTTTTCACATTTCTTCCTTTTCTTCCTTTCATTCTATTTATACTGTATGTGTAATATTTCATCATCACAGAGAAAGACAGAATGTCTTTCATCCATTCACATGACATGCAAATAGCAACAGGAGACTGTGAAATTCCATATTGCCATCTTTTGGAAAACCTCCCAATTATCTCAAATGCAAGTGTGTCATCCCTCGGGAAAAAGTCTGCCAACTCCCCTTTGTGTCAGCATGCCAGCTGAAGATTATATGATTTGACAGAACTTTTAACACCCAATGATTTAAAAAGGCAGCCATTTCTAACCTCATTTCCATTGCTTTCCAACAGGGCACTCATCTTTAGGCAGGAAATAACACCTGAGCCTGCTGACATAAAAAGTATTGTTTTTTTAAAGTGGTGACCCTCCCCCAATGTCTTGCAGCTTTCACCAGAGCCTCTTACTAATAGTTTATGCTAACACCTAACTTTCTTAATGCGAGAAGTACTACTGTAAGCAAAAAAAAAGGGTTTTTGGAGGGGGGGGCAGTATTTCTTGCGTTGTACAGCTTTTCAGTAAATATATTTAATGCTTACGCCTGACATTAGAGGTGCTTGCCTGCGCGGTGATGTCCCCACATTTCCCTCTGAATAGCTACTAAATAGGCAGTGAAAACATTTGTCTGTCTTTCCGTGGGGGGAAGCGGGACTGTCTTTGATTGGAAGGTACGCCTATTCTACTCTGAGAATGCCCGTGGTCTTTTCACTGATAAAAATGTGGTAACAAAAACTACAGTATGCTTAAGTATGCTTAAGAGTTGTTAAACTGTTTTTTTTCTATTTTTCGGCACAGCCTGCCGGCCGTCAATTGGTCACCGCGCAGGTGGGCACCTCTAATGTCAGGAGTAAGTGTTAAATATATTTAGATCTTTGAATTAATAGCTTTATTGATTTCTTTAGCTTCACAACATTGTCCAATAATACTCTTCTTGTGTCTAATCTTTAATTAAGCAGGATTTGAGCTACAGACCATGAAAACCATGCTTTTTGACCACGCTCGAATATTCTCCTGTCCATATCTTTGGAAGGGAAACACAGAAAGCCTTCAAATCAAATGCATTTTAAAGACCACGACTTGTGAAAGGGTTCACAAAAACCCTTTTTTTTTTGCTTACAGTAGTACTTCTCGCTTTAAGAAAGTGTTAGCATAAACTATTAGTAAGAGGCTCTGGAGAAATTTCTCTGTGAACTGAAGAGTTAAAGTGTCTCCTCTTTTTAACGGGAAGAGACATGGTGCTTTAAACAAGAGAGTGTGGCATTTCTTTTTGTCAATTTAAAAATTGTGTGTGTTTTTTTACTCCCTGGAGGAAATGGGCTTCCATAAGAATCAAGTAATAGGCTTATTCCATGCTGAGAAAAAGGAGAAAGAAAACACATTTAACAGGATTCAGTTTACTGTAGCTTCTGGGAAATACACTTTTCCTGCATTAAAGTTTAATCCGTCCAGAGCGCCCTACATTACAAACTCCAAGCGTTTCACCCTCACACGTGAAGAAGGATTCACAGCCGAAACGTAGCAGTATTGTATTGCAGTAAATGTTTATATCATTATATCTGTTTTTTATTTCTTTTTTAAAAATTAAAAAAATCGTTTGCCCAGCCTAAGAGGGGGGGTTTGCTCTCATTGACAGCTGACACTCCTCCATACACTCAAGTGAAAAATTAATAACGCCAATGTAAACGTCGTATTTACAATTTGTTGATAATAAAAATGTTAAGTTCTCTAAAGCTTTCTCAGTCAAGTATGATAGTTTACTCAGGGAGCTGTGTAAGCATGCGTAGGCAGCAAAAGATCAGCTAAACTGGGAAGATGCAACACCGAAGATATTATTAATAACCTTTTAAATCTGAAGGGAGATCTAAAGGGATCTTAATACCCTTAATACCCTTTATTAATAGGGATCACGTGAATTTGCGCCCTACCACTGTGTACATACAGTACGAACATGTGATATTTAGAAATATAAAAAATGTCAATATAATGGCAATAATATTAGCTATTTTAGTTTTTCAAGTTTTTTAGTTTTATTTGTTAAAAGAAAACTGATGGCAACAGCTGGGTTTGAATACTCAACCTCAGGATTACATGTCAGTTACTTAAGCGATCACGCTACCAAGGCAGTCATGTGACAAGCATATCTCAATGGAAAGTCTTATACAGTACTACTGTTTGTGCAACAGTACATGAATATAGTTATACCGTTATTTCTTTAGATACGCAATTCCATATTATATTACTATTAATCAAATTCTAAAAGTATGCTTTTAAACGTACAGTGACATGGTCAGAAGGAGCAAGGAGCACGTAAAAACGTTTCCGAAATAACCACATGTAAGACTTTGATGCTTAAAATGTTTAGGGAGAAATGGAATACTGGTGTTTACTTTTTCTTAAAAATACCAAGACCAGCCATATTCAGTACAGTTTACATACAGTAATATGTTTATGTTCCTAAATTAATATCTTTTATGAGCATGTGAAAGGCATGGTGAATCAGAAATTCTCAAGAATTACTTTGAATGATTGGAAACCAATGCATGATTGGATCAATGAAATGCTGTGGTGTTACATTTTGTTAATGAAAAATTAAAGTATTTTCATTTACAAAGACGGTTACAAAGAATGTGGACCAGGGTAATACTTTGAGTTTACAGCTTGTCCAGGGTCATTCATTATTAATACTATTAGTAATATCTTCAGTAAAGACTTTGATGGCGACAGCTCAAACGCTGTACAGGAGAGGTTGAGCTTTATTAGCTCCAACTGGCGGAAATTCTGGATACTATTATTTTACTTGTGGTATCATGCAGCATTATGCGGGATTATACGGTAACCCTTGTTATACTGCGACAAGCGCACAGCGTTTTAACGCTGTATCACCCGCTTGTTTTGAATGGCTGTATCTGTATACCTTATTGTGGCATTGCAACTGATGGCAGCAATCACAGAGCAGTCAAAATATTCCCAGTCATAGTTCAGTATTTTGATTGGAAGAAAGAAATGGTGCTCAAACTAAATTAATCTAATTCAAAAACACACCCAATGAGACAGCTGAGTCGATTGCTCAAGACAGGGCAGTCAAGGAAATGCATTGCATTTACTGGCAGCAACTACAATACGGTGTTTGGAGGGGTCAGGCGTGATGAAGGAGGAAGCAATGTATTTGTAAATATAAAGAATTTGTTGCAGAACAAAACTTTGATTGGTATGGGTTGCCCAGCCAACATGTGTTCATCATGGAGTAGACACATTGGATGTCGACATTGAGAGCACCATCTTCAAAATTTACCAATACTGTGTGCACAGAGAATCTCAAGGAGTCCTGTGCCTTTGGTAATATTGAATACAGAAGGCTCCTCTCTCACAGCAAGACGCGATGGCTGTCATTGTTCTCAGATATTGAGAGGCTGCCACAAATGTTTCCAGCACTAAAGGCATTTTTTTCTGTTACAAGAAAAAGCACCATATGTGATCAGGATTTGTTTTGAAAATGACTTCGGTGACATTTACCTCTGGCACATGCATTCATTCATGCATGTATTCCAATCACACATTCAAGAGATGGAAAGAGATGGCAATTCAGTTGTGGAACAGAAAAAAAACTTGAACCAAGTGCACAACACGATTCTTGAATGCAAGAAACACGATTTCATATCTCTTAAAGTGAAGGGATAACTGGCACAAATGCACAAGGATGGACATGATAACACATGTGACCATTTCTGTGATCAGTTTCAATGTCTGTATACAGTAGTTCACACCTGGAATATCTGGAAAAGTGGAGGAGCCCCATGGAGGATTTTTCTTCTTTAATGTGGATGGATCTGTGTCAGGTACCAGATTGGAACGACATGGAAGCCTGTATCAAGGGTGTGCCAATTGATGATGGGCTTTGATCAGATCAGCAATCTAAGGAAATTCATAGAAAACTATAACAATAATGAAGAATGCAAAGATCTGCAAGCACACCAGAAGTGGACCCAATATTTTGAGAGGTCTAAAAGCTTTGAGTGTTATTCAGAGCTGCCGAAAATTGCACAGTTCTTTTATCGCCATTTCCTCCCACAATGCAAATGTAGAGAGAGTTTTCTCCCTGATGCAAAGCCAGTGGACAAAAGAAAGAATCAACTGTCTGTTGAGTCACTAAAGGGAATTCTATGTGTGGAATACAATTTCTTGCAAGGAGTTTCATACTTACATGACGACCGATCAATCCCTGCTGGCAAAGATGCGAACTTCAAGCATGTATGCCAGGGAACATCAGCAGGAATGAAAAAAGCGTGTGGATCGAAAAGGTTTTTGTGTGTGTGTGGGGCTATTTTTATGGCCATGAGAAATAACACTGTTTAACTTTTCATTATATTTAAAAATGTTTCATTAAAATTGATCGTTTTTGGAACCAATGAGGACTTCTCCTAAGTTATGATATCTTCATTTTTTCCTCAGATGTTATAGGTTAAAATAGGGCTATATTTTTGTTTATTCTTTGTTTGCCATTATGGAACAGAAATAGCAGCCCTGCAACTGTTTAAACGTTTGCTAAGAAGTCTAATAAAAAGTAAAGAATTTAAATTGATTTTTTAATTATAAATAGTAATAAAGATTCATTACTTTGGAGGCATTTGTCGATTATCCCCCCATCCTCTTTTTGAAAACCAAAATATGGTCACCCTACAGTATATAACTTAATGTGACTTTGTTAATAATGTTCTTTTTATGTTCTATGAGTCTAAAACAACGCAATGAAAATTACTGTACATGTTTCTACTGATAAGTCTGTGTACTGTTATGCTGTGTTCACAGGAAATTGACTTTTTTGTTCATCGTCGTTTATTGTTTATTTTTGGTTTCGTGAAACGAGCAGTTTGTTTTGCTAAGGGTAAGTATGTAAGACCGTAACTGTAAGGGAAAATGAGTATCTGCTGTTTCTGTGGTAACTGTAGCCTTATGCTACTATTATGAAAATAGTAGTTCAAGTGGTTGTGTTATGATGGAGTAGCAGTAAAAGTTAATGTCTGTTTTGAACACCAGTCTCCTAGCTGTTCTCGCCCTGATCCAGTCCTCAGTGGGTATCATTGCTTCAGGTAGCTCATACACGCTTACACTGCTTAATCTAAGATTGTTTTTAACATGTCGGCATCCTTTCCTACTGAGTGGTACTGTATATAAACGCAAACTGTCGTTCGTGCACCCTTATACAACAAAAATCCATAACTGGCATTTTTTAAGTGCAAGGTCCCGAACAAGCCATTACATTTTATTTCAGTTTTGAATGATTGAGACTAGCACGGAGGTATCAGTCAATTTACTTAGAATGGGACAACTCAGTTAAGGTTAACGTTCTATTTTGTCCCCCCTGTTTACTTTCAAACTGCCAGTTCATTCCCGTAGTTCTGCCGTAATTAATCGAAGAATGTAACAATGGCGAATTAGAAGTAAACGTTCCAAAAGCGTTTTTTTTTGCTTTCATTTTCTAACTTTCTGCTTTTGCTGTAACAATTCTGTGATACACATCTCTAATAGCTCTTAAAAAGTTTTTGCTTAGATTCAGAAGGACAAAAGCTACTGTATGGAAGCCCATTTCCGCCAGGGAGTAAAAACAAATGTGCTATGGTATCTCACAATTGTGACTTAAAATCTCAGAATTACGACTTCATATCTCGCAATTGTATCTTTTTTATCTCAGAATTACGACTTGTTCTCAGACTTGTTCTTAGAATTACAACTTTTTATCTCACTTTTGTGACTTCGAAATCCTTTCATAGAAATAGATTTCTTTGTCTGGTCTTTTGTTATATTCATATATCGTACAGGGATCTATAGGCCTGAACACTTGTATTGTCAAGTGACCTGATAAAAATCAAATTAATGTAGGTCTACAATACTTTTGCTCATTATAATTTCTACACGTTTTGCAAGATGGACACCATTATAGAGGACTTATTTTGTCGTGGCTATACAAACCATGAAGTTTTGGTGTTATTGGAGGAATCACACAATGTAAACCTGAGTCAGATAAAGCAGAGGTCGCCTCATTCATCGGATGCCCCAGACATGCTGGATGGCTGGCATAATAACGGATAGAGAAACTGTCCATCAGTTACCGCGCCTTATGGATGGGCGAGGAGTAGATCTGCATGCGCAAAATTTCCTGAGACACTGGCAGTATTACAGCCACAGACCAAACTATGTGTGGCATATTGATAGGTATGACAAATTAAAACTCTACATGGCTTCTCGAGAAAAATGATCTGGTTAGAAACATACAAAAACCAATAATGACCCATGAATTCTTGCAGGTTATTTTATAGATGCTGTTACTGGAATTACTGGAATAATCACACAATAAGGCTGACCCACAACCCTCGCGCTCCCAGTGGATGACCTTCAGTAATGCATGCTGTCCCCAGTCTATATGGTGCACAGAACTACTTGCAGGCAGTTGACCAAATTAAAGTTGATATCTGTCGAGAAGACCGTTGTGTAAAGGACTACCCCTGTGAAGAGGATATCTTCCATCTTTGTGTTGAACTGATGGCTGAACAGAACCTTGCAATGCCAGACGATGTGTTTGAAATCACTGACCTTTACTTAAGACTACGTGAAATGGTCCTCAATGGGCTGGGTCTTAAATAGGAATAGGAGAATAGCGGACTTTGCACTTTCTGGATAAGATAAGATGTTTATAAATGTGGGATCTGGGTACAACGATGTTTTGTTTTTTTCAAATGCCACAGCAGATGTTACCACTTTTAATGTGTTGTCTTTAGATCCGATTTAACATTGAGTGTGAAATAGGATGAAACAAGGAACAAATGAAAGTAAATGTAAACAATCTTTAATGGACTATAGATAATGTTCACACATAAAACCAACCGAACTTCAATTTGACAGTAACATTATCTAACATTATATGAAATGTTTGACGATAACATTACCTCACCTCTCTCATTTCCTTTCACCAAATGCAATGAAAATGGAGCACAGATTATATTCACTAATCGCAAGGTATTTGAACTCATTGAATTGGAACTCATCTGCAATCATGATGTTTCATAAAAAAAAGAATCTGACAAAATCCCAAAATCCCAAAATAGCCAAACTAGTCAAACACTGAAATATTACTTTCCAAAATTTTGTTAATTTCACACCTGAAGTCAGGATAGCTATCATAATGAATAGACACTCTCAAATAACAACCACATGTATGTGCCATAGGTCTTCTCTCAAATCCTTGCATATCCGTTGTAGGCATCCTCTCACGAGGCACCAGTAAATGTAGGGGTTTTGTGAATTTACTGGGACAATTATTAATTGTAGCAGTAAGTCACAAAATGATTCTTTTGATGGTATTAGAATCAACCTTGCTGAATAACTCAGATAACGTACACACACTGCTACTAATACATGGGAAAACATTTATTAATACATAAAATGTGCATATAAACATAACAGATCTTATCGTGAGGGCTAGCAGATTACAAAAGGCATATATCCAGTCAAGAAGAGTTACAAATACCAAGAGGGACATACGTTCAGTATATCATTCATTTAGACCGTTTCTTAAATGAACTTGGATTAAAACTTTTACACTGTATACTCAAAAGCAAGTACATCACTCATAGGAATTAAATTGATATCAACTGGGGTTGAGGTAACAATTGAATTCTCGAGCTGTAATGCAGAATGTTGAATACTCATCCAATCTGTTTGGATTCAGATCTTCCACGGACAAAGAAGCAGTGGCAGGCTTGTTGCTGTCCAATTGGTGCTTTCTTTTGAAGGTCACGAGGTCCTTAGACGTTGTTGTCTTCAAACCAAAACAGGGTTAAGTGATGTGCCTTGTATCATTAGAACATTAACCTTAAATCTCCACATTACTCCTCGAGAATTCATACAGGAACCAGCTTTGGAAACAAACATGATAAATAACATCTGGAGTGTGTATAAGCAAGGTAGGAGACATTATCTCAGTCTAGGCTTTACACATCAGGAAGTTCACTGTTAATATCTGATACCTCTGTAGTAGGCAGCTATTTGAGAAGAAGTCACTTCCTTTCTTTGACATGCTACCTTTGACTCATTCATGCTACCCAGAGTACATCTTGATGTGAGAGTATAACATCCAGAGTACACCTTGCCAGTCATGATCCAGCTACCCAGCAGCAGTGTTCCCCGCCCCCCTGATGAACCACAACACTGTGTTTGGTACCTACCAGAGTGGTTTGGAGGTTTGTTCTATTAAAAGCAACCTAAACTACCTGCACCTCTTCAGGGCTTACTGTTTATTGGATTACTATCCAATTCATTTGTGTGGCCCCTGAAGGCATTCACAACCTCATGTTTGGTCTTATATTGTCTGGTTCTAGACCGTACAGGTTTCGTGATTTTGCTGAGACAATTATTAATTGTAGCAGTAATCACGCGGTAGTTCGTTATGGCTTTTAGAAAATCAATCGTCAGAACAACAACGCACACACATGGATTCAATACACAAAAATACATTTATTAAACATAAATTGTGCACCAAACATATATCAGTCTGCCTGGATACAGGCGGCAGACCTTACTGTAACGGTTATCAATATACAAGGTATATAATCTCAAAGAGATACACAACAGAGAATATATTTCAATATATAGTTTGGCTATACCAAATCGCTAATCAGTGTTATTACCCACTGTTACACTAGACTCAGAGGTAAATACATTACTCATGAATTAAACTGATAACAACTTGTTAAGGTAATAATTAAATTCTTGAGACACAAGGTAGAACATGGGGTTTACTTATCCACTGTATGGATTCGGATTTCCCGGCACAAACACCAAACCAGCTGACAGGTTCTGTTGCAACCTCTGTTCCAGTGGTTGTCCAATAGGCGTTGTCCCGGCGTCCTCTGGCTACCAGCCAACCAATTGAGGTGCAGCTCGGAGTAGGACGGGAGGAGGAATCTAACTGCAGCGCGCAGGGCAGTCATTGCTCCAGAGGGGTCTACCAGCAGTTCGGCTGACTAGTAGAAAGTCTCTATGCACAGAGTGTGACTGCGGGTCCTCGCAAGTCACTCTTTTGCATGGGAAGAAACTGGTTTGTTCCCGGTCCAGCGCTGCTTCTGAATAAGCTATTCAGGTTGTCGACAAGGGTCCAACTGTAGGCTGTCATTGATCAAGAGGAGCATTCACATTGGTTGTGTCAGAATTCTGAGTATGTACGGGATCCTTGGCCTCGCACTTAGAACAAAGTCCAAGTCCCAGTGCAGACAACACCGGTTGTCATGAGATTGTTTCTGAGGGTGCGCGAAAATGGCCAAGGAGAGCCCCGACCTGAGCTTGCCCTACCTTTTTGACCAAGACACAGATGTGTGCTGATTGGTTGAGAGTTTGGTGGGCATAGGAGACCCACATAGTGTTACTACGCCCTGCCAGTCCCTGATTGGTTGATCAAGGTGAGAGATGAGTCACTTACTCACGACGCTTAGGAATGCAGTCCAGATGTCCATCTGGCACTCCCTAGACAAATAGGCGCCAGGGATGACCATTGATCATGATAGCCAGGCTTAGCTAAGTGCATCCCCAATTGGGAGCTGTTTCTTATCAAAAGAAAACACCTTAATTCAGCCTGCATGAATAGCTTCTCTGTGGCTTCACCACAGAGATGAAAAGAGAGATGGGGCCTCATTCAGGAAAGCACAGCAATGCTTAATTCTGTCTTATTAACAAGCATTGCTGCTTCACAACCTTGCGGGATAACTCAGACAACGCACACACACGGATACTAATACACGTGAATACATTTATTAATACATAAAATGTGCATATAAACATAACAGATCTTATCGTAAGGGCTAGCAGATTACAAAAGGCATATATTCAGTCAGAGTTACAAATACCAATAGGGACATAAGTTCACGATATTATTCATTTAGACCGTTTCGTAAATGAACTTGGATTACAACTTCTACACTAGATACCCAAAAGCAAGTAGATCACTCATAGGAATTAAATTGATATCAACTGGGGTTGAGGTAACAATTGTATTCTCGAGCTGTAATGCAGAATGTAGAATACTCATCCAAGCTGTGTGGATTCAGATCTCCGGCGGACAAAGAAGCAGTGGCAGGCTTCTTGCTGTCCAATTGGCGCTCTCTGGTTCTGTGCCAGGCAGTGCTGCTGCGGCGTGCGACATGGTGGGAGAGATTCTGGCTGTGATGCGCTGCTGATGCTCTCTGAAGACCAGCTAGTTAGAGTTGGCTGAAACTAGCAAAGTTTGTGCACAGGAGAAAAGTGACTGTGGGTCCCAGCAGGTCAGGAAGAAGACCGGTTTGTTCCTGATGAAGCGCTAGTTCTGAATACTGATTCAGCTGTCACAGTTCTGACCTGTTCACAAGGCTTGCTGCTGATGCTAACCTCGGGTGGATCCTTTGGTTACGCGCTGGCAACCTCCTTTCTCAACTCATAGAACAAAGGAAAGTCCTGGCACTCTGACACACTGGCCGTTACGTGGTGGTCCGGGCTGAGTCTTAGAATGTCCAGGAGGGGCTCTGAGGAGCCTGAGCAATGTCCAGGAGGCTTGCAGTCGAGAGATGTCCAGCAGGGCCCAGGGGCTCTGTGTTGCCTGTTTTACCTGGAGGAACTCCAGTCGTTCATTGGTTGAAAGTTTCATGGGCATCAGAGACCCATGTGGGGTTAACCTGCCCTACCAGTTCCTGATTGGCTGATGATGAGTAACAATGCACTCTGACCTTACAGTTGTAAACCAACTTTGAATAAGACTCTCCCAGAATCTCCTAGACTTTGAGGCGCCAGAGATGACCATTTGTTAGGGTGGTTGATGTGTCTCAGCTTCATTGTGAACCAAATGGAATGGCCTCTCTGTATCAAGCACCACTGAGATGAAGGAGAGAGGGACTGGCAAGGGAGCAGAAAACTTAATTCCTGTACTTTAATAAGCCTCGCCGCTACACCATGAAGTCAACAGTTACAGTCTTGCCAAGAAAGAGATCTGAGTCTGTGGAGAACCTCAGGAACAGAGACTGTTTCCTTCCATCACACCTTAGCAGGTATGTTGTAATATGCTTTAATATTTCCTTTTCCTGTGCATTCATTGTGTGTGGCAACTTCAGTGACTGTATGCTTTTCCTTGCTGTTGGCTGCAAGTTTTCATACACAGTTTCAATTTCCTCAAGGGCTTTGCTGAGGGGAACGAGTACACTTTCCCACTGTTCGATAACATAAGCAGGCTCATGAATAAGGGTTTTGTGAGGCAGTTCTTGCATAATTTGTTCAATGTTGTGTGCATTTAGCATTCTTCGACAGCTGTAGTTGTCCAAGATTTCCAGTAATTAATCTTAGTCAGAACTGTTGAAGTCTCTGCGACAACATTACAAGGTATAACAGTCAGATTCTAAAACATAATTTAGAAAACAAGATGTCAACAAGATCACTCTTCCCATATCCAAGAGCTGCCTGTTCCAAGATTACAGGAGCAAGCTTGATGGGCAAGTACTTCTTTCTGCCAACCAAAAGAAATAATTCTACCTATACTCTGCCACTTGTTCTTGCCATAGTCTTGTCGGAGAAATGGTATCTTGAAAGTGCTGCCTGTTGTACATTGTTCATTCTTACAACCCCAAGTATCTAGGGGTAAAGGTGTGTAACATTTAGGATAGTTTTAGGATGCAGGTGGGTTCTTGTGAGGGACTTAGGAAGCGTGACAACAAGGGTTGGTGCAAAAGTGATTATTTTAAGGTGAATAAATGACTGGTACGTAATAGGACACAATAACACACAGGGTAAGGAACTAGAGTGGTGCCAAAGAAAAGAAAACAACAAAATGGAACTGGCTAAGAAAGTGAGGGAAGCTAACCTTACTACAAAAGAAAACCCAAAACACACGGTCTTTGGCATTTTCAAACACCCTAGCTAACCTTCACTGACTACCCAAAACCATACAAGACACTCACCTGTACTAAAATAGTGTGACTAATACAAAAATCAACTACGTGTGCAGAATGTACCCGACACCCTAAACTAACCCTATAAACTAAAGTTCACACAAATACACAAGGGAACTACGAATACAAACGAGAGTAGACACAAGTAACAAGGTACAAAAGAACACAGAGGTTGATACGATACGTCTGGGCAAGGTAATGGCTAAACAAGTATAAACAAACAAACAAAAATACAAAGAGACGAACACAAACCAACAAAACAACATAGTCGAAGGTATACGAAAACCCACACACACAAAGCGAAACGAAGCCGATGCAAAAACCAAATGCGAAACGAAACCTAAGCTGAGCCGAGCAGGACCAAAGTCAAACGAAAGGCCCCTTCATTAAGTGGACCTCCAAGTTATATACTGAATAATCTGCTTTCTGATTGGTTTAGAAGCTGATTGATGATGATGTCACACAGAAACAATGATGTAATGACGGGCCAATGGGGGAATTAGAAAAATCAAGGTCAGGAAGTGTGGAACAGCAACAAAACACACATGGACCACACACTGGGACATAACACCCCTACCCATTAAAACAAACATCTAATGTTTGTAAACAAATAGAAAACAAATCTTGAAACTCTAGAAAAGGCATCAGCCAACACATTTTCTGCCCTTCTCTTGTGCCTAATGTCTAAATTGTAAATTTGTACAATCGAAGACCAACGCATGAGGTGCTGATTCTGATTGTACATACGAGAAAGGAAAACCAACGGGTTGTGGTCCGTATATACCACCACAGGCAAACCACTGGACCCAACATAAACTTCGAAGTGTTGTAACGCTAGTAATAAGGCCAAAGCTTCCTTTTCCATTGTTGAATAATTTACTTGGTGTTTATTAAATTTACGGGAAAAATAACAAACTAAATGGTCAATGCCGTTCTCATCCTCTTGGAGTAACACTGCGCAAGCTCCCACAGCACTCGCATCTACCTCTAATTTAAATGGCAAAGTCTGGCGCAGCAAGATCAGGAGCATTACAAAGAAGAGCTTTCATGCTCTCAAAGGCAAGTTGGCATTCATCAGACCATGTAAAGGATTTAGATGGACTGAGCAAATTAGTGAGGGGGTGAACAACAGTAGAAAAGTTTTTACAAAAACTGCAATAGTAACCGGCCATTCCTAAAAATCTACACAACTCACGCCTGGTGGTAGGAATAGGAAACTCAGCAATGGCTGAAATTTTAGCCTCCACAGGGTGAACTTGATCCTGTCACGCCCCACACTCTCCCTCGCAAACGCCGTTCCATTCCTGTCTCACCCCACACTCTCCCTCGCAAATGGAGTTGCATTCCCAAACCCACTGTTTCACAATCTCATTCCTAATTGAACCCATCACATTCCCACATGCACTAGATTCCACAAATTCTCACTCCTGAACCAATTATCCAAGCACATCCCTTTCCTTTCAGTATTTAAAGTTCCCTCACACACCAACCTTTGCTCACTATTGAGAAGCCTCCAGTGGAATTCTGTTGTGTGCATTTCTAAACCTTTTGACTGATCTCCTGGTACCTAATCTTTGCTCCTGCCTTTTGACCACACCTTTAGGATTTTGTTTTTGGATTGTCTTTTTGGATTTCCCTTGTTTCCAGACAATTTGCCTCCCTATTTGAACAAGCCCCTGGATTATGTTTTTTGGATTGTCCCTGTGCTACTCTGCATTCTGTGAAATTCACGGTTACACATAAGGATCCTCCTATTCTACCAATTGGTTTCCTGACAGACCCTGTCCGACCTCTTTACCCAAGTATGTGACAGTGGCTTTGCCAAAGTCACATTTTGCCAAATTGAACGTCAGTGATGCCTTTTCGAGATGCTCAAACACCGTTTTAAGAAGTGTCATATGTTCCAACCAATCTGATGAATAAACTACTAGATCATCTAAATATGCATTGCAATTGGATACATCTGACAAAATCAAATTGACGAGCCTTTGAAATGTGGCAGGTGTGTTTCGTCACCTGAAGGCCATAACAGTATACTTTAGGAATGTCACGCCCAGTGCACGTAGAGGGCGGTCTACTTTCCTCCTGTTCCTAGTTCCCTGTGATTATTCTTGTCTTTCTGGTGTGTCTTGTTGTGTAGCCTATTTATTTCCTGCTTCTGGTCTGCTACTGGCTCAGGATTGACATTCGGATGTCCTGAAACCCGCCTAGCACCAGGTCGCCCCACGTCCGCTACTTGAGGGCATAGGTTTCTTTACGGCATTTCCTGAACAGCTGAGCCTGGGTTAACCCCCGTCTCGCCGCTACGCATAGGGTCTTTTCACTCTCCTGCCTCTCCACAATTCGTCCTTTCCGATATCCGTGACAAGGAAGTTATCAGGGGTCACGGATGCAGACATATCTGAGGCACACGGGACTAGTGGTATCTGCCAATAACCCTTCAATAGATCTAACTTGCTAACAAAACGTGCAGAACCTAGATTATCTATACAGTCTTCCATGCGCGGTAATGGAAATAAGTTTGGTACTGTAACTGCATTTACCTTACGGTAATCTGTACAAAACCGAAAGGTTCTATCGGGTTTGGGCACTAGCAGACACAGGGAACTCCATGGACTACAGCTCTGTTTGGCTAAGCCATTTTCTACAAGATAATTTACTTCTTTTTTCATAA
This sequence comes from Atractosteus spatula, assembly GCF_055471065.1. Lineage (NCBI taxonomy): Eukaryota > Metazoa > Chordata > Actinopteri > Semionotiformes > Lepisosteidae > Atractosteus > Atractosteus spatula. The sequence goes on along the minus strand of NW_028296644.1, from coordinate 893,962 downwards.
GCGATCTTGTGTTGGTATGAACACGGTATGCATGTTGTTTGATAGGAATAGCACCATTAACATCTATGTCATGCTGTAGGACTGTAGTATGGGTAGGAATGTCACCAAAAAGAGATGAAAAGTCTTGAATTAGGTTTACAATATCCTCTCTTTGATGTTCAGACAAAGAAGTAAGATATGATGGCAAATTCTGTAATATTTCAGAATTTGGCAACCTAGCGCACTGCTGAGGAGTGGTGCACAGCACCCAACCATCCTCATCATCACCATTAACACTAGCAGAGCCTGTAACCCTACAGGCTGAAGCAACAAAAGAGACAGTGGGTCCAGCAATCTCATCTGTAGAGTTTACCTGTGGGTTGTCTCTGGAATGACAGGATTTCAACATGTTAATGTGGCAGAGTGTGACATAGTCAGTTTTTCTCTCAGCTTTTCTACGACAATATATGGACCAAAAAAAACAAAACCTTATCGCCAGGATGAGAAGAGCAAGAGACAGCTTTCTTGTCATGGTGACGTTTCATGCCTTTCTGTGCAATTGACAGTGATTCTTTAGCGAGAGAGCAGGCATTATGCAGACACTTTCGGAATTTACTAACGTAATCTAACACATTAGTTTTAGGACTCAAGTCAATTGCCAGAATTCTCTCTTTTAGGACTTTTAGGGCTGAAACCTAGAGACTCTTGTACGGTTTCACACACAGCAAATAAAACAAGCAAAACACCTTCATCCCAATCTCTACCTGTATCTAAGCAGTACTTCCGTAGCATCGATTTCAGCGTTTGGTGAAAACATTCAAGTGCGCCCTGACTTTCAGGATGATAAGCACTAGATACTCTGTGCGCTATTGATAGAGACTTTAACACTTGGGTAAAAAGCTTCGAAAGAAAATCTGTGCCTTGGTCAGATTGTACGACTTTAGGCAGACCAAAGGTAGAAAGAAATTTCACCAGCGCTTTGACAGTGACTGGAGCTGCAATTTTGTGGAGTGGAATGGCCTCAGGGAATCGTGTAGCAGCACACATAATGATAAGGAGAAACTGATTTCCTGACTTAGTCTTGGGCAAGGGACCAACACAGTCAACAATCCTGAAGGAACAAGATGGATGAGCTTTGGATCAATACCAGAGGGTGCTTCGAATACCATGAGTCTTGTACGATGATCTTTACTGAGACCTGGCTTCAACTAGATTTCCCCCACTCTCTTGTGGAAATTGAGGGGTTTTACCATGTTCGCTCAGATAGAATTAAAACATTTGGGAAAAGCAGAGGTGGTGGTATTTGTGTCTTTGTGAACGATAAGTGGTGCAGACAATACTCTGTAAGGAAGATTATCCTGCAATGAAAATGTTGAGCTTTTGTGCTTGTGTTTCAGGCCTTTCTACCTTCTGAGAGAATGTAAAACTCATGCGGAGACTTGGGGCTCTCCCGCTTAGCCTTGTGGGCAGCAACAACAGCCAATATCTGATCAATAAAGATTGAACATTCCTTTATCATAACTAACCATAACCCAACAAAGCTGTTATGAATGTTTGGTCCCTGCCTTGAAATCCACTTGCGTACTGCTCAGCTGGTAGTTTTCCTTAGTGACATAACTTTCTCCTGTTCTGTAGCTTTAGCTTCAACTGGAGTGTAATACTTCAGCTCCTCAGTATAAGTCTTGTCATTACTACCAGGTACATTGGATCAATCAATGCTAAGTCTTTTGCTAGCTTCCTACATGAATTGAGGTTAACTTTGCTATCTTCCTCATGAAATGGACCAGGTACATGAGTGGGGCAGAAGAACAGAGCCTGGATTGATACACCAGGGCATCTTGATCAGGGCTCCGTGGCCAGAACCTTTTTGACTCGGTCAGAGATCCTGCCTGAGAGAATAATCTTGAGGGGGAACTCTCCTGCCCCTGACTATTGAACTCCCTCGGTCCCTAGGCAGGGTGGCAGAATTGCTGCCCCTACCATCCCTGGCCTCCTCAGTTTTCTTTACAGACAGGTTATTCACTTGTTTCTCACTCTGTTAATTTTTCCTTGATTGAGGTTATCAGTATCTCTCTTGTGGTCAACATTATTAACTGCAGCCTGTTTTGCTTTTAGCTCAAAGCTGAAGATAAATAGACCGGAACAAGAAACATCCAGAGCTGTACTGTTTCCAGGTTTCTGCTTCATCTGATCATTCTAACCTGTGCAAGGTCAAGTTCCACAAATCATTTAGAAAGTAAGTCTACAGCCTGAACAGGTACTTAGATTTTCATTACTTCTGTGCTCTTTGGTAATGGAATTAATTATTGCACTTTACAAAATGCATTTTAAGATAACACATTTGACATTTTAAAATCCAAAAAGCTACTTTCACTTTTCTTATAAGACTTTTTTAATTACAGTATTTAGGATTATATATAAATATTCCATCTTCAAATTGTTTTCAGTTTAGTAACTTATATTTACAGTTTATTGCAACAGGCAATATTACATGGGCAGAAAGGTGGTGCAGTCATTAGCACTGGGAACCTGGGTTCAATTCTGGAACTGGGGTACTATCTGTGTAAAGCTTCCATCAAGTACTCTGGTTTCCTCCTACAGTCCAAAAGGTTAACTGGATTCTGGGAAAAATGGTCCTGGCGTTAGTATGTGTGTTTATGTCTGTGTGTGCCCTGGGATAGCTGTGTCTGAGTTTTTGTCTGCTCTGCAATGGACTGGTCTCCAATACTGGTGTATCCATCCTTGGACTGTGGGACTGTGATAACATAAAAGTGTCCACTAGAGGTCACTAAATACTCTCTCTGATCAGTGAATAGTCTCTCTGTGTATGTGTAAGATTATTGATGAAGAGTTTGTGGATATTTATGGATATTTGGATATTTATGTGATCCTCCAGTGCCCCTACATCAGCACCATCAATCACCACGGCCCATTCCACACATGGCAGGAGCTCATCAGGGCCATCCCTAACAAGATCAGGTCAGGCTTATCAACCTCATTAGGAACCTCACACACTATTTAAGCCCTGTGGAACCATTCCTCAGGGCTCTGACATTGAGTCTCTAACTGGAGTGTGTATTTGTTCTGTGTTTCAGGATTTGTCTTACAATTTTGTCCCTGTCCGCAGCTTCCCAGTTCCAGTTTGCAAACCCTTTCAGCTGTAATTACTCATCATCCCCTCCTGGCTCCATCCCAGACCCTACTGCTTCCCCTGCACATCTCAGCTGTCTGCCATTCTTCTTTCTGCTTCACATTTTTGTATTATTATAATCCACTCACCCCATAAACTCCATGATCTTCATCGCTTGTTGGACTCAACAATTACTTCGTCATGCCCATGTTTCCACCCACGAACCTGGTGTAACAATTTTCACATGGGTCTCATTAGTATGTGCTTTATAAAGGGTAGCATGGAGCTGTGGAAAGATTTTTTTAGTGTTTTAGAAATCCTAATAAATACTTATTAAAAGATGCATCTTCACATATCTGACCATTGCAGGTCTAGGAACTCTCATAGTATCTTACACTGTGAACAGGCAGCTCACTGTCCTAGGTTACCTTGTCTGCATACAGTGCAGAATGAATACGAAAACAGAGAAGGAAAAAGAAGTTGGTATATTAAGACATGATTGGAGACCCTAGAAAGTACACGGGCAGCTATTCCTAACAATTTCCATTCCTCCATTTGTCACTGAGAAATAGAAGCTCCATTATCTAACCACACTGTGACTGGACTCAACACAAATTAGCAGAAATATAGTTGAAATGTGGTAAGAATAACTCTCCCATGTTGAAGCATAAGAGACTTAGATCATGGCCACTTTCCCCTTCACTTACGTACTTAGTGACCAGAGACTGTAATTTAATCCAGAAACCACTGAGATGGGTAGGGGATGCATTTAGCTATGGAACTTGATATGTGAGAGTACTCATTTTAATTAGTTTTGACCATCTATTCAAATTGACTTCTCTAAGGATTCCACAGCATCTAAGCTGGGGTAATTTCTACACCAAGGTATTTAAATTGTCTAAATAATGGTATGTTTGCAGGTAGAACTATATCTTCACATGTGGTATTTACAGTTATATGCAAAACTGGGCACCCCTGGCCAGATTACATGTTTTGTTGATTTTCTAAGTGAAAAGAAGTTAACACAACCTTTGCAGCGAACAAACTTAAACTTGACATATTTCTGCAAATTTTAATGCACAGTGAATTTAACAGATTGATAAAAATAAAACAGTAAATGTGGCATGTGCATACTGTAAGTTTGGGGACCCTTCCAGTTGATCCATTAGTTAAGTCTCAGAACTTAATTGACTTGTTAGGCCTTAATCTAAGTCAGGTGATGACAATTCCATGGCTTAATAAATTCTCTGACTCTTCAAACCTCTCAGGGTGTTGTCTTACACCTGCCATCTCATCACAAAAGTCAATGTCTGAAGCATGCAACACAAAGCTTAGATAAGCCAGAGGCGTTTGGGAACCAAGTGCTGTGGTCTGATGAAGTAAAAACTGAACTCTTCGGCCACAATCACCAAAGGTATGTTTGGAGACAAAAAGGAGAAGCAGTTGAAGAAAAGAGCACCTTACCAACTGTTAAGCATGGGGGTGGATCTTTTATGCTTTGGGGTTGTGTAGCAGCCAGTGGCGCAGGAAATATTGTGTGGGTAGAGGGAAGAATAGATTCTATTAAGTATCAACAAATCCTGGAAGCTAATGTCCCTCAAGTGAGTGAAGAAACTGAAGCTGAAAAGAGGTTGGATATTACAACAAGACAATGATCCAAAACATATTTCAAAATCAATCATGAACTGCTTTAAGAAATTAAAGTTTAAGGTTTTAAATATTAAGACTTGAATATTATTGAAAGTCTGTGGATAGATCTCAAACATGCAGTGCATGCAAGATGACCTAATAATATTTCTGAGCTAAAAGGGATCTGCAAGGAAGAGGGGGAGAAAAAATTCAAAGCAAGAATAGAAAGACTGTTAGCTGGGTACAAGTAACGTTTGAGGGCTGTGATTTTTGTCAAGGGGGGGTGTTACTAAGTACTGACCGAGCCACATTTACTGTTTTATTTTTTTCCAGTCTGCTAAATTCAGCAGATAAATAGTAGCTGTACATTAAAATTTGCAGAAATATGTCAGGTTTAAATGTGTTTGCTGCAGAGGTTGTGTTAAATTCTTTTCACTTAGAAAATCAAAACAGTATGTCATTTTGCATACATCTGTATGGGAGGTAGAGCTGATTTAGTCCAGTTGATCTTGTAACTGTTGTAATAGGTTGAACTTTTTAAAATGTCGGTAAAACAGGTCATGACTGGGAGGTATTGTCAGAATGGGGCTGATCTGGTCAAGGGATCCTGTACAGGACTCAGGAGACTGAGAAAAACACTAAGCCGAATCGCGAAGCAAAAACGAAAACCAGGATGCAGGAGAGGAGGTCGGAACACGGAGAGTCAAAGAGGCAGCAACAATCCAAAACACCAGGCGAAGTCAAATCCAGGAAGCAGGCGAGTAGGTCGGAACATGGAAGTACAACGAGAAAGCAACAATCCAAATCACTAGGCGAAATCGAACACGAGAAGCAAGCAAGGAACTGGAGAAAAGCTAGAGAAAACCACGCACTAGGGAGCCCGAGGAGAATCCGCAATAGTGAGCGGGGAAATGAGGAAAAAGGAGAACTAAAATAGGGACGGGAGAGAACGGTGATTGGCGTGTTACTTGCAGCGTGAGCGTTTGTTACAGGGTGTGCGCGTGGGAATGCAGGAAGGAACAGAGACGCGAGTGGAATGCGTAACAGGTATTCTTAAATAATAAGAGGATATCAGCTGCAAATGGGAATATATGCAGCCACTAAGAACACTAAAGGTGTTTTGCAGGGTGTCACAAAGAACATGACGCAGTACATTGAAAGGTAACACCCAACACCCTTTTATTGTTTCAAATTCACAGCACAGCACAAAACTGCGTAGTGTGGGTACTATGTTTGTAATATATAGTAAATCTTTAATTTTGTTGTAAAATATCAATGTATATTAACCCATGAGTGTTATTCTGCACTAGTCATACTCTACATTAACACTAACAGATTGTTTCTCATTTTTAATTAAACACAGTATTCATAATTGTTAATAATTGCATAAAAATAGTAATTAGAAGATAATGTTATTTTAGGTTTTGTAGATGTCTGGCTTTGGCCTGGGCACATTCCCTTGGTCTCCTGACCTAGCTTTAGAGAATTTTAGAATAGGATACCTGCTGTTCTACGTGACACCATAGAAATAGCTGAAAGGTGGGACAACATCACCCAGAATAGCCACTGGTCCATAAGTAGAAAGTGGACTCTTAAACCTCCATTCATGGTAATTCATGGTAGAGTTCTTTAGCTCCAAGATAAACAACATTTGGCATCACATTCTCTCCACAACGTATATTACCTCCACCGCACACCCAACTTTACAGGTTACCTTCTCCCCATCTTCTCTCTACTTGATTTGATTTCACATATGAAATCCGCCACCTGCATATTAGATCCCATTCCCACCACTTTATATCAATCCTGTTTCAATTCACTCTGCCTCATTGTCCTCAATACAATTAATTAATCATTGAGCATTGATGTGGTACCAATGACCTTCAAAACTGCTACTATTTCTTTTTTAGAACATGCCGTTACTATTTATTTAAATAGCAATCTCTTTGGAAATATCATTTTCAAACCTATCCAATGTAGTTTCCGACCACTTCACTGCCCTGGTCAAAGTCACCTACGATCTTCTAATGGCTTATTATTCACTTCTCTTTCTCTCCTTATCTTTCTATCCTAATTCGTCTTAATTTTTGTGAACTTTTGACACAGTTAACCATGATATCTTACTTTTTTGCTATCTTAGAGACACTGAACTTTCTTTCTGTCAGGTTTTGTAACAAATTCAAAATCCTCATACTCACCTAAGGGGCTCTGCATGGTTTGGCACCTCGGTACCTGTCTGAGCTACTATCGTCCCCACCTCACAACCTTTGTTATTCTAATTCTGGTCTCCTATCTCTTCCAAAAGCTTGTCTACACTCTATGGGTGACAGGGCCTTCTCCTGTTATGCCCCAAAGCTTTGGAACTCTATCCCTAAGGATATCAGAGAGTCACTTTCCCTAAACTCCTTCAAATCCAGACTCAAAACCTTACTTACAGTAACTCGTTCTGTAACAGATATACAATATTGTTATGTTTTAGATTTTTTTCTGATGTCATTCTGTGAAGTGCTTTGAGAAGTCACCATTAAATGTACTTTATATTATTAATATAATATAGTAATATATTATTATCATTATTATTATTATTATAGATAAAAACATAAAATAACAGTAGTGACTTGAATGACTTACGGTCACATACTGCCCAGTCAATAGCAATATTTTTGAATAACATTTTGCCACAACAACTGTTTGCAAATGTCCAAAGGCTTCAGTCCAACATTGCTGATTATAAACTAATAATTTATTCAGAACAATACAACATCTTCTCACATTAAACATTTATGGACTTAATAGGAGATATTGCTGCTGTGTGTTTTGGAACACTGTCCTGAATGAAATGGTGTCTAGATACATGATGCTCTTTGTTATTGTCTGCACTCTGACATTCTGTTTTTTCCCCATTGAAGATTCAGTGAGCAGCTGAGATTGTCTTTAAGGAGCAGAAACCACACTTTCTCTACAATACAACAATAATTACAACAAAATGTTTTTTTTTTAAATTAATAACATTGTTTTTTAGTGTGTTTCTCAGCAATTTTGTGTAAGTTTTCATGATGTTGTTTTTATTCATACCATTTTACTTCCTGGTTCATTTGGTTTCACTGTGCAGAGGTAATTATAACATCAGTAACTTCAGTTGATTTTTTATCAGATGTAATATTTCTATATATAAAGTATAATGTTTCACTACAGTCTAGCAGAAAATGTAACTTCAAATCAAAGAAACCCATAACAAATCAACAACAAAATGTTGTTTTTCATTTAGCTTGTGGCCCTAAATACACAAAGAAACATTTTCCAATATCCCACATGCTCAATCTTCCAATCAAAATGAAGAAGTCTGAATAGGGATCTGCGTAAGCTGCAAAGGAATAGGTAAAAGATTTTAAAATGTAAAGAAAATCTTTTTGGCTATAGAGCCTTCTTCTGTGAGGGAGAAGGGGAAAGTAAAGTATTTTGAGATACATAAACCATGGAAGAAAAAAAGACAGAGTATTTAATGGGGATGGGGAGCAGGGAGGATATGAGCATACAGCTAGTGAGAATGAGTGCCCAAACTCAGGGAAAACAGAAGGAGAGGTGTAAAAAGCCAAAATTTGCAAATGAATAGAAAGAATTTAGAAGGAATATGTCTGTCATGAAGAGAAGGAGGAAGGTTTGAGCCAAGTTTAAGGAAAAGTTTGGTTTTGCATTAGGAAACCTCTGTGAGAGGATGGAAAAAATAAATTTTCATATTTAGTTATATAAAATTAAAAGAAAATCCATTAGAAAAGGAACAGATCCCAAAATAATTTGGGAGAAAGCTAAGTAGAAACTACTCAGAAAACACTGATTGGGAAACTGTCCTCAAAAAATACATACAGTATACAAGAAGTCTATGATTCTGCTTCCTTGGGTCCTGTATGTCCAGCCTTGGTTATAAATCTCTTGTTTGTTCAAGTATATGTTTTTTTTATTCGAACCTTGCAAGTGTTCACGGGAAATAAAGTTAAAATGAGCTTGTTAAAGCTTCACCAAAGTAACCACAGCAAGTGACTGAGTTAAAGAATTTGAAAAATGTTTATGAAGAAGGTGGAATAATTATTTTTATCATCTACTACCACTACCACAGAGCTTGACTAATTTAGCAACAGAATCTAAGGAGGGGACAATGGATTGGTCAATATATTGTATTGGACTCAAAACAGAACGTGTTAAATTTAAATTCACTTCTAAGAGTGGAGCAAACTTGTGAATACTGCCACAGAGGCATTCATTACAGAAAACTAGTTCTACCGGTTATTTGACCACCAGTTCAGTTTATTTGTCATATCCACAAGTGAAATGAAATGCTTATTTGCATGAACAATACACTCCAATAAAAAAGATATTATGGAAAACACCAAAACCCTAAACAGATAACAGCAGCAGCAACAACAAAGTTAAAGAATATACAACTTAAATACAGGTCAGACAAGCATTGTACAAATAAAAACATCAGTGTGAATCAATGGTAGAGTTTGAATTCAATAAACAATAATCTTGCTGGAAGAAACTATCTTCAAATCTGGAGGTACGAGTCTTTATGCTCCTATAACTCTTAACAGAGGGAACAGGAGGGAAAAGTGAGAAACCAGAATGTTTGTTATCCTATCAGCCATCCTGAGACAGTGAGATGTAAGAATCTCTGCAGTAGAGGGGAGCTGTACTCCACTAACAAGGACAACCTGATCACCTCTTTAATGCCTTTCAGTTAGACAACAAGCTGCTGTCAAACCACACTTTAATACCACATGCGGGCACACTCTCAATAGTGTGTTTGAAAATGTAAAAATAGGGGAATAGACACAGTCTATGGTCTGCCAATTTTTTTTTTCAACTGTCTGAGGAAATAAAGGCACTGTTGTGCCTTCTTTGTAGCTCCAGTTACATGATGCTGGGACCACATTAAATCATTAGTAATGAAGGTAACAAGGAATGGTGTTGCCAATCATCTCTACAGCCACCCCATTGAAGTGAATAGGGGTGTGGTCCCCACCCTGCTTTCTTAAATTGATCACCAACTCTTTGATTTCGTTGACATTGAGGGAGAGGTTATTATTGAGGCACCACTCCATCAGGTTCCTGACTTCATCCCTGTAGGCCGTCTCATCATTACTGGTTCTGCCAATGAAGGTATGTGTAGCGGCGAGGCTTATTAATAAGGCAGAATTAAGTGTTTCTGAGCTTTCCCAAATGAGGCCCCATTTCTCTGTTCATCTCTGTGGTGCAGCCACAGAGAAACTATTCATGCAGGCTGATTTAGGATGTTTTCTTTTCATAAGATTTCCTAGGACAGCTCCCAAAGGGGGATGCACTTAGCTAAGCCTGGCTATCATGATCAATGGTCATCCATTGGCGCCTATCTGTCTAGGGAGTGCCAGATGGACATCTGGACTGCATTCCTAAGTGTCAGGAGTAAGTGGCTCATATCTCACCTTGATCAACCAATCAGGGACTGGTAGGGCCGAGTAACCCACGTGGGACTCTGATGCCCATGGAACTTTCAGCCAATGAATGAGCTGAAGTTCCTCCAGGTAAAAACAGGCAACACAGAGAGCCTGTAAGATTCAGTAAGATTCTGGAGAGGATTCTGTGGACTGTTCTAAAGGGAATTCAAAGGAGAATTCCAGGGCAGGACGGCCCAGGAGCAGAAGGCTCCCAAGGGCAGGACATTCTCGCAGCGCGCCTCCTGACCATCCTGAGACTCAGCCCGGACAACCATGGAACGGCCAGTGTGTCCGAGTGCCAGAACTTTCCTTTGTTCTAAGAGTCTAGAGTGGAGGTTGCCAGAGAGTAACCAGCAGCAGGCCTCGTGAACAGGTCAGAACTGTGGACAGCTGAATCACTATTCAGAACTAGCTCTTCATCAGGAACGAACCGGTCCTCTTCCTGACTTGCTGGGACCCACAGTCATCTTTTCTCCTGTGCACAAACTTTGCTAGTTAAAGCCAACAGTGAGCATCAGCAGCGCACCGTCGCAAGCCGCACAGCACAGCCTGGCACGGAGCCAGAGAGCGCGGATTGGACAGCAACAGCCTGCAACTGTTTCTTTGTGCCCGCAGGAGATCTGAATCCCCAGAGATTGGATGAGTATTCAACTTCAATGCATTACAGCTCGAGAATTCAATTGTTATCCCAACCAGTTGATATCAATTTAATTCCTAAGAGTTATGTACTTGTTTCAAGTATCTAATGTAGAAGTTATAACCAAGTTCATTTATGAAACGGTCTAAATGAATGATATACAGATGCAGCCATTCAAAGTGCGCGTTACAGACACGTACCGCAGGTGACGTCGCTCAGTATGACGCAAGATGACGCGCGGCACCGCAGTACGTGATTGGTTGACCGACAGGGGCACTCGTGGTCCGTTGGTCTGTCGTAGAAAGACTTACAGTAAACGTCTTTGCTGTGCCCGTTGTAGATATTGAATTTTACCACTGAAGGGAAATCTTAGTAGCTGAGCATAAAAAGAATAGGAGCATACTGTAACGCGTGTGAAAGCCATAAACAACATTAATTTTGGAACATAAACATACAGTATATAGCTGGTCTTGGTACTTTAAAGAAAAAAATACACACCAGTATTCCATTTCTCCCTAAACATTGTAAGCTTCGAAGTCTTTAACGTGATACCGGAGTCAACAAGCATACTTTTAGAATTTGATTAAAAGGGAATATATTATGGAATCGCGTATCTCAAGAATTTAATAACGGTATGATTATATCCGTGTACTGCGGCAGGGCTGTGTAGGGCTGTTTCGCCTGCCAGCTTACGCGAGCTGTCTTGTAGCCTACTGGTCTAGGTGCGTGACTACCAACGGGCAGGTTGTGTGTTCAAATCCAGCTGGTGCTGGACCTTCCAGTTTTATTTATTTATTTTTTAATCGCGTAACATAAACATATTACCGTATGCAAACTGTACTGTATACAGTATGTATATGTATATTTAATGTCTTAACTGTGCCCGTTTAATTGAATTTAAAAAAATTATTTAACACGAACATTAAGCTGTTTACATCTTCCGCCTGAGAACAGTCACCCGTTGCTACCCAACGCAGAATGGTGATTGGCTGACACCATCTGACACCCCTCTGATTGGAGAAAAAAGACGTGCTGGTTTGCTATACATACTGTACCAGGAAGAGGATTTCTTTCTATTCAAAACGTGTATTTTAAAAGTTTAAGAAGTAAAAACCTTACAGCGTACACAGATTTCTAAACTGATCAGGATCATTATCTTTGTCTTATGCATAATAATATTCACCGCTCTGTCCAGCAAATTAATAATAAACTTTATTTTATATAGCGTTTTAAATGAATAAGTAATTATTCAAACACAAAAACAACCATATAAACATAATACCAACCAAAAACATAGATAACAACCACAATACAAAATCAAATATATCAAACCATTTTACTCTCGCAAAGTCCTCCAATTATCATAATCCCGCCCCTTATGCAAAACCAAACCTTCCTCCCATCCCAGTTTATCCTGTTTATCATAAACAAAATCCACCTCAATTTTCAACATAAAGCATTACACAAAATCAATACCTCAACACTCCATACTCAACAACGATAATTCACAAACAGCCAGAACATGTAACTACACATTCCCAAACAGACCTAATTTCCATAGCCCCGCCCCTTATGCAAAACCAACATCCCTCCCCTGTTCTCTCTCTCCCCTGGCGGTTGTAATTGTTTTTATTTTCAAATAAATTTTAGCAAAGTCATGTATTTTAAAAATCTTAGGATTTTTATATTTATGTCTTTATTTAGTGGTTTCATTAGTGACAAAGGCTAAACTTTCTTGGAAAAATGTCTTTTATGTAAACCATGTTTGCTATTAATTCATTCAGGGCTAAAATATGTTCATTGTATTCTAATGAAAGAAGGGTTCCTTTCGCCGTAGTCGGGAGCCTAGTCTTTAACTAGTAAGTACTGTACTTACTGGGTTTTTGAGGGTGGGGGGAGTGTCTTTCGCTGGAAATCTCGCCTCCTACTTTGAAAATACCCGTGAAACCGGTTCAATTCGTCACAGCCAACACTCCTGCAGAGAGGGGGGTTGTACTTGCAGTGTATGCAGTATACGCGTTATGCTCTTCGTTAATGTCTAAGCCGGAACATATCATTATATCTCATTTTGTATTTCTTAAAAAAAAATCGTTTTCCCAGCCTAACAGTATTGTTTTTAACCTGTAAATTTGCTGGACAGAGAGGTGAACATTATTACACAGAAGACAAAGATAGCGATTTACGTTGCATTGTGTATCGTGCTGCTTTAATACAGTTTTAAATAATTGAAAGTCTAAACAGTATCAGCTTTATTTATGGGTTTTAAATAAAGGTGATTTAAACGCGATTTAAATCAATATAAATGTTTATATTGTAACGCATAGGTGACTATTCATTGTTATTAAAATGACTTAAATTCGATCATGTTGTGATATTTAGAAATATACATTTGTTTGGTGCGAGTGAAGTTTTATTTAATCTCTGAGCCATACTGATTCTTCTGGAAGCCAGTTTCCGCCAGGGAGTAAAAAAAAAACACACTATGGTATTCTCTCCAATGCAGTGCAGTTAAAAACATACCTCTGATGCTGCTCCTAAATGAATATCGTTTATGACCATCAGAAGCTTTATGCTCCTTTTCTTTTTTCCAGTGGATTGAACAGGGAGAGGCATTTCATGATGTACTTTTCACTGTTATAACAACAGTGGCTCTGGAACAGTTTTCAACCATGTCGTTTTATAAAAAGGGGATATATGTACACGTTACTGAAGCTAAAAGTTTAGCCTTTGTCACTAATGTAACCGCTAAATAAAGACATATAGAAATCCCTACGTTACAGACTGTATATGGCTGGTATTGGTAGTTTAAAGAAAAAATACACACCAGTATTCCACTTTCTCCCTAAACATTTTAAGCATCAGAGTCTTACATGTGGTTATTTATTGCATAATTTAATTTTGAAAGCCACTGAGACATCAGGTACTACTGTTGTATTTATGAAAAAGAAACAAAACAAAAAACATACTAACAACTGTGCCATCCTACTCCTTAGTTAATACATTTTATTATTCATAAACAGTTAACATTGTTAGCAAAATATTTTGAATTATATTTAACCCTATTTTTTCTTTAGTTTTGTATTTAACTTATTATATGATAGTCAGACGTAATGTATATTTGAACAATGAAAATATATTTTTACAAGATTTTACATTAAGCACTTAAAATTAATATGGTTAATAAAAGTAAACTGTAACATGCTGTAACAAGATCGGTTAAACTGCGAAGAAAATGCTTTCAGAGAAAATGTTTCAGGTGTGAAGAACATAGATCTCTAATGCAATTTCAACCAAACCTGTTCCCACACACCCTGCCCCCACTACCATTAGAATATACACAAACATTTTAGCATTTCATTCTGAGCAGAAGACCCTCACACCTGAAGAGTGCTGGCTGTGACGAATTAAACCGGTTTTACAGGCTTCAATCACAGACCATGTGACATGGGACTCAGTAAACTAACAGCGCCACTGGATTTGATAATACCTAACCAAAATCCGCAATATGGAAACAGAACCTGTGTGATTGTTGATAGATGATGTACTCGTAACATTTTTTCAAGACGAACTACAACATTTAAAAAATGACTTGTATGTACTTGATATCTCTAATCAATCCACGGGTCCCAGCACAAAACAAAAGTAAAATGCATACCGTTTCGCGCTTCTTATTAGTTGCTCAAAAGTAATTTGACCGTATGAAATGCATAATATAAACCTAGAAACATATACGTGAGCAGTACTTAAGCACTGTAGTATCGGTGTTAAGACATACCTCTCAAATACTGTAAATCAAGTTAAAAATATCTCAAGACCGATTCTGGTCGTAATGAAACCATGTTTCGTGTATGTTTTCTTTTTCATCTTGAAATAACTCATTTCTAAATACCTTTTTCACTGTTAACATCTTGCAGCAACTTTGCGAACAAAATATACACTCTGACAGTTCATCCTGCTACCAACATTAAATAAAACAAATCTTAAGATTTCTATATTTATGTCTTTATTTAGTGGTTTCATAAGTGACAAAGGCTAAACTTTCTTGGAAAAATGTATTTTATGTGTTGCAGAAAAAACTGACTTGCTTTAACAAAATATGTTTACAAATCCTTTCACCTGGCATTTTCGTAGTTAGAAATTATGGAACGCTCTGTTAAAAGCAAGGGAGTTTTTATGTCCGTTGCAGTTCTTTTGCAACATGAATATAATTATATCGTTATTAATTTCTTGAGATACGCGATTCCATATTATATTCCCTTTTAATCAAATTCTAAAAGTATGCTTGTTGACTCCGGTATCACGTTTGTTAAAGACTTCGAAGCTTACAATGTTTAGGGAGAAATGGAATACTGGTGTGTATGTTTTCTTTAAAGTACCGAGACCAGCCATATACTGTATGTTTATGTTAAGATTTCCCTTCAGTGGTAAAATTAGATATGAATATTCAATACTTAAACGGGCACAGTTAAGACATTAAATATACATATACATACTGTATACAGTACAGTTTGCATACGGTAATATGTTTACGTTACGCGATTAAAAAATAAATAAATAGAACTGGAAGGTCCAGCACCAGCTGGATTTGAACACACAACCTGCCCGTTGGTAGTCACGCACCTAGACCAGTAGGCTACAAGACAGCTCGCACGAGCTGGCAGGCGAAACAGCCCTACACAGCCCTGCCGCAGTACACGGATATAATCATACCGTTATTAAATTCTTGAGATACGCGATTCCATATTATATTCCCTTTTAATCAAATTCTAAAAGTATGCTTGTTGACTCCGGTATCACGTTAGTTAAAGACTTCGAAGCTTACAATGTTTAGGGAGAAATGGAATACCGGTGTGTATTTTTCCTTGTGATATTTTAAGCTCTAGTTGAATGATAGGTGTCGCATTTTAAAACTTTTTTGTAGTTAGAAATTATGAAACGCCCTGTTAAAAGCAAGGAAGTTTTTATGCCCGTTGAAGTAAAACAAAATGCCTGACAAAGTATGGCTTGGACAGATTCCAAGTGCTTGTACAAATGTGCTAAAGAAATTATACTTTGAGTATACAGCTTGTCCAAAGTCATCCATTATTAATACTATTAGTAATATCTTCGGTAAAGGCTTTGATGCATAAATATTTCTGATAAAGGTAGGTTGTGTACTTTTGTCCAACTGAGCAATCTTGCTTTCATAAAATATACCAACATTTTAATGACTGAAGATTAACATGCTGTAATACACTGTTCAAAATTAAAGGCTCAAATGCTGTACATGAGAGGTTAAGCTCCCCCTGGCGGTTTTACAAGGTGACGCTGGATAGTTTCCGGCAGAGCGTCAAATGACGCGCGATTAACCACGTGACACTGCGTGACACCGCGTTATACCGCGACACGCCCACCGGGGTATGCCGCAAAATAACTCACCCATTTTGAATGGCTGCATCTGTACTGAATGTATGTCCTCTTGATATATGTAACTCTTTGTAACTGAATGAATATATATCTTTTGTATTCTGATAACCCTCTCGATAAGATCTGTTAGGTTTATATGCATATTCTATGTATTAATAAATGTATCCTCGTGTATTAGTACCTGTGTGTGTGCGTTGTTTGAGTTATGTCGCATGGTTGGATTCTAAAGCCATCGCAAGAATCAATTTTGTGATTTACTGCTACAATTAATAATTGTCCCAGTAAATGCCCAAACCCTACAGAACTGGTGCCTTCAGAGAGCCACTACATTTACATTTTGGCTATAGCAACGTTACATATTTGGTGTCCCTGGGCCGGATATGATTACATATTTGGCGTCCCTGGACCGGCGTGGCAAGACTGAAATGAATCAACCAAGCGGAATAATTCATATAAAACGCCGCGGGTTTCATACACGATAATACAGTGTGCTGAAAGCCGAAAGAAAAAGTTCCCCTTGCTCTTTAAGCAGTGCTTGAGTGTTTTGTGATCTTTTGCGATCTACAGGGTTGATTGCATACTTGATCTTGTGGTTTTCTGTGGTAAAACTGTGATTTCGTACTTAAAAGTAATACTCTTTAAGTTTAACGATGGTTGCTAAAAGGTCTGAATTCGAGTCGCTATTAAGCACTCTCTCTAGCAGCGACAGGTCTGACCACGATCTCCGTCATATCTCCGTCAGCGGAGAAGCTAGGAGAATAAATCTCCATTCTCTGAGAGAGCTAGCGAAGGACATAGAGAGATTTGACCCCGCAGTGTCAGAGAATAATATCGAGAGTTATATTCAACACCTCAGGTATAACCTGCAGTACCTGCCAAACGCCACAGAACAGGAGAAAGTGTTTCTGGTCAGGAAAACTACCAGCAGAGCTGTACATGAGTGGATGGCTAGGCAGATGAAAGAAGTCTGTAATGACTTTGAACAGCTTTGTCATGCACTTATCGAAGAATACAGTGCGTTTATTGACCCGACTGCCGCGATAGCCGCCGCTCTTAACATTAAGCACGAGAGAGCAGAGTCCCCTCACGAATATTACGAGAGACTTAGACGAACTTATTTTGCAGGGCGAAATTATGAGGGTTGCGAAGAGAACATACATTTCAAGGGTTTATTCATTGCGAATCTCCACCCATCAGTCAGAAAGATGATCTTAATGCATACAGATGCACAGACCATGAAAATGACTGATATTAAGAGATTCGTGCAGAAAGCCTGGGAGTATGATGTCCAAAGTCGCTCTGAGCAAAAAGCTGCTAAAGCGACTGTGTTTGCCGTCAGAGCCAGCAGGGTTAATTCCCTCCTGCTCGAAGGAGCACAGGCTCCTGAGCTGGCTAAGCCCCGTTCCAAAGCATGCACACAGGACCGCACCCAGCGTCCTAAGTGCCATGAGAACACCGGGGGAGGGAAAGGGCTAGAAAAGGCTGAACAAAAGGATTCAGTAGCCGCCCGCCTGGCCAGGCTTGAACAAGCTTTATCAGGACAGGGACAACCACTCCCCAGGGCTGCCGGAAGCGTGAATGAGCTGATACTCTCCACTGGAGGAGGTGGAGACCCGCCCCCTCTCCCTCCCTCAGTCTATCTGATTGAGCGGAAGGGTTCCTGCCTGGATGAGGCCAGCCACTCCCAAGCGAGTGCTGACTCCACCCCTGAAGTCACAGAGCAGGCAGTAAAACACATAGGAAAAGCAAGAAGCTTTTACCTCAAGGCTGCCATGGGAGGTGCCTTACACAGTGAGACACTGATTGACACTGAGGTTGAAAGGTGTTTGATGTCACACGGCAAGCTCAAACGGGTAGAAAAAGAAAAGGGTATGCGACTCAGAGTGGAACCTTTGGTGGATCACCAGAAAGGCAAAGTGTGGAAACAGGTCAAGGCTCCTAAGCCTTCTGTACAGAAGGAAAGGGGGGCCAAGAGGCAGACTGTGCTCACACAGTGCCCACCGAACACAGAAGCCTATGTGGAGATTCCTTCTGTTCCCTCTGGACAAGAAATAAAAATATTTCCTTGTTCCCCGGATATACAGGGAAGTCGTGTCCCGGCTGAGGTCCCAACAGCCTCCATGCCACAGGAGCGGTGCTCCGAGCAGCCGCCTGATCCACCAGGTAAAGCACACCCCTTTCACATCCCTAAAGAGTAGCGGATCTCCCCACTTGGTGATGGAAAGGAGCTTTCCCTGTGCACCCTGGCACCCAAGAGGGGTCAGGAACACCACCCTGCAGTGGTGGAAGGGATCCAGATGGCAGGAGAGCAGGTTGGTGATGTAGCCCTCACCCTTAACCCTGAGAGGTCCTCTATCAGTGAGGATCTGCTTGAGCAGCTGTCACGGGGCCACCGCCAGGTGCCCCTGGTGCAACATTCACAGGTTAGACAGGAGGTCCAGCTGGACGCTGAGACTACTGCGCTGTGGACACACCTGATCCCAGATGCCGATTCCCTCTGCTGTGACCCAGGGAACCTGCAGTCAGGTAACATTATTTCTCACAACTACCAGGTAGTGAGTGAGACTGACCTGATTGTTCCTGCCTCGACAGCAGGGTTTCCAACACACCCAGTCCCCCAGAAGGGACAGGGAATGAAAGCCGAGCCGGTTTTCTTACAGCCACCAGCTCAGTCTGTCAGTCTGAGTCTGACCAACAGTGGTTCACCCAGACTGGAGCTGGATGGTCAAGCCACCCGCCTGCCAGTGCAGGACATCGCAAAGAGGGGTGTCAGAATCCCCGCCTGCACTGACATGGGCCTGGTGGGTGATAGCGAGTTCGAAGACAGTGAACTAGCTATCTCAGTGCTGGGGCAGCTCCCTGAACCCTTAGCGAGGGAAGGGGGGAGCGAGCAGGTGTCCTACACCCACGCCCAGCTAACGATTTTAAACATGCCGATAGAGGGATTCCTCAATCAGGAAGGGTGCAGGGTGGACCTGAACAGTGAGAATGGGGTAACAATCCCAGATCACTCAGGTGCTCCAGATGACCACTCAGCCGAGGGTCAGGCATGCTCCACCGCTGCACCACCCCCTGCAGGGTTCCTAGAGCACAGGCATGAACAAATCGAAAAAGCAGATGCCCTGGAAATGGAGGAGCAGCATCAGCCGCTGCGTCAGATCTCCCCAGATTTCCAGGATGTTGGTGCCCAAGATGCCACATGGCATACTGAGAAAGACACCATGTACACGCTGCGCCAGCTTAGAAAGGCAACAGTCACTCAGAAGGAGATGACTGGGATCAGCCACCCGAAAAAGCTTTTGGGAGGACTGATTGCTGCCGCCACTGTTGCACGTTTGCTTTTTCTGGTAGGTTTGTGTGCTACTGGCACTCTCACCCTGACTGCCCCAAGAAGGCAGGTGTCAGAGATGCCAGAGGGTAGTGACAGACTGTATCGACAGCAGCAAAAGTTGGAAAGCTTAGGGAAAACCCTACAGGCAACTTCCTATGCAACAGGGTTAAACCTTATTCCCCAACCAGTGGACATGATTGTTGGTGTTATACAGTGGGTTTATGCTTGTGTGCAACAGGCCAGAATGTTGACACAATACCTGTTAAGGGAGTTTAGTGCCACTGTAGCCAGTCTAGCCATGGCACAAATCCCAACCCACTTGATTCCACTCTTCTCAGTAGAGGAGTATGTGACATTAACCCCATCGCTCATAGCTCACCCAGAAGGCAATCCAAGATTGAATTCGGTTCCAAATCTTGAGATGGGTATGGCTACCAAAGCTATCCATTGGCTGTGTCTAAACGATTCACCAATGAAGGGTGTAAAGCTACTAATGGGCAGAGGGAGGTTAATGAACCCCATGAAGAGCAGGTGGGAAGTAAATGGCTGGTCAGCACACCACATTTAACTGTCACTATGACTTGTGACAGGCATGATACAGCTACCGCAATGCAGCTACCTAATCAAACAGTTTTCCTGCAAGTTCCCGAGGAGGCCATAGTACAGCTTGAACTTAACACTGTACGGTCTAGAACCAGACAACATAAGACCAAACTTGAGGTCATGGATGCCTTCAGGTGCCACACTATTGAATTGGATAGAAATCCAAGAAACAGTAAGCCCTGAAGAGGTACAGGTAGTTAGTTTGCTTTAATGGAACAAACCTCCAAACCACCCTAGCAGATGCCCAAAACAGGTGTTGTGGTTTATCGGGGGGCTGGGAACAGGAACTGTTGTTATTGTAACACTACTGCCAGGTAGCTGGATCATGACTGGATGTACTCTGAATGCTGTACTCTTACATCAAGATGTACTCCAGGTAGCATGAATGAGTCAAAGGTAGCATGTCAAAAGAAAGGAAGTGACTTCTCCCCAAATATCTACTACAGAGGTATCAGATATTGACAGTGAGCTTCCTGATGTGTAATTCCTAGACTTAGATAATGTCTCCTACCGTGTTTATACATACTCCAGATGTTATTCATCCTGTTTGTTCCCAATGCTGGTTCCGTTATGAATTCTCGAGGAGTAATGTAGACATTTAAGATTAATGTTCTAATGGCAAGGGACATCACTTAACTCTGTTTTGTTTTGAAGGCAACAACGCCTCAGGACCTCGTGACCTTCAAAAAGGGGGGATATGTAGCGGCGAGGCTTATTAATAAGGCAGAATTAAGTGTTTCTGAGCTTTCCCAAATGAGGCCCCATTTCTCTGTTCATCTCTGTGGTGCAGCCACAGAGAAACTATTCATGCAGGCTGATTTAGGATGTTTTCTTTTGATAAGGTTTCCTAGGACAGCTCCCAAAGGGGGATGCACTTAGCTAAGCCTAATCATGATCAATGGTCATCCATTGGCGCCTATCTGTCTAGGGAGTGCCAGATGGACATCTGGACTGCATTCCTAAGTGTCAGGAGTAAGTGACTCATATCTCACCTTGATCAACCAATCAGGGACTGGTAGGGCCGAGTAACCCACGTGGGACTCTGAATGAGCTGAAGTTCCTCCAGGTAAAAACAGGCAACACAGAGAGCCTGTAAGATTCAGTAAGATTCTGGAGAGGATTTTGTGGACTGTTCTAAAGGGAATTCAAAGGAGAATTCCAGGGCAGGACGGCCCAGGAGCAGAAGGCTCCCAAGGGCAGGACATTCTCGCAGCACGCCTCCTGACCATCCTGAGACTCAGCCCGGACAACCACGGAACGGCCAGTGTGTCCGAGTGCCAGAACTTTCCTTTGTTCTAAGAGTCTAGAGTGGAGGTTGCCAGAGAGTAACCAGCAGCAGGCCTCGTGAACAGGTCAGAACTGTGGACAGCTGAATCACTATTCAGAACTAGCTCTTCATCAGGAATGAACCGGTCCTCTTCCTGACTTGCTGGGACCCACAGTCATCTTTTCTCCTGTGCACAAACTTTGCTAGTTAAAGCCAACAGTGAGCATCAGCAGCGCACCGTCGCAAGCCGCACAGCACAGCCTGGCACGGAGCCAGAGAGCGCGGATTGGACAGCAACAGCCTGCAACTGTTTCTTTGTGCCCGCAGGAGATCTGAATCCCCAGAGATTGGATGAGTATTCAACTTCAATGCATTACAGCTCAAGAATTCAATTGTTATCCCAACCAGTTGATATCAATTTAATTCCTAAGAGTTATGTACTTGTTTCAAGTATCTAATGTAGAAGTTATAACCAAGTTCATTTATGAAACAGTCTAAATGAATGATATACTGAACGTATGTCCTCTTGATATATGTAACTCTTTGTAACTGAATGAATATATATCTTTTGTATTCTGATAACCCTCTCGATAAGATCTGTTAGGTTTATATGCATATTCTATGTATTAATAAATGTATCCTCGTGTATTAGTACCTGTGTGTGTGCGTTGTTTGAGTTATGTCGCATGGTTGGATTCTAAAGCCATCGCAAGAATCAATTTTGTGATTTACTGCTACAATTAATAATTGTCCCAGTAAATGCCCAAACCCTACAGAACTGGTGCCTTCAGAGAGCCACTACATTTACATTTTGGCTATGGCAACGTTACATATTTGGCGTCCCTGGGCCGGCTATGATTACATATGTCATCAGCATACAGTACATGTAGGTGGAGTTGGAGCTGTGTCTGGCCACACAATCGTGGGTAAACAAGGAAAACAGCACACAGCCCTGGGGGGCACCTATACTGTCAGTCACACAGTCTATGGTCTGCCAGCAGGAAATCCAGAATCTAGCTGTAAAGAGCAATGCTGATACCTAGTCTGTATGGAACGATAGTGTTAAAGGCAGAGCTGTAATCAATGAAAATCATTCTAACATACTGTACAGTATGTGTCTCTATCATCCAAATGAGCCAAGGCAGTGTAAAGAGCCAGGCAAATAGCATTGTCAGTGGACCTGTTATGCCAGTATGCAAACTGCAGGGGTCTGAGCACCCAGGTACCATATTAATATGCCTCATGACTAGCCTTTCAAAGCATTTCATTATGGTAGATGTAAGTGCTACCAGTCCATAATCATTAAAACAGGTCACAGTATTGTAACGCATACAGCACGACATTGCAGGTTGTTTGAGCCGGCTTACCAGCGCGGTAACGTCACCGCCCTTCCCTGTGAATAGCAGGGACCTCAGCCGCTGGGCTGATGGGAGATTTTCCTTTAGCTCAGCTGGCTGGGTCCCTGTTGAGTGATGCCAGAGGCCCGGGTTCGAGTCCCCAGCGGTGGGGGGCCAACCTGTAGCGGCAGTGGCAAGGGGTGCATACCCATGTGAACCCGAGAGCGCTACAGTATTTTTCTGCAGCACTGGTATAATGGTAGTTTTCTAAAAACACATGGGAACGGAAGATTGTAAAAGTAAAATTTAGAAATATCTATAAAAACCATTAACACTATCCAGGCTGGTCGCCTTCCATATGTTTACCAGAGTGAAAGTTGCCCTGACTTCAGCCTCCATGACAGACAACCTCCATGTTATAGCCTGAATACCCTGCCACATTTGGTGCACATTGGAAGAAGCAGCTTGTATATCTAGTTTGTTACAATATTGCCTTTTAGTGTCCCTAATAGCTCTCTGCAGGTCATACCTAGCCTTCTTATAAGGCTTTTTTATAGATTGCCAGATTCAAAAGCCTTTAATCATGCCCATGGCTTATTACATGGAATATACCTATGAAACCATGGTTTCTGGTTATGAAAAGAGTAAACTGTCTTTGTAGGCACACAGTCATCCACACATTTCTTAATAAAATCAGAGACGACTATAGTGTACTCATGCAAGTTTTAAACATGGCCCAGTCCAGATTCAAAGCAGTCCTGCAGTGCTTCATCCTTCTCCTCCGTCCAGTGTTGTACCATTCTTCTCGAAGCTTTTTCCTGCTTCAGCTTCTGCTTGTAAGCTGGCAGAAGATACACTGATAGATTATCAAAAGTGTGGGCGAGGGATGGAGTGGTAGGTATCTTTGATAATCATATAGCAGTGGTCAAAAGTTTTCCCTTGGGTGGGCAGGAGACATACTGCAATATTTTGGAAAAACTTTCCTCAGGTTGGCCTGATTAAAGTCCCCTGTAACAATATATATATATCATCAGGGCAAGCAGTTTCATAGCTGTTAACGGTGGCTGCTTTGTTTGTACAACAGGTCTTTAGGATACATGGTTTGCCTGATGATGTTGTCTCGGACAGGGGACCTCAATTTATCTCGGCCTTTTGGAAGGCTTTCTGTCAAGCTCTAGGGACCCATGTATCTTTGACTTCTGGTTATCATCCTGAGGCCAATGGTCAGGTGGAAAGGACCAACCAAAGCCTCCTGACCTTTTTGAGAGCCTTCACCTCCAGCTCACAGGATGATTGGTCATCACTACTTCCCTGGGCAGAATATGCCCACAATTCTCTTACCTCCTCCTCCACAGGTCTCTCTCCCTTCCTTTGTTCATTAGGTTATCAGCCCACTCTCATCCCTGTCACACCTCCAGACACGGCAGTGCCGTCAGTGCAACAATATATTGCCAAACTGCGAAGGACCTGGAGAATGGCGAGGACAGCTCTTATTAAGTCAACCCAGCGCCACGCCAAATTCGCCAACCGACACCGCAGACCAGCCCCTCGTTTTCAGAAAGGACAGTTTGTTTGGTTATCTACACGGAACCTACCTCTACATCAGCCTTCCAAAAAGCTTGGGCCTAGGTATATCGGTCCCTTCCGGATTCTCACCTGGATCACCCCGGTTACCTTCCGCCTTGCTCTCCCCCCTACCCTCAGAATCCATTCCTCATTCCATGTCTCCCTCCTGAAACCCTTTTACCGCTCGCCCCTTGCGGCTCCTCAACGTTGCCCGCCACCTCCTCGTCACATTCAGGGGAGCCCGGCTTATACGGTCCACAAGATCATCGACTCCAGATGGAACCGCGGTACCCTTCAGTATCTAGTCGAATGGGAGGGTTTTGGCGCCGAGGAGAGATCTTGGGTTCCAGAGGAGGATATTTTGGACCCTACACTAATCAGCGACTTTCACAGGGACTATCCTGATCGGCCGTCTCGGGTGTCGGGAGCCGCCCGTGAAGGGGGGGGTACTGTCATGACCACCGGCCAGCAGAGATCAACACGTAAGCGAGCTAATCAGTACCAGCAGCGGATTACTATTAACAAGCGCCACGACACGAGTTAACACACCTGCAATTGCTCTACCGTGCGGCACGCCGGGTTATTTATACTATTCTTACCTGATTCCCGTTGCTCGGTATTGAGTTCACTACTTGTTGCTCTGCCTAGCATTTCTTACCCCCTTTTGTCTTCCTGGAATTCTGCCTAAACCTTTTGCCTTCGGACTTCGGATCTCGTCTCGCCCCTTGGATTGTTTGCTATCTTTGCCTGTTTCGGACTTGACCCTGCAGCCCTCTTTTCGACCACGATTCTGTCTCACATTTTGGATTGTTCGCCACCAGTGCCTTTACCGGATCTCGACCTACCTTCGCCTTCGGACTACGACCCAGCTCCTGGTTTTGCTCAGTACGTTTACTTACCTCCCTACGACTCCTGCATCTGCATCGGATCCTTTTCACCTCTACAGAGCAGCGTTACAGTTGCAGTATATGAATATAATTATATCATTATTAATTTCTTTAGATATGCGATTCCACATTATATTAGCAGAAAAACTTAAAACTACCACTTTTTATACACGCTATTTCACATTAGTTAAAGACTTCGGTGCTTAAAATGTTTAGGGAGAAATGGAATAGTGGTGCGTATTTTTTCACACTGATTCCTGGAATCTGACTGGCTGACACCCTTCTGAAGTGGTACCGTAATCTCTGGTATACGGAAAAGAAGGTGTAGATAAAAAGGCTTGGATTCTCATGTATCTGATACAAATATCTTTTAATACAGTCTTTGCTGTGCTCTTGAGGATCCTTGTGATATTTTGAGCTCTGGTTGAATGATAAGTGTCGCAGTTTGAATAATTTTCGTTTTAGAAATTATGAAACTCTCTGTTAAAAGCAAGGGAGTTTTTATGTCCATTACAGTAAAAGAAAATGCCTGACAAAGTAGGGCTTGGACAGATTCCAAGTGCTTGTACAAATGTGATAAAGAAATGAGCAAAAAAAGTAATTTATTCCTTTATCATATTGGCTAGCTAATGTCCTGTCCTCGTTAGTTAGATCAATGAAATGCTGTGGTGTTTGTCAAAGAAAAAAACAAAAGTATTTTCGTTTAAAATGACGGTTAGAAAGAATGTGGACCAGCGTAATACTTTAAGTTTACAGCTTGTCCCAAGTCATTCATTATTAATACTATTAGAAATATCTTCAGTAAAGGCTTTGATGCATAAAATATTTCTGCATAATTAAAATATTTATGATAAAGGTAGGTTGTGTACTTTTGTCCAACTGAGCAATCTTGCTTTCATAAAATATACCAACTTTTTAATGACTGATGATTAACATGCTGTAATACACAGATACATTTAAAAGCTCAAATGCTGTACATGAAAGGTTAAGCTTTATTGGCTCCTCCTGGCGGTTTTATAAGGTGATTCCAGATACTTTCCGGCATGACGTCAAATGACGTGTTACACCCGGTGATACTGCGTTTTCATGCGACGCCCACCGCAGTGTACCGCGAAATACCCCATGCGTTTTAAATGGCTGCATCTGTAAGCCTTCCTGCACATACCAACCAGTCACATTCAGGTACTTTTCTAATATATCTGAATAGGTTTGCCACAGCTGTTACAGCAAGAGACTTTTCCGGACTTTTTTTTTCTTGTACAAGCCGTTTTTATATTGAATGTTTTTTTTTAATTCGTTAAGTGACACAAAACACAAACAACACTCACCATAAGCAGCACCATGGATATTCCTGAATTTTAAACCATTTATTTAATTGATTAAATCATATTAATCCAAATCAGTAACCCATTGTAAGTAATTTCTCATTGACAATTCCTGCGCTTTATAACCGTGTAGTATTTTTTTACAATTGTTTTAATATTTATTATTGTTTTATTATTTATGCATTTTACAGAGTTTTTTTACATATTCTGAGCATTTTATTGTAATTGTAAAATAGGACTATTGATACTCCTGGATTTTAAACCTGTATTTATTCCGACTTTAATCTCTCAACCAGCAGACAAAGAGGGAGCTTATTTGATTTTAAATTGGATGATTTGTGGGGAAAAATGTACATTAATTTCCTAGTATCTATCACCAGTGGGAAATGTGGCATTTCTTGTTGAATTGCAGACATTATTGGAAGACCTTCAGACTGGTATAGTAGTGATGGGAGGAGATTTAATTTACACATTTAATAAATCAGACAGGAACAGCATCAAATCTAAAATGGCAAAACCCTCTAGATTACTGGAACATTTTATGTGTATTGATAATCTACAAGATGTTTGGTGGTTACTCTGTCCTGCTATACACCCTTTCAAAATGTGCACAAATCTGTGTCAAGTCTTCTATTAGCTTGTAAGGAATATTCTGAAATCTTGGATTACAAGATCAAGGCAGAAAAAAAAGACAATTAGGAAGAAAGATACAATGTTTTGAAAATGAAATATGTTTTAAAGGATGAAATGGGATTAAATGCCTAAAATGTCAGAAAAACCATAAACAAATAAAATTAATATATTAAGATATATTACATTGTTAAATAATGTGAGGTATAATTTTCAGAGATGGAATAATCTATAATTTTTAAATCTTTTTTTACAATAATATGATTACCTAAGTGTTTTTTTCTTTTTTCAATGATCCCAGTAACTCTTCCAAAAACATTTTTCAGAGCAGCTTCTTCAGTTATCACTGATTGTATGTGGTCTAAATGATCTTGTAGTTTAAGAAGGCAACTTCTACATCTGCCCAACTGAGAAGGTGGGTTAAATCTGCCAATCTAGAGCAAATCTTGTGACGCAAGATTTTATTTATATAATATATTTTTAAACCCCAAACAAGAACAATGGCTTAACATTGAAATTGTACACGTAGCATTATTAAGGTATCCTCAGAATGTATTTGCTTGTTCTTAAATAGGTTTTAGAGCACAGACAATTTTATTAGTTAGTCTGCTGTTATTATCCCAGTGCAAAAGAAGTTAAATA
Source organism: Atractosteus spatula (assembly GCF_055471065.1). Classification (NCBI taxonomy): domain Eukaryota; kingdom Metazoa; phylum Chordata; class Actinopteri; order Semionotiformes; family Lepisosteidae; genus Atractosteus; species Atractosteus spatula. Next base: position 866,122 of record NW_028296644.1, on the reverse strand, counting down.
TAGCATGTTTAAATTATTATAGGATGGTAGGATCAGCCGTTATGACAGTGTCTGAATGGCTAGTTTGTAAATATGAATTCATCATCCACCAGGACTCACACCAATACAACAGATTGTCTAACCTCCATCCCCTTGAGGACCCCAGTACGTACACGTTGGTCTTGGTGATTTACTACAGCTCCGCCTTTAATGCAATAGACCCCCAGGGTCACTTGCAAGGAACTTCCTGAGCTGCATACTAAGTTGTAGTTTAGTTAGTACGGTACTTTCTGGAGATCATCTCCAGCTCTGAGTTCAATTGCAGCAAAAAAACATGCAGAACAAAGTTGGAGTTCTGATGAACTTGAAATGGAATACTGGTGTGTATTTTTTTCTTTAAAGTACCAAGACCAGCTATATACTGTATGTTTATGTTCAAAAATTAATATCGTTTATGGCCTTCACACGCGTTACAGTATGCTCCTATTCTTTTTATGCTCAGCTACTAAGATTTCCCTTCAGTGGTAAAATTCAATATCTACAACGGGCACAGCAAAGACGTGCTGTAAGTCTTTCTACGACAGACCAACGGACCACGAGTGCCCCTGTTGGTCAACCAATCACGTACTGCGGTGCCACGCGTCATCTTGCGTCACACTGAGCGACGCCACCTGCGGTACGTGTCTGTAACGCGCACTTTGAATGGCTGCATCTGTATGCTCCAATACAGAGACCTTAGGAAACACCAAAACCATAAACACAGAACATCAGGAGCAACAACAATGAAGTTAAAATAACATACAGCTAAAATACAGGTCAGCACAAGCAGTCTGAAAAAAAACTTCAGTGTCAGTCACTGTTAGAGGTAGAGTTCAGTAATCTGACAGTTTGCGGGAAGAAACCGTCTCTGAATCTGGAGGTGCAGTGTGTACCTCTGTGCTCCTGTTACATTTACCAGAGGGCAGGGAAGAGAAAAGTGAGAACCCAAGGTGATTATGATCCTTAGCAATCCCCGTCTTCCTGAGACAGTGAGTTATAAAAATGTCCACAATGGAGAGGTACTCCAACGATAGACTGGGCTGACCTGATCACACCCTGTAATGCCTTCTGGTCAGAAGGCGAGCTGCTGCCAAACCACACTGTAACACCACACATGAGCACACTATCAATAGCGCACCTATAAAATGTGGTAAGGACATTTGAAGATGGACCAAATATTTTCAACTGCCTGAGGAAGTAAAGGCGCTTTCTTTGTAGCCCCAGTTACATACTGGGACCACATTAAATCATTAGAACCATTTCTACAGCCACCCCATCGAACTGGGGTGTGATCCTCTCACACTAACAGTGAGAGAATGTTTTAGTCTGGGGGTTCTTCATAAAGGAAATCAGTTTCCTAAAATAACAAAATGACACTCTGTCTTAAAAAGGTTCAAATGTTTAGCTAGAATCTGGTCTTTAAGGTGAATTTGAAGAAGGTCCTCTTATTTGGTATGTTTCCTCTCCTTTGTCTAGTTTTCCTTCTCTCTGTTTCTTCCTCTTTCGTATTCTGATTCTCGGTGTTTCTGCTTCTGCTGACTTGTCTTTTATTCTGTGTTCCTGGACTGTTGATGACATGATTTACTAAGAAGTTATTTAAGTAAGTTAAACAGATTTTTATCCATTGTTTCTGCTTGCTTTGAAACCCAGACTACTGCTTGTGTTGACACAATAGCAATATATATTGTCTAGGAACACTGCTCTTCCTAATTTATAGTAATGATCTAGTCTCTGGTGTAGTTAGTAAACTGCTCACGTTTGAAGATGCAAAACACAAAAAGCAAAGCTTAAAGATTCAAAAGTAATTTAAAAAGACTCAGCATTCTCAGTCTTGAAGGGTAAATGAAACATGAAAGGTAAATATATGAATGGTCTTGGAGATTACACATCATGTTCATTATTGCTTGCTTTTGGTACAGCTGAAGTCCAAAATTGAGTATTGTTATGATGCAACTTGCTTTTGCTGACATCTGCGTCTCGAAGACAGGCAGGGAATCCAATATCTGGAGAGCTGTTTTTCCAGAAGCTGGAGTTGTGGCGAACTGGGAGAACTGAGTTTGGTTAATTAAATGATTGTGTGCTGGATTGTTACTGTCTCCCAGGGGCAACCATGGACTGTGAATTCCCAGAATTCCCCCTTTCGAAATATAGCTTTTCAAACAATTTCAGCCTACAGAACATTAAGCACTCTTGCTTCAACTTGATCACCCTCCTTTCTAACCAAGCACATGAAATGTGTACAATTAACACACACAAGTAGGCATGACTATCTTTGTCAAACCTGTGCTGGGACTGGTTCTCGTCTGGCCATATCCCCGGGGATGACCCAAACATTCACATGCGCTCTCAGCCTTCCTCCAAGCCTATGCCAATGAGCTCAGGACACCTCCCAATCAGTTCTAATATCTTCCAATCTGGCAGTCAATCAAGGTCCTAATTAGGGCGGAGCAGTGGCTCTGTGGCTAAGGATCTAAGCCTATAACTAGAAGGTTGCTGGTTCAAATCCCAAGGCCGGCAGAGGAATCCTGCTCTGCTGGGCCCCTGAGCAAAGCCCTTACCCCAGCTGCACCATGGGCAATGGCTGACCCTGTGCTCTGACCCCAATCTTATCTCCCTGTCTGTGTGTCTCATGGAAAGCAATGCTGGGGTATGCGCAAAGACAAATTCTTAATGCAGGAAACTATATATGGCTAATAAAGTGATCCTATCTCTAATCTGCTGATATAGTTGTCTATTTAGGGCATCTCACTCTGCTGTGTCAGTGTTCAAACATTGAGCTACAAGCCATCTGTGTAGGGAGACAATTCACTCACTATTCTCCTGTCTATCTTATACCTCCTGTCTATCTCACCTAATGTATCGGCAGAGTTTGCTCTTTCAAAGTCTCCGCCAGTTCAGCTGTCATCCTCTATTTTTTTCCCAGCAGCTCTCTCATCTGAGGCTGCAGCTCACGTACTTCCTTCAGTCCCACAGCTCTCTCACACCCTTTCCACTCAGACTATTTTTGCTCCAGCACTCTTGCTGCATCTTACAGGCAGCCTTTCTGCCACTGGAGCAATCTTAGTCTCACTATCTGCCTGCACCATCTCTCTGCTTTAACACCCTCACAGCCACTCTCTGCCAAACTGGAAAAACCCGAAGCAGCACCCTGATCTGAGATCTGCGCTTGGACCTCAGCTGATCATCACACTTGCACTCTATCTGACAGCAGTTGCAGCGTAACAGTCTACAGCTGAAGAGAGGTCTGTTACATCTAACAATTCCTGTTTTTTTTAATTCACTAGTTAGTGGGGAACATAAACTGCCAGCAGCCATATCACCCTGCAACTCACAACTGGCAACCCATTGAAGCTAAGCAGGTGTGATCCTGGTCAGTACCTGGATGGGAGACCTCCTAGGAAAAACTAAGGTTGCTGCTGGAAGAGGTGTTAGTGGGACCAGCAGGGGGCACTCACCCTATGGTCCATGTGGGTTCTAATGCCCCAGTATAGCGACGGGAACACTATACTGTAAACAGCTGCTGTCCTTCGGAGGAGATGTAAAACTGAGGTTCTGACACTCTGTGGTCATTATTAATCCCAAGGTGTTTCTCAAAAAGAGTAGGGGTGTAACCCTGGTGTCCTGGCCAAATTTCCAATTGGCCCTTACCAATCATGGCCTCCTAATAATCCCCATCTATGAATTGGCTACATTACTCTGCTCTCCTCCCCACTGATAGCTGATGTGTGGTGAGTGTTCTGGCACACTATGGCAGCCGTCGCATCATTGGTCTTGGTGGAGGGGAGTTACCTGTAAAGCGCTTTGAGTGGAGTGTCCAGAAAAGTGCTATATAAGTGTAAGCAATTATTATAATTATAAATTATGCATCTCAGGGTCCGGCTGTTAATAAAACATCTACATCTAAACATCAGTTTATTTAGAATCACCTACTGTACCACATTTGGAGATAATGGGCTAAAACAGTCCTTTGACAGGAGGAGTTTATGTAAAACATCATGTTTTGCCAATAGCAGGTGTCTATGGGAAAGTATTACAACCCATTTTGAAGGGAAAATCACAAGTACTGTAGCTTATATGGTTCCTAAAACTGGCTTCACTTTTAAGAAAATGATAATAACGATTCCCAAAATAAAGGCATGGTTTTAGCTTGGTGAGGAAAATAGTGGTCGTGAGGCTTACGCAAAGGACTGTCAGCTTGTCTACTGTTGATGGTGTGTCTTAAATGATACTGAGATAAATAATCACAGAATAAAATGTCTATGCGCTACATACAACATCCTACCTCAGTACAAGAGTTGTAGAAGCCAGAGAAAACATAGCAACTCCATAATCCATAAGTGATCAAAGACCCTTTGGAAGTCTAACACTATGATGTTGAATCCTATGCAACGTTTAGTTCCAGCTGTAGTCAATATATAATCACTATGCCTGCTGTGGGGACCAGAAATCTCAAAGTCGGTTCCTTGAAGGTATAGCCTTTTTTGTGTTTTTGTTCTCTTTTGAGTTATGAATTAAACTATTAATAGTTTTTTTACAGTAAGCAGACTCCAGGTAACTTGGATTCTGATTAGAAATATCACAGTTATGCAGTTCAATTAAATGCCAGCTATGAACAGATGCAGCCATTCCAAATGTGTGTCAAAACTTATTGCCTCAGCTAGCTATACGTGTGCTGTGTTGCCCAGAGAGTCGATCAAAGGGGGGCACCTGTGGTGAGTCAGATGTTAGTAAAACAGTATCTTAATTTAATCTTTTGCACTACTTCTTTAAATGTATTTAATATGACTTATTAATATAGAATAATATAACTAAGGGAAAGTGTGGGTAGCTGAAAAAAGAAAAAACAAAAGTATGATAAAGATTCTGAACATCATTAATATTAATTGTATAAATATAAATATTTATATAGTTGGTTGTGGTAGCTTAAAATAAAAAAACAAATAAGGTACACAATAGTATTCCACCCCCTTCATAAACATTTTCTGCAGTAAATTCTTTAATTTGGTCACTTGCTGTAGTTATTTAGCAAAATGTTTTGACATGCTTGTTCTAACATGAACAGTTGCTGTCTTTATGAATCCAATGGAAAATTAAACACTTGCTGTTTAAGTGAAAAGATTGTAGATAATGGAAACAGCAATGCTGGTGGTTTCCAGATTAGCTAATCCAAGCAAGAGTGATATATCAATGGTATGTTGATTAATAATATGTACATTATATTGGCACATATCAATTTTATATGAATATCTTATAATTGTTTTAACAAACGTGAATACTGCAATAGTGAGTAAAGAAAACCAGTTAATGTTTGGGAGGAGGGGCTAAATATAAAATTAGATAATGATAAGATCATTAATGTTCAGGATTGTGTAATTATTCATGACACAATCTGTCTTACACATTTAAAGTTACATTGCTAGACCTTATACTATTGTTTATGCTATTAGATAAGATCACTTTATTGGCCACATAGACTTTTTTGCAGGAAGTTTAGGAATTTCTTTTTGCATACCCCAGCTTGCTCTCCATGAGACACACAGACAGGGAGAGAAGCTTGGGGGCAGAGCACAGGGTCAGCCATTGTACAGCACCCCTGAAGCAGTTGGGGTTAAGGGCCTTGCTCAGGGGCCTAGCAGAGTAAGGTTTCTCTGCTGACCGCGAGATTTGAACCAGCAACCTTTCAGCCACAGGAACAGATCCAGAGCCACTGCTCTGCCTTTATAATATACTTAATAGCCTCCTATTATTTTAAAGTAAAAATCAGAGCAAAAGACTAATTACTACGTTTTACTAAATAGAAATTACTAATTACTTACCAAGGTAAGACTAATTATATTCCATATTTAGTCAACTTGACTAAATTAAAAGTAGGTGAATAGAAAGTAGCTGTGAATAATAGATGTTTTAGGCAACCTGACTAAGACTATGACTAAATCTAAAACTGGTGGCTAAATTAATATAGGTTGCCACCCAGCCTGGATAGAACATGTGAAGGACTTTTTTTCTCCCAAAAATGACATTTCATCCCCTACACTGCACTGCACTTGTACACAGCAGGCTTAATCAAATACATATTTGTCCAGCCCAGTAAGCAGAATAAACCCTTGCTGTTGTGGCAAGAGGTCACTTTTCAAAACTATTTTTGTTCCTAACAATTGTAGTTGCAGACATTTTCAATTAAAAATGTCATGCACTTAGCTTAGTATAGTGCAACCCATTGTATTTGATCATCTTAAGTTAACTCCAAATGAATAAAAGGTGGTGTATCTCAACAACAGACCATGTGTTAACTGTATAGGATGTTACTGATTGCCCTGCATTTCAGTGGTGATACATGTTCTACCATGGAACAATCAATGCATCACTCTGTTGTGAAAACTTAGAGAAATTTACTGAAAAACACTGGAGGTTTTTCTTAAAGAAAACCATTTTGTATTAGTTCAGAGCAGTTTAGGTTAGTTCAGTTGTGTCAGCTCCAATGCAACTCACAGTACATGAGTGCAAGTCATTTTTTTGAAAGTCATTCAAGTTACTTCTAGCCTCGTTTTTAATGTGCTTACATACTTAGTCTGGAGCTGTGGTAGTTCAGTCAGCACGGGCAGGTTCAATCCCAGGTAGGGGTAAGCAATGTACAGATGCAGCCATTCAAAGTGCACGTTACAGACACGTACCGGGGGTTATTGGCTACGGTGTCGCGCATTGTGACGCAAGATAATGCGCGGTACCGCGGTACATGATTGGTTGACCGACAGGGGCACTCGTGGTCCGTTGGTCTGTCGTAGAAAGACTTACAGTAAACGTCTTTGCTGTGCCCGTTGTAGATATTGAATTTTACCACTGAAGGGAAATCTTAGTAGCTGAGCATAAAAAGAATAGGAGCATACTGCAACGCGTGTGAAGACCATAAACGATATTAATTTTGGAACATAAACATACAGTATATGGCTGGTCTTGGTACTTTAAAGAAAAAATACACACCAGTATTCCATTTCTCCCTAAACATTTTAAGCATCGAAGTCTTTAACTAAAGAGATACCAGAGTCAACAAGCATACTTTTAGAATTTGATTAAAAGGGAATATAATATGGAATCGCGTATCTAACGAAATTAATAACGATATAATTATATTCATGTACCGCAACACAAGAATAGTACACGCTGTACATTGTCTGTCGATAATGTTTCTGTAGTGCTTTTTCAGCACTCTGTATGTGACTGTGCTGGTGATGCTGTGGGTTAGGTTCCTGACTCCCATGTCACATGGTCTGTGATCAAATCCCACTGGAACTATGAGTTTTTTTTAACAAACATTTCTGTGAAAAAATGAAACGTTTCCCTTGGTCAGAGATTAAATAAAACCTCACTCGCACCAAACAAATTTATACTTCTAAATATCACAACATGATCAGATTTAAGTCTTTTTAATAACAATGAATAGTCACCTATGCGTTACAAAATAAACATTTATATTGATTTGAATCACGTTTTGATTTAAATCGTAAACATGTGTTTAAAGGCGATATATAAAACCGCTGATTCTTATGGAATGTGTTCTGCTGGGGATTCAAAAAATTTATTTTTTTTAATCGCGTATCTAAGGAAAATAGCAGTATAACTTTGTTCATGCACATCATTATACAGTATCTCATTTTGTATTTCTATAAAAAAAATCGTTTGCCCAGCCACTATTGTTGTTATTGTTTTTATCCTGTAAAGCACTTTGAGGAGCACAGCTTTCTCAACACTTAGATTACTTTTTGACACCATCCTTACACAAAGCAGAAACTGATTGTATTGTCTTCAAATGAAAGAAGGGTTCCTTTCGCCGTGGTCGGGTTGAAATTAGAAGCTTGCCATGCCCGGACTGTTACACCAACGTATTAGCATGTTAAAGCGATTTCATTGAGGAGCCTAGCCTTTCTTAACTAGCACTGTACTTACTGGGTTTTTGAGGGGGGGGAGGTGTCTTTTGCTGTGAAACCAGTTCAGAAAAAAGACGATTAAATTTAATAAACGATTAAGGGTATTTACCTTGTAATCTGTGGTTTACATCTACTGTATTGTTTTGAGATGCCACTTTAAAGGTGATATGTAAAATAAAGTTTTTTATTATTGTTATAGAGAAACATGATCAGATTATCCCTGGTTCAGAAAAAAGACGATTAAAATCTGTAATCTTTCCACTTGTATGTCATCGGACATTAAAGAGTACAACCCCCCTCTCTGCCGGAGTGCTGGCTGTGACGAATTAAACCGGTTTCACAGGTATTTTCAAAGTAGGAAGTACAGTGTTAACTAGTAGCTAGGCTCCTCAATGAAATCGCTTTAACATGCTAATGCGTTGGTGTAACAGTCCGGGCGTGGCAAGCTTCCAATGTCAACTCGACTCGATTGGAAGACAATGAACGTATTTTAGCCCTAAATGAATTAATAGCAAACATGGTTTACATAAAAGACATTTTTCCAAGAAAGTTTATAATAATACGATCTATAGTTGAAATCTGAGCCTAAATATAAAGGAAAAGCATTTTCAGAGAGCAATCACGCTGTGTTTATGTAGAAAAAGCGATTAGGTTTATGAGCAATCTAATTACCTATTCGCTTAAAACGCTATATAAAATAAAGTTTATTTAAAGATGAATGATAAGTGTCGCAGTTTAAATAATTTTCGTAGGAGGGCTTGGACAGATTCCAAGTGCATTTTTGCAATTTACGTTGCATTGTCCAATGTGCTGTTGTAATACAGTTTAGAATACAGTAAGTCTAAACTGTATCAGCTTTATTTATAGGTTGCAATTTAGAAAAAGTCAAAAACCGCACTCAAAATGCAATTTAGAGCTTTCTGGCAAGAGGAGACACCCAAATTATAATGTAACATGCCACTGTTTGTGCATGAACAAAGTTATACTGTAATTTTCCTTAGATACGCGATTAAAAAAAAACATTTTTTTGAATCCCCGGCGGAATACATTCCATAAGAATCAGCGCTTTTATACAGTATATCGCCTTTAAACATATATTTAAACACGCGTTTACGATTTAAATCAAAACGCGATTCAAATCAATATAAATGTTTATTTTGTAACGCATAGGTGACTATTCATTGTTATTAAAAAGACTTAAATTCGATCATGTTGTGATATTTAGAAATATAAATTTGTTTGGTGCGAGTGAGGTTTTATTTAATCTCTGACCAAGGGAAACGTTTCATTTTTTCAAAGAAATGTTTGTTAAAAAAAAAAGTCATAGTTCCATGGGATTCAATCACAGACCATGTGACATGGGAGTCAGGAAACTAACCCACAGCGCCACCAGCGCGGTCACATGCTGAGGGCTGAAAAAGCACTACAGAAACATTATCGACAGACAATGTACAGATTTGATAAAGCTATAAAATAATGTAACTGGGCACAGAACAAGTTCACAGCACAGTACAATAATAAGTGCTGACCATGACGTTAGAAGCATAAATTACTTTACACTCAATTTAAACACAAGCTGTCTTTAGCCCTCTAAGCTGGTTCATACAGAAATGTAGAGAAATAGGCTCAGAACACACAGCTTCATTAGCGAATACATATGCAGGACAACTAGAGAAGACGTTTTACAGAGGATGGATTTTTAGAAACATCCAATCAGTGACATCACTGAAGTCAACTCCTAGGTACTGAAACTGTCGTGTGGATAGTTTCACAAGAATCAGACAAAGGTTTAAGCATCGCTTGTTCTAGATAAAACTGCAAAAAAAAAAACAACAACCCATAATGTACTTCTTTGCGGCTCTGTTTGCCCAAATCATATATTCACAATGTGAAATTAGAAAATAATATTACATAACCAAAATCCGCAATATGGAAACAGAATCTGTGTAATTGTTGACAGATGATGTACTCGTAACATTTTTACAAGACGAACTACAACATTTAAAAAATGACTTGTATGTACTTGATATCTCTAATCAATCCACTGCACTGCATTAAAACAAAACGAAAACTAGAACGCCCTGGGCATACCGTTTTGCGCGTCTTATCAGTTGCTCAAAAGTAATTTGACCGTATGAAATGCATAATATAAACCTAGAAACATATACGTGAGCAGTATTTACGTAGTATCGGTGTCAAGACATACCTCTCAAATACTGTAAATCAAGTTAAAAATATCTCAAGACCGATTCTGGTCATAATGAAACCATGTTTCGTGTATGTTTTCTTTAAAGTACTGAGACCAGCCATATACTGTATGTTTATGTTCCAAAATTAATATCGTTTATGGCCTTCACACGCGTTGCAGTATGCTCCTATTCTTTTTATGCACAGGCACTAAGATTTCTCTTCAGTGGTAAAATTCCATATAAATATTCAATACTTAAACGGGCACAGTTAAGACATTAAATATACATATACATACTGTATACAGTACAGTTTGCATACGGTAATATGTTTATGTTCCTAAATCAATCTCTTTTATGAGCATGTGAAAGGCATGGTGAATCGATTCTCAAAAATTACTGTACTTTGCATGATTGGAAAAAAATGCGTGATTGCGAAATGCTGTGGTGTTACTTTTACAAAGACGGTCAATGAAAAAAATAATGTGGACCAGGGCAATACTTTGAGTTTACAGCTTGTCCAAGGTCATTTATTATTAATACTATTAGTAATATCTTTGTTAAAGACTTTGATGGCTACAGCTCAAACATGAGAGGTTGAGCTTTATTAGCTCCACCTTGCGGAAATTCCGGATACTATTATTTTACTAGCGGTATTTACCGGTAACTCGCGGTATTTACCGGTAACTCGCGGTAGACTGCGTACAGCGTACCGGAAAATAATGCGGTATCGCCCGCGCATTTTAAATTGCTGCATCTGTAGCTTGCTCTAATTCCTTCCAGACGGCTCCCTGCTTTCCAAATGAGTACTGGAGGGTTAATCCTTCCTGGGGCAATAGGCTGGCCAGAGTGTGATGCTGACCTCATCATCTTCAACTCCAGTGTCGGATGGTTGAGAAAAATGCCCTGACCCTCCATTCCCCATTGGCCTTTATCGCCTGAAAAGGGGACCTACCTACATACATAGACTATCAGTAGGGCTGGCCATAACTCTCTCATCCACTGCAGCTGAAGCATGTGAGGCAGTAACTCTCTCATCCATTGCAGGTTAAGCCCTGTGAGTGAGATCCAATTCCCTACAGTTCCAGAAATTTGAGACGTCTTTCTGAGGAGAAGAAGATACTTCTTTCTGTCTACCAATCAGGTCAGCCATGATTAACTAAAAAACAACAACAATTTGGTCATTGTATAATTATGCAAAGGAACAAGTAATAAGTTGATTCCATGCTGAAAAGACAAGAGAGAAAACTCAGTGTTTTGGCTGTGAAGCCTTCTTCAGGTGTATAATTATGTCCATGTTTTTTTCTACTTTCAGTTCATGCACCTATTGAGCTTGTAAAGATGGGAAATGAACAGGGAACACCCGTGTGTGACTGGGATAGTACTCCCGATGCCCTGTGGCCCAATTGGATGGCTGACATCTCTGACAGCAAGTCTGTGGCTGAGCTCTCAATTCCTGGGACACATAACACCATGGCTTTCTATGGAGGCGCCTTGGTTGAATGTCAGAGATGGCCTCTCTCTCAGCAATATAAGGCTGGCATACGATTCGTTGACATTCGATGCCGACATATTGAAAACAATCTCACCATCCACCATGATGTAGTTTATCAGAAAGCAATTCTGGGGGATGTATTTCGAGACACCATAGCATTCCTGAAAGAAAACACAGGAGAAGCGATTCTCATGCGCATAAAAAAAGAATACGATGAAACAGGCTGCACTCACTCTTTTGACGAAACTCTGAAAAACAAAATTGAGGCATATGCCAATCAAATTTCTGGGTGAAAAACCAAATCCCAACCCTTGGTGAAGCACGTGGAAAGATAGTTATTATACAAAACTATCTCTGTGCTTCTGTTGGCATTAACTATTGGTCATTAGATATTGCAGATGATTACCATGTTCCAACAATTTTTCACACCCCACAGAAGTGGTCAGGAGTGAAGGACCACCTAGAAAAGGCAAGGAATGGCAGTCCCTCACAGATCTTTCTAACCTTTGCTTCAGGGTCGAGTGGTGGGGCATACCCTAATGCTGTTGCTGAAAGAGTCAATCCTGAGCTTTACTACTACTTAAATGGATTTGGAGACCAAACAATTCGTTGGGGAATCATAGTCATGGACTTCCCAGCTTCAATACTTGTCCACAAGATAATTCAAAGCAATAAATAACTATTAGAACAAAGAAGTGCAAAAGTAATAAAGGGATCACTGCTGTCTGATCCCCCTGTTTGTTTTTATGGTTTGCTCTAGATTTTTTAGACAATACAGTTGAAAATGCTGCAATACAAAAGTAAAGGCTTGTAAATCTGAGTTGAACTATCTATCTGATTTAGTTCTGGCTATGTTAACATAGATAAAGTAAAAAAGCACCCAATATCTACTTAATAATTATTCGTAATTAGTGTTCTTAATAACAAGATTGCATCTGAAGAAAATATATCTTTTAATAGAAAACCTTCTGAAACAGCATTGTTCATACAAAATTGACCGTTCTTTGTGTATGCACTTTGTGTTTGTTAGAGCCATTTTATTGGTATTGTTTTTGCAATTAAAGATTAAAGACAGCTGTTGCATTCATCTTTGTCACTTCACTTAATTGTGCATTCTTGATTCATGATTGTGGTGATCATACTGAAAACAAAAGCATTAAGCAGGCATCTTGATTCTTGCATATGCAAGGTGTATAATTCTTAAACTAGGTGTTATCATTGTTTGTGACAATGTTGTATGAATGATAATTACATGCATCATAATTACATACACTGACAATAATTAGCTCCTTGAAGCTGGTCTGTTAAGCGTACATGTATTTATCTAGAAGAAGTGTCAATGTAATCATGACCAGATGAGTTATAATCATTACTCTAACCTTTTAGGCTGCACCCTTGGAATTTCAGGAAATGTATCAGGACCCAAGATCACCCTTGACATTGGATCTCATCTTCCCTCATCTTTGTCTATCAGTGATAGACTTATTTCTTTTTGGAGCCTCATTTATTTACGAATTACATCTTTTCACACCTTTTCCCCAGGACACTCTTTCTCACCTGCTCTGACCACTGTTCTCCTGTTATCGTCCTCTCTTTCCCACACACCTGAAGAAGGTTTAATCGCTTTTCCTTTGCTGGCTGTGTGTGTTCATCGGAATTGAAAAGCAAACTGAATGAATTCCAATTCCATCAGTGAATGGCTCAAGTGTAAACACCTGTGTTCAGCTAGGAATGCTCAAGAACTTGAAGGTACAGAAAGTAGTCATATTCCTGATGATTAGCTTTTTAGGTTTCCCTTCATCTTTCTCGTCTGCTTCAGCCTCCAGAGGAGCCTGCGGCTTCTGTTCCTGCTGGAAAGCAGGCGCTTGCTCTGGGCTTCTGGAACACATGTATACACTTTTAACATACCTAAAATGTGAATCATATATTCCAAACAAAGCTTTGAAAATAAACTAAAGAAGCATTTTAAGTTAATATCTCACTAAGCTGGTTTGTCTTCCAGTTTCCCAAGTACAAAACAACCCAAGGACTCCAACAGTCTCACAGCCAGTTTCATATTCGCCTCATTGAACTCGATCTCAATGTAATCCATGATCTGCCCCTTCCTCAGGTGATTCAACATGTCCTTCCTGGCCTGGCGAGAGGCCATCCTGATCTCTTCTGGTGTGTCGCACTTTATTCACACCCTCTTCAAGTGAAGAGGAAGCTGGTCAAAAGTCCCCATATTTTGCACACCAGAGTGTCACGACCACCATCCTGCCCAGACCAGCCCCCAAGAGAACTAATCAGTACCAGCAGCAGGGCGATAATTACAAACGCCGCTGAACGTGGTAACTCAACATCAGACGCCCTACCGTGTGGCAAGCTGCACTATTTAAGCCTCTCCAACCCGTGTATTGCTGCTTGGTATTGAGTAAACTCCTTGAGAGCTCTACCTAGTGTTTTCTATACCCTTTGACTACCTGGATTATCGATTACCCTTTTAGCCTTCAGTCTATGGATTTCGCCTTGCTACTCGGATTGTTTGCCACCTGTGTCTTTACCGGCTTTCTGCCTACCTTCCTCCCTTCGACCACAATATTGCCTCACGACTTGGATTGTTTGCCACCTGGATTTGACCTGGTTTTCAACCTTCCTTTCTTCCTTTGATTACGAACTCGCTACTTGTTTCGGATTGTTTGTTGCCGTGCCTCCCTCCTACTCCTTCGTCTGCACAGGATCCCTAGCTCCTCTTTAGAGTATCCTTACACAGAGGGATCCTTGTAGAATCTCAGTCATGGGTTCCCACTATGGTATTAACAGGAGACACTGGGCACTGATTTGGGCCGAACTGGCCTGTCTCCCAGTAACTCAGCATTATTGTGGAAAACTGTGCCTGCTCTCCAGCAGGATGGATTAGAGATGCCCACAGGGATTGGGCACAAAATGATTCTATGATGGCTACTAGAAAACCAACCTTGTGGGATAACTCAGCAATGCACACACACGGATACTAATACACAACATAAAATGTGCATATAAATATAACAAATCTTAAGAGTGAGGGTTAGCAGAATACAAAACATATATATTCAATAACGAAGAGTTACAAACCAAGAGAGACATTCATTCAGTATACCATTCATTTATACCATTTCGTTAATGAGCTTTAATTACAACTTCTATACTAGATACTCAAAGGCAAGTACATCACTCATAGGAAGTAAATTGATATCAACTGGGGTTGAGGTAACAATTGAATTCTCAAGCTGTAATGTAGACTGTTAAATTAACTCATCCAATCTGTGTGGATTCAGATCTCCCGCGGACACAAGGGAACTGCAACAGGCTGTTCCTGCGTCCAATCGGAATCCTCTGGCTCGGTGCCAGCAGTCCTGTTTCGGCGTGAAGTGGTAGAGAAGGAGGGAGAGATTCCTACTGCGGCGCACTGGCAGTGACTCTCTGAAGACCAGCTAGTTAGTCCTGGCTGAACTAACAAGAGTTTGTGCACATGAAAAGTGACAGTGGGTCCAAGCAAGTCACACTCCTTAAAAGGGAAGAAGACCGACCGTAGTTCACTCATTGATCAGGCGAGCATTCAATGGTTACGCGCGGGCGACCTCTGGTCTCGAACAAAGTAAAGTCTGGCCGTCACGTGATTGTCCGACATGAGTCAAATGTCCTGGGGGGGCACCTGCTGGGCCCTATGCTGCCTCTTTTATCTGGAGAAATGGTCGTTCATTGGTTGAAAGTTTCGCGGGCATTCGAGACTCACATGGGGTTACCTTGCCATACCAGTTCCTGATTGGCTGATCGAGGTGGAGGATGAGTAACAATGCTCCCTGACATTAGGGTTGTAAACAACCTAGGGAGACTCTACCAAGGAAACTCCCAGACAGTAAGGCACCAGAGATGACCATTTATTAGGGTGGCTGGAGAATCTCAGCCTTGGGAGTTGTTCCTTATCAGGAAACTCTATCAGATAGAAAAACACCTTAAATCTGAACCAAATGGAATGGCCTCTCACTTTGTGTCCAGCACCACTGAGATGAGGGAGAGAGGGACTGGCAAGAGAGCAGCAAACTTAATTCCTGTATAATTAATAAGCCTTGCCGCTACAACTCTGTGTTGTTGCTTGTTCTGAGTTGCTCTACAGTTTTTCTAGTTCTATTACCGTAACAACCATTTGCATTGAGTCAGCTCATGCAAGCAAAAGGCATCAGTACAATATGCTACAGTACAAATATAAAACCAATAATAACATTCCCACATCACATATTACCCTAACACACTCCAGTTAAATGTATTTATTTAATCTACATTATAGAACTGTGTTCACACACCTCACACCCTCCGGGCAGGTGCCGTTACAGAAGGTGCACTCCTTATCTTAACAGATCTAAGTGTTTACCAATGAGGAGAAGAGTAAACATAGGCTGGGCAGGGTGGGAGCAGTCAGGGAGGATCTTTAGAGCTTTTTGTTTCAGTCTAGAGAAGTGGAGTGAATCCACAAAGGGAAGGTAAGTTTTAGAGGTGATATACACTCCCTTCTCTAGCTGTTCCATTTACTCTCCCTGCTGACTAACTCATCGGTGTTTGTGATGAGCCCTTGAGAGCAGTATTATCAGCGAACGTGAACATTTTGTGAAATTCAGTCACTTGTATACATTGAATAAAGGACTGAGGAGTACTGGTGCTCTGGGTGAGAGACTGAGTGATGGTATCCTTCAGCTTCACCACTACTTCCTATCAGAGAGGAAGTCCAGTAGCCAATTATGCAAATTAAGATTAATACTCATCTCGGCCAGTTTATCAGAAAACTTGAGAGGGATGATTGTGCTAAAATCCGAACTTTTAATTCTGTTAAAAGCAGAACAACAAAGTGGAAGCAAAGGAGAACTATAATGAACAAGCAGGATGCAGACATTCCTGGACGGTGATTCTAGAAATGTACTGAAATACATCATGGAGCCAAAGGAAGACTGCATCATCCACTGACCTGGGTCCAGGCAAACTGACGTGGGTCCTACTGCTCTTTGCACAGAAAAGTGTCTATGATTTTCTCAATTAACTCCATGATAACAGATATCAAGGCTATCAGTCTGTAGTCATTGAGACGGTTCACAATGCATTTCTTAGATTCTATATACTATATACTATAGTAATACTATATAAAGGAACAAGTTATAGGTTTATTCCATGCTGAAACGAGAATAAAGAAAACACAACGTTTTTGCTGTGGAGCCTTCTTCAGGTTTTTTTCTCTTTTTTTTTTAGAAAATAAACTTTGAAAAAGGAATCCCGCATGAGTCCCTCCTGCACACCGAGGGACGGCCAGTTT
The DNA here is from genome assembly GCF_055471065.1 of Atractosteus spatula. Classification (NCBI taxonomy): domain Eukaryota; kingdom Metazoa; phylum Chordata; class Actinopteri; order Semionotiformes; family Lepisosteidae; genus Atractosteus; species Atractosteus spatula. Next base: position 849,181 of record NW_028296644.1, on the reverse strand, counting down.
TAAAGCCGCCAGTCCCGGACAGCAGTGTGAAACCAGCAACTTTAAGCGACACTAACTTGCTTCCTATTGGCTGTACCTTTCAAAATAAATATACCTTAAAATAAATAGATCTTTCAAAATCCAAATAAAAGTGCCCCTTAAAACATTCTTCTGAAAAATAGAAAAATAACAATCTGTGTATCCTCAAAACTGGGTGGAAAGTGATAAACAGACCCACAGCTTCTAGGAAATTACCGTTCTTCATTCACTTTTGCTAATTCTTTTGGCATTTTTAAATCACTTCCTCTTTGTAAATTGGCACAGTGCTGTGCAGTGCTAGACAGCGAAAAGTCTCATTCCTGACTCCACATTCCGTTACTTCTGGGCCCTTTAACTTCAGAGTCTCAAGTTCACCCTATTCATCCTGTTGTCCTCACTGCTAGGACCCTCCTGCTCCCAGACTTCAACACGGAGCCTCCTGCTCCTACTCCATCAGGTCACTGTTTCACACACAATCAGTCCCTCAGACTCCCAGGTCTGCCTCCAGCCCTGATGTCCTCTTCCCAAAACCACCAGGTTGGATTACACGAATACACACTACCTACATCACCAAGTCTCTTCGGCACTACACACCGTGCCGAGACCCAACACACTGTCCCTTTCTAACACACACTCAAAACCTCTCTTGTGCCTCACTCACGCCCTTAGGTTGTGAATTCACAGCTGCCAGCGCACCTCAAATTGTGTCCTGCCATCACTGTGTTACACCATGCAGCCACCAGCACACCTCACTGTGCCCAGCCACCACTGCACTATTTCCCAGAGGGTGCAGCAAGATAGACCCCACTCACTTCCCCGATACCAATGTATTGTTACGGGGATGGTCCCTCTACCACAAAACCCACTCTGGTCCACACACACTAACTCACTAATCAAATCACAACTCACTCATACAGCAGACAAGACACTCACACACTAGCAGGATGCTGTTCCTTTAAATCTTTAGACGATCTCATAAGCCTCTGCTTCTTCTGTCAGTCTCCTCACAGACTGACGTTTTCACTCTCGCAGGCCATTCCTCTCACAATCCCCTCCTGAATTGTTGTTCTTCTCCAGCCCCTCACGGGGTTACTGCAGCGGCTAATCAAGACTTTGCTCACTCATACTGTATTGTACATGGCGGCACGCCCTTCTAACATCGCCCCGACTAGTAGCGTCTCACACCCGCTACTGTCCTGCTTCAGCCCGGCTCTCTCACAGCAGAGCCTCCACATTTGTTCTTTCACCACTGTAGCCTCAGCAAGGCCAAGTTCCTGCTGGATCTTTCCCCCTTTAAACCACTTCTACACCTGTCATTCATTAACTTAATCATGTCAGGTATGTTTTCCACGGCAATACGTCTTCTTTAATCCAGGGCTCCGCCCCCACACCAGACACTCCCTGCATTGTACCACAACATGTTTATGGTAGTTGTAGTTCTTAAGCCAGCGCTATTTCTGGTAACGATCAGAGCCAGTTTTTATACCCGGCTGCCGTTGAAATAGGGTTGCACATAGGGACATAAATGGTGTGTGTCAGAGACAGAGATCTCCAGTGCCCAAATATTGTGAACCCATGGGAGGCATTGCTACTGCTCATCCTTTTCAGACGGTTGCAGATAACCCGCCAGTGACGCCTAACGGTAAGTGGAATGTACTTGTGGTGGAGGACTACTTTACAAAGTTTGGTAATCTTTATGCCCTTCCTGACCAAAAGTCTACCACAGTAGTTAAATGCTTATTCGACCACTATATCAGTGAAACAAAACATACCAACCAGGGCAGGCGGTTTGAGTCTGGTATGACATGCTAAGAAATTTGGGCATCAAAAAGACACATACGTCACCATATATTGCAAAGTCAGATGACATAGTTGGATGATTTAATATGGCCCCTGTTGTTTTGTTAACAATACCTCGACACATGCTAGTATTGGATATACACCCTACTTCCTCAGACATGACACAAGGCTAGGATACCTTCGAATGTCCATGTTGGTCTACCTTCCCTGGGTGATCATTTCCAGAATGCTGAGTTGACTGGAGACTACCTTTGACTTTACAAAATAATTTTATTGCAAGTGATGATGCACAAGTCTGAATGCATCATGAACCCTACAGTATGGGGGTTAAGTATGACTGAGTATTTGCTTCAGACAGCAAATTCAAACTTGCTCCTCACTGCAGGGGGCTGTACCAGATACAGCACCGGTCGGACCTGGGGGATTGTGAAGCTTCCTATCAGATTTCCTGCGCTCTAGGCCCCGATAGCTCTGCTCAGGATGTACACTACAACAGCCTCAGACCATACACATTGCCCTTGTCTCCGATGTCTGAGATCGGACCTTTGACCTTTTATCATCATCTCCCCAGCCCAGCCTGCACTCTTGGATGGGACCCTGCTCAGACATGCCTGTGTCAAATGTCTCAGCAACCAATGATTCAACACAGGACAGAACAGCTACTGGACTGTTGGGGCAACAGGCCTGTCACTGGCTGACCTGCCTCATACACTCTTTCAGATTGGCAGATTGGAGGATCTGCGGGCCTCTTAGACTACCTCACCATTTGAAGGATTTTGTGAATTGATTGTTGACTTCATGTAGGTTTCAAGCAATTTACAGTGTGTCTAAAAACATTGTTTTGTGTTTATATACAGATGCAGCCATTCAAAATGCACGGTACAAACCCGCAGTACGGTAAACTACCCACAAGCCACCGCAGGGCACCGCGGTAAGTGATTGGCTGGCCAAAATGACCGACAGGGGCACTCGTGGTGCATTGGTTGGTAGTGAAAATATTTAATTATTTAATCTCTTTACTGTGCACATTTTAATCCACTTAGTATTGAATATTTATATGGAATTTTACCACTTAAAGGAAATTTTAGTAGCTGAGCATAAAAAGAAGAGGAGCATAACGCATCTGAAGGTCATAAACGACATTAATTTAGGAACATAAACATTACTGTATGTACGTAAACTGTACTGTGTATGGCTGGTCTTGGTAGTTTAAAGAAAAAATACACACCAGTCTTCCATTTCTCCCTAAACATTTTAAGCATGAAAGTTTTATGAAACGGTACCCAAATATGCGATTGCTGTATAGAATGAATTTTAATTTAAAAAAATTATTTAACACGAAAATTAAGCTGTTTACATCTTCCGCCTGAGAACAGTCACCCGTTGCTACCCAACGCAGAAACACAGCCACTAACTAGCAAAGAGAGGACATTAGCTAGCCAATATGATAAAGAAATAAATGATTATTTTGTTTATTTCTGTTGCACATTTATTTGAACATTTCCATCGATTGTACAAGCACTTGGAAACTGTCCAATCCCTAGTTCATCAGGCATTTTCTTTTACACTGCGGGCATTCTCCCGGTCTGGCACCGGTCTGTGTTTGGGTTTGGATTTGGGTTATTGGAAATTTGGGTTTCCAATAACGCCCCAGCAAACCCTTGTTTTTATGTCCACTTTAACAGACAATATCCTTTGCTTTTAACCGAGCGTTTAATAATTTCCTAAAATGAAAATGATTTACTTTATTTCCCTCATGGGATCAATAAAACAATCTATCATGTATCTACATCGGACAGTATTCTGGGGTCTCCCTATACCAGAGATTATGGTAGGGCTTCAGAATGGTGATTGGCTGACACCATCTGACACCCCTCTGATTGGAGAAAAAAGACGTGCTGGTTTGCTATACATACTGTACTAGGAAGAGGATTTCTTTCTATTTGAAACGTGTATTTTAAAAGTTTAAGAAGTAAAAACCTTACACCGTACACAGATTTCTAAACTGATCAGGAGGAAGAAAAATCACCCGTGTTTCGTGCATAAAAAGTGGTTATTAACTATCGAAACCTGTTTTATTTATTTTATTTTTATTTAGATTAAGAGTTCCCGTCACCCCCATTCCAATTTAAATCACAAACCCATGTTTAATTAAATGTCTTTTAACATAAATCGTTATCTTTGTCTTATGCATAATAATAATAATCACCACTCTGTCCAGCAAATTAATAATAAACTTTATTTTATATAGCGTTTTAAACGAATAAGTAACTAGATTGCTCATAAACCTAATCACTTATTCTACATAAACACAGCGTAATTGCTCTCTGAAAATGCTTTTTCTTTTTATTTAGGCTCAGATTTCAACTATAGATCGTATTATTAATAACCATAATAACGACCAACCAAAAAAAACAACCATATAAACATAATACCAACCAAAAACATAGATAACATAGATAACAACCACAATACAAAATCAAATATATCAAACCATTAAACTCTCTCAAATTCCTCCAATTATCATAATCTTTTTTTATGCAAAAGCAAACCCTCCTCCCATCCCAGTTAATCCTCTTTATTATAAACAAAATCCACCTCAATTTTCACCATAAAGCATTACACAAAATCAATACCTCAACACTCCGTACTGAACAACGATAATTCACAAACAGCCAGAACATGCAACTCCACATTTCCAAATAGACCTCATTTCCATAGCCCCGCCCCTTATGCAAAACCAACATCCCTCCCGTTTGTAATCGTTTTTATTTTTAAATAAATTTTAGCTAATTTAAAAATCTTAAGATTTCTATATTTATGTCTTTATTTAGTGGTTTCATTAGTGACAAAGGCTAAACTTTCTTGGAAAAATGTCTTTTATGTAAACCATGTTTGGTATTAATTCATTTAGGGCTAGAATATGTTCATTGTCTTCCAATGAAAGAAGGGTTCCTTTCGCCATAGTCGGGTTGACATTAGAAGCTTGCCACGCCCGGACTGTTACACCAACGCATTAGCATGTTAAAGCGATTTCATTGAGGAGCCTAGCTTTCTTAACTAGTAAGTACTGTACTTACTGGGTTTTTGAGGGGAGGAGGTGTCTTTCGCTGGAAATCTCGCCCCCTTCTACTTACCGGGAAAATACCTGTGAAACCGGTTTAATTCGTCACAGCCAGCACTCCCTCAGAGAGGGGGGTTGTACTTGCAGTGTATCAGTATACAATAGATGGGAAAACCAGAGCCGACCGCTACGCCGCCCACGTGTCATGCTCTTCGTTAATGTCTAAACCGGAACACATCATTATATCTCATTTTGTATTTCTTAAAAAAAAATCGTTTGCCCAGCCTAACAGTATTGTTATTGTTTTTAACCTGTAAAGCGCTTTGAGGAGCCACCTTTAAAGGCGCCATAAACAATAAAGTTCATTATTATTACTATTGTTAATTTGCTGGACAGAGAGGTGAACATTATTACACAGAAGACAAAGATAGCAATTTACGTTGCATTGTGCATTGTGCTGCTGTAATACAGTTTTAAATAATTAAAAGTCTAAACAGTATCAGCTTTATTTATGGGTTTTAAATAAAGGCGATTTAAATCAATATAAATGTTTATATTGTAACGCATAGGTGACTATTCATTGTTATTAAAATGACTTAAATTCGATCATGTTGTGATATTTAGAAATATACATTTGTTTGGTGCGAGTGAAGTTTTATTTAATCTCTGAGCCATACTGATTCTTCTGGAAGCCAGTTTCCGCCAGGGAGTAAAAACAACACACACTATGGTATTCTCTCCGATGCAGTGCAGTTAAAAACATACCTCTGATGCTGTTCCTAAATGAATATCGTTTATGACCATCAGACACTTTATGCTCCTTTTCTTTTTTCCAGTGGATTGAACAGGGAGAGACATTTCATGATGTACTTTTCACTGATGAAACAACGGTGGCTCTGGAACAGTTTTCAACCATGTCGTTTTATAAAAAGGGGTGATATGTGAACAAGCAAAACCCAAAACAAACATGTATGCCATACGGTGTACGCGTTACTGAAGCTAAAAGTTTAGCCTTTGTCACTAATGTAATCACTAAATAAAGACATATAGAAATCCCTACGTTACAGACTGTATATGGCTGGTATTGGTAGTTTAAAGAAAAAATACACACCAGTATTCCACTTTCTCCCTAAACATTTTAAGCATCAGAGTCTTACATGTGGTTATTTCGGAAACGTTTGTACGTGCTCCTTCTGACCATGTTACTGTTTACTGTTATTTACCATATTAAGTTTAAGTGCCTGTGGGCACTTTTCCTGTCCGTGGGGGGGTGGGGGGTGGACCGTCTATCATTAGAAGGTTAGTCTGTTCTACTCTGAGAATGTAGAGGGGGTGGAAAGTGCCCGCGGTCATTTAATTAGTATTAAAATTCCCACTGATTCCCTTGCGAAGATACGGACATAGGAATATTCGTGTGTGGTCAAAAAAAAGGCATAAAAACGACAAAGTGAAGGCTGTGAAAACATTCACAATGTACTTTATACACAAAGCAAGTGTTCTGACAACTCTAGGAGGTTTCGTGAAAATGCTACAGGCGTGCCAAAATCGTTTTTTTAAATTCAAGGTGACTTTACCGCGGTATCATTTTCAGATTGTGAATCAAAAAAGGCATTTAATTAAACACATGATTGCGATTTTAATCAATTACTGTATTGATTGAAACATACATTCTGTACAGATACGGTACAGTCACATTCTCCTGTCGTCCAGTGGTGTAAAACGAATTAGCGGGTGATTGAGATAACAATACACCGCCCACTGAGTGGAATGTTCTTATTTGTTCTAAAGTGTAAAAAGAGGTGATAATTCTTAATAATTCCATGTCGCATTAACTAACCTCTTCAGTTTATTCCGCCAGACAGTACATGAATATAATTATATCGTTATTAATTTGTTTAGATACGTAATTCCATATTTTTATTCCCTGTTAATCAAATTCTAAAAGTATGCATTTGTTAGATAACAAGCAAATTCACAGAAAAGGTAAAAAGACTATCACTTTTCACAAAGTATATAATCCTAATATGGTCAGAAGGAGCACGTAAAAACGTTTCCCAAATAACAACATGTAAGACTTTGATGCTTAAAATGTTTAGGGAGAAATGGAATACTGGTGTGTATTTTTTCTTTAAACTACCAAAACCAGCAATATACAGTACAGTTTACATACAGTAATATGTTTATGTTCCTAAATTAATATCGTTTATGAGCATGTGAAAGGCATGGTGAATCGGAGATTCTCAAGAATTACTTTGTATGATTGGAAACGAATGCGTGATCGGATCAACTAAATGCTATGGTGTTACTTTTTGTCAATGAAAAAATAAACTCTTTTCGTTTACAAAGACGGTTACAAAGAATGTGGACCAGGGTAATACTTTGAGCTTACAGCTTGTCCAAGGTCATTCATTATTAATACTATTAGTAATATCTTCGGTAAAGACTTTGATGCATAAAATATTCCTGCATAATTAAAATATTTATGATAAAGGTGGTAGGTTGTGTACTTTTGTCCAACAGAACAATCTTGCTTTTATAAAATATACCACCTTTTTAATGTTTAATGATTAACATGCTGTAATACACTGTTTAAATTTAAAGTCTAAAGAGTATACAACTTAAATTCTTAATTAAATAAAGTTTGTCCCTCTGCAGTGATCAGGATTCGAAACCAACATTTTCTAGTGCAGCTCAAATGCTGTACAGGAGAGGTTAACCTTTATTAGCTCCACCTGGCGGTTTCTTTCTTTTAGAAAGAATTAAGTGTTTCTGAGCCTTCCCAAATGAGGCCCCATTTCTCTGTTCATCTCTGTGGTGCAGCCACAGAGAAACTATTCATGCAGGCTGTTTAAGGTTTCCTTTGATTTAAGGTTTCTTAGGACAGCTCCCAAAGGGGGATGCACTTAGCTAAGCCTGGCTATCATGATCAATGGTCATCCATTGGCGCCTATCTGTCTAGGGAGTGCCAGTTGGACATCTGGACTGCATTACTAAGTGTCAGGAGTAAGTGACTCATATCTCACCTTGATCAACCAATCAGGGACTGGTAGGGCCGAGTAACCCACGTGGGACTCTGATGCCCATGGAACTTTCAGCCAATCAATGAGCTGAAGTTCCTCCAGGTAAAAACAGGCAACACAGAGAGTCTGAAAGATTCAGAGATTCAGAGATTCAGTGAGATTCAGTAAGATTCTGGAGAGGATTCTGTGGACTGTTCTAAAGGGAATTCAAAGGAGAATTCCAGGGCAGGACGACCCAGGAGCAGAAGGCTCCCAAGGGCAGGACATTCTCGCAGCGCGCCTCCTGACCATCCTGAGACTCAGCCCGGACAACCACGGAACGGCCAGTGTGTCCGAGTGCCAGAACTTTCCTTTGTTCTAAGAGTCTAGAGTGGAGGTTGTCAGAGAGTAACCAGCAGCAGGCCTCGTGAACAGGTCGGAACTGTGGACAGCTGAATCACTATTCAGAACTAGCTCTTCATCAGGAACGAACCGGTCCTCTTCCTGACTTGCTGGGACCCACAGTCATCTTTTCTCCTGTGCACAAAATTTGCTAACTAGCCGGTCAGTGAACATCAGCAGCGCACCGTCGCAAGCCGCACAGCACAGCCTGGCACGGAGCCATACAGCGCGGATTGGACAGCAACAGCCTGCAACTGTTTCTTTGTGCCCGCAGGAGATCTGAATCCCCAGAGATTGGATGAGTATTCAACTTCAATGCATTACAGCTCGAGAATTCAACTGTTATCCAAACCAGTTGATATCAATTTAATTCCTAAGAGTTATGTACTTGTTTCGAGTATCTAATGTAGAAGTTATAACCAAGTTCATTTACGAAACGGTCTTAATGAATGATATACTGAACGTATGTCCTCTTGATATATGTAACTCTTTGTAACTGACTGAATATATACCTTTTTTATTCTGATAACCCTCTCGATACGATCTGTTAGTTTACATGCATATTCTATGTATTAATAAATGTATCCTCGTGTATTAGTACCTGTGTGTGTGCGTTGTTTGAGTTATGTCGCATGGTTGGATTCTAAAGCCATCAAAAGAATCAACTTTGTGATTTACTGCTACAATTAATAATTGTCTCAGTAAATGCCCAAACTCTACAGAACTGGTGCCTTCAGAGAGCCACTACATTTAATTTTGCTATGGCAACGTTACATATTTGGCGTCCCTGAGCCGGTTTTCCTACAATGCGGTATACTGCGACACACCCACCGTGTTATACCGCAGCAGTGATGAGTGGGAAGCCAAATGTATTATCTGTAGAGCTGGCACGTAGGTGTCAGTAGCAAATAAAGGCGCTAGCGACTTAGAAGCCCACGTTCACTTTACAAAGTACAAAACTGCTGTTAAGGGAGAGAGCCCGTCAGCAAAAGTGACTATTTTGTAAGACCAGGTAAAACAGAGGATGCTGTAACTGCAGCTGAAGGTGTTTTGGCATTTCACATGGTTAAGCATCACAATTGTTACAGAACAATGGATTGTACACCTGCCTTGATCAAGAAGACATTCCCAGATTCTGACAAGGCCTGAAAATTGTCAGCAATCATTAATGTTGTGTTGAAACTGCACTCTGTTGAAACAGCTCTAAAAACATTTATTAGTTACAGATGCAGCCATTAAAAGTGCGCGGCACAAACACGTACCGCATTTCCCTACGTCATAACGCATCATACCGCAGTATTGGCTTGCCAAAATGACCGACAGGGGCACTCGTTGGTCGGTCATGGAAAGATTTAATCATTTAATGTCTTTACTGTGCACGTTTTAGTATTGAATATTTATATGGAATTTTACCACTGAAGGGAAATTTTAGTAGCTGAGCATAAAAAGAATAGGAGCATAACGCATCTTAAGTTCATAAACGATATTAATTTGGAACATAAACATTATGTTAACTGTAGAAAAAATACACACCAGTATATCATTTCTCCCTAAATATTTTAAGCATCAAAGTCTTACATGTGGTTATTTTGGAAATGTTTTTACGTGCTCCTTGCTCCTTCTGACCATGTCACTGTACGTTTAAAAGCATACTTTTAGAATTTAATTAATAGGGAATATAATATGAAATCGTGTATCTAAAGAAATAACGGTATTACTATATTCATGTACTGGTGCACAAACAGTAGTACTGTATAAGACTTTCCATTGAGATATGCTTATGACAAACATGACTGCCTTGGTGGCGTGATTGCTTAAGTGCCTGATATATAATCCTGAGGTTGAGTGTTCAAACCCAGCTGTTGCCTTCAGTTTTCTTTTACCAAATAAAAATTTCTTTGAAAAACTAAAATAGCTAATGTTATTGCCATTATATTGACATTTTTTATATTTCTAAATATCACATGTTCGTACTGTATGTACACAGCGAAAGGGTGCAAATTCACGTGATCCCTATTAATAAAGGGTATTAAGGGTATTCAAATCCCTTTAGATCTCCTTTCAGATTTAAAAGGTTATTAATAATATCTTCGGTGTTGCATCTTCCCAGTTTAGCTGATCTTTTGCTGCCTATGCATGCTTACACAGCTCCCTGGGTAAACTATCATGCTTGACTGAGAAAGCTTTAGAGAACTTAACATTTCTATTATCAACAAATTGTAAATACGACGTTTACATTGGCATTATTAATTTTCACTTGAGTGTATGGAGGAGTGTCAGCTGTCAATGAGAACAAACCCTCCCCTTAGGCTGGGCAAACAATTTTTTTTAATTTTTAAAAAAGAAATAAAAAAACAGATATAATGATATAACATTTACTGCAATACAATACTGCTACGTTTTGGCTGTGAATCCTTCTTCATGTGTGAGGCTGAAACGCTTGGAATTTGTAATGTAGGGTGCTCTGGACAGGTTAAACTTTAATGCAGGAAAAATGTATTTCCCAGAAGCCACAGTAAACTGATTCTTATGGAATGTGTTTTCTTTCTTCTTTTTACAGCATGGAATAAACCTATTACTCTTATTCTATTACCTATTACCTATTATTCTTATGGAAGCCCATTTCTGCCAGGGAGTTAAAAAAAACACACACTTTTTCATTGACAAAAAGTAACGCCACACTCTCTTGCTTAAAGCACCACGTCTCTTCCCGTTAAAAAGAGGAGACACTTTACACTTTAACTCTTCAGTTCACAGAGAAATGTCAACAGAGCCCCCCCCGCCAAAAACCCTTTTTTTGCTTACAGTAGTACTTCTCGCATTAAGAAAGTTAGGTGTTAGCATAAACTATTAGTAAGAGGCTCTGGTGAAATTTCTCTGTGAACTGAGGAGTTAAAGTGTAAAGTGTCTCCTCCTTTTAACAGGAAGAGAGGTGGTGCTTTAAACAAGAGAGTGTGGCCTCATGTAAGTTATTGTTGGGAAGAGAGGGAGAGAGTTACATACTGTAGGTGATTGCATAGGCACAACAAGTGCAGCTGATATGTATCTCCTACTGCAGCTATGCCTACTAAACACCCTGCAACGATGCCATCCTGTCACGAACCTATCCTTTTAGAATTAAAGGTGCATTAAAGGTGTTGGAGTCTTGATGAATCCCTCCCACTGAAAAATGGTCCAACACCAGTATCAGCCCAAGGTAATTGTGGAGTGCTCCCATATACATTTAAATGTTGGGGTACTCCTTTGCAATTATGCTTCAGTTCTGTACCAAGTGCAACACTTTTTGACAGAGAAAAGCCACCAGGTGCTGCTATAACAGACATACAATAGCTTTTATTAAGGCAAAAATGAACTCTTCTATGACACCTATTGTTATAGAGGACTAGAGCCTTACTTTTTATTAGAATGGTTCCCCAAAACACAGGACCCTTCAATTGGGTGAACAACAATAGTATCAGTGACAATGAAAGGACAGAGTATTCAAACCTACCGTGTTTGTTTTCTACAGCAAATATATATATACATACAGAGAAAATTTTGGATATATTATGCATTAGTCTTCTCTTTCACTTGGCATTTCAACTAAAATAAAATGCATTCACTACAAAAGAGATAACGTACATTTCCTTTTGTGAATGAAAAGACTGTAGGATAAAGACTTCACAATAGAAGAAAATGAGAAATTTACATAATAAGAGCAAGTACATATCTCTGCACTCTACTAAAGTAAAGACTACATAATCCAATAGTATCCCTCCATCAACCCAATTCAACAGACACAAGGCAGGGGTTTAACCTGGAAAGTATACCAGTCCATCCAACGGCACTCACAGGCACACACATTCTCATATTGGACAACATTCCAGTGTGTTTTTGGCAACAAGACTAACCACTGCACCACCATGCCACCCCTAATCTATTATTGTCTAATTATCCAACCTTTTCCTGCATGTGATTGATAGCAGTTTTCACAGAGATAAATAACACTAAGTATTTTTTAAATGACTTCTGTTTCAGAACAGCCCAATGAAAAATGCAAGCTGAACTTCTAAGAAGGTGTTCACTATATTTAAATAGAATTCATTCCAACAGAAAACTGTTTGAGATCTACATACTGTACGTGTAAAAACTAAAGGTCTTGTTAGCAGGATTGCTCACATAAAAGTGCTTTGCAGATCATTTTAGCAGTAAACAACAACGAGGTTTACCCACACAACCCAAACCAGTCACTAAAAAGATAAACATGTTCTTGGTTTTCCAAATGCTACTCTGCTGGCAATTTTTTTCACAGGTGAAAACCAATGACACGAAATGTGCTCTCTCAAGACTCCTTAGGCTTGAACAAAGAAAATCTACCTCCTTTTTAAGTTTGGGCCACACTAACTGCTATTACATCTGATAACGATATTCACATGGAATCAACAACATGCTGTTGCTGTTCCTAAGATGTTAATTGTAGCAATAGGTACGGAGTGTAAGGTCTTTAAAGGTGTGGTGCAGTGTACTGTATATACTGAACCTGAGTTAAACCAACTGAAGGGAAAAAAGGTAATGAAAAAAGGCACTGCACCACAATGCTTGCCAGCTACAGTACTATATATACAGATATTACTCTATGCCTATAACCATTTTAGCTATACATCATCTTCAAGAGGTGAGAAAGGTCAGGGCAGTGCAACACTGGGACTTGGCAGAATTGATCTGTAATAGTCTGGAAAGCAGCAGGGTACTGATCCATCTTCTAATCTGTATCTGCGTTACCTTTTGTAGCGAGTTCAATGACAGGGGCCCAGTGGTGGTGATGTGATTAATAAATCTTTAATAACCAGTGAAGAAAGATACAAGATATGAAGAAGGGGTTAATTAAGTCCTTTCTGCATGATGATTAGACTTCTGAGGCTGGAGTTTATGGCAGGAAAGGGATAACTGATAAGGATGCCAGATGCAGCTAGGGAACCCCCAAGGAATGTAATCTAACTGACAATTTGGCCAGAATCCGTAAACTGTCCAAACACCATGACCCACCCCTTACCATAATAAGGAGTGAAGTCAGAAGTGGCAGGAAAACCCTATATAAACTGAGAGTTTGTACCGGCACTTTGAACAATACTTCGGTTTTGTTGTCTCTTGCGGGAAACAAGACTTCGGCTTTATTGTTCCTTGCATGCAATAAACTCATCTGTTTAACTTCATCTCGGGATTCAGAACTTATTCTTTCTGTTACAACACCAGTGAACTCCAGGAAACCCTCAATGTCCTTTTTGAACTTTGGAGGACAGTGGCTTCTTGAAATGTTAAGCATCATCAGGGCTTAAGGTAGAGACAACCACCTGAGATTCCCCTTTGAGGTGGGGTCTTGCCCAAAGAGATTCACAGATCAAGAGAAATGCTTCAGGGAAGTCTTCTAGATCCACTAGGAGATGGGAGATATTCAATCCTGCTTATGCTCTGCTCCCACACCCAAGCTGCTTGCCATTTCTACTGAGTTGTGTATTTCCAGCATTCTGCAATTCACTTCCAGTGTCGCACCCCAAGAGTTATCAGGTAACCTACAGGTAACCCTTTCTCCTGTCATCATGTTTTTGAACATTCATGAAAAAGTTGCCAGCTGTGGATATGTGACCTAAAAATATCCATATGGCTTTATTTATGGGTTGCAATTTAAAAAAAGTCAAAAACTGCACTCAAAATGCAAGAGTGCCCTTAGCGCTTTCTGGCAAGAGGAGACACCCAAATTAATAATGTAACAAAACCAACTAAAATAACAAGCTTATAAACTAAACACTAGAATTAAAACTTGTCATTTTCTAGGGTTCAAGGCAGTGTGTTTCTCTCTGTTATTGTTTTTGTTTCACTTAACATGACGGTGTGTTCTTGAAGAGGTTGGTAGAAAAAGATAAAGAATAATACAGATGGAGGTGCAGCGTTATTGAGTTAAGGAGAGCTGACAAGCATCTCCTGCTGCAGCTCTGCCTAATCAATATCCCAGAAAGGCACTGTCCTGTCCCAGAGGGATTTCACAAAAACTCTCAATCTTAACATTACATTTATTGAACATTGATTACAAATTTATTTTTTTATTTCACAAAATGCCCTTGAAAAGGTGTCCACATACCCATAAAAATTAAGATAAAAAATTTTAATCTGGCCATGAGAACTGCTTGCATTTGTACTATATGGAATTCTCTTTATATTTGTGGAAAAATTAATTTATTCAGTTGGAATTAGCAAGCTAATTCCAACAAAGCAAGCTCTCATAATGAGAATAAACAGCCATCTGAGGATAGTAAATTAAGTGCATGTATTATATAAAAACCTATGTAATCTATCTACTTCCTTTTCTTATTACAATGGAATATTTCCACCCTTTAGTAACAGATAAGCTGTTGCTGTTAAAAGCCACACCTTCATGCATATTGCAAGCAGTATATCTTTCCCTGAACTGATAAGAGAGTTGATTGATGTGGTATTGATGGATATCTATAAATATTGAGAACAAGTGACCATGCAAATTTTACCAAGCAAAGCGAAATATACTGTAGTATAAACTGAGTTGCTTTTCGTTTAGGATAACGACCAGAGTCCCTTATCATAAAATGGGATTTCTAACTATTACCAATTTTGAATACTGTAAATTTTTACTAGAACCTATTAGTCCTACTGTACCAATATAGAAAAGCACATATTACATTTGGGAAATTTGGTTTCAAAATTCCTCATATCAACAATGCCTATACTGTTTTCCTCTACAGTACTGTATGTTAATCTATCATTCTGTCCATCGAAAACCTGTTTATATGTGACCTTTCAGAACATTTGGCTGTTTTCTTCCTAGCACAATTTATGAGCACTCTGATTAAATTAATTCTCTTTACATTATCATTCTCACTGTGCATAACAAGGAAGATTAATAAACATAAGGTTGTTTAATGACAATCTATTGTATATCTCATGGCTAAATAGTCAAGTCTTGCCAAAAGACAAAACATCAACTTCATTCAAACTTCAATGAAAGTATTAATGATTTTTAATTACCATACTTTTAAACATAAAGCAAGCTTCATTAGCAGATGAAATACAAAAACAAAAGCTGTGTTTCCAACTTTCAATGAAATTCACTGCCTGACTGAGGGATCTTACTGAGACGGGTACATTTATTCTGAAATCATGTAAACCAATATTGTTACACACAGACAGAAGCCACTAAACTAATCAGTATTTTTGTGCACCTAAATTAAATTAGTTTTGACAAGCAAAAGGCTTGGAATACTTATGCAATCTTGACTTTCCCAGTTTTTCTTTTCTGTTAATTACCTTTTTACATCTATCTTTTTATTTGTTTGCTTTGAATGTGTGGAGTAAGTTGTGTATGTAAAAATATTAATTGCTACTTCAAAGCCATGATTGCAAGCTTTAAAGTACCATAATGTGAAAACAAGGTCTGAATAATTTTGTAAGAAACTAGATGATTTGTCAGTGTAATCAACTTTGGCAAAATTAATTTCTTATTAATATCGTCTTGTGAAATGAATAATGGAATAGATGAAAGGTGAACACTGTTCTGTATTCTCATGTTGCAGTGGTTCATCAGTATCTATTATTCTAAATTTTTCTGTACAGATGCAGCCATTCAAAATGCGCGGGCGATACCGCATTATTTTGCGGTGCGCTTTACGCAGTCTACCGCGAGTTACCGGTAAATACCGCGAGTTACTGTAAATTCTCCTATAATACCGCAAGCAAAATAATAGTATCCGGAATTTCCGCAAGGTGGAGCTAATAAAGCTCAACCTCTCATGTTTGAGCTGTCGCCATCAAAGTCTTTAACGAAGATATTACTAATAGTATTAATAATGAATGACCTTGGACAAGCTGTAAACTCAAAGTATTGCCCTGGTCCACATTCTTTTTTTCATTGACCGTCTTTGTAAAAGTAACACCACAGCATTTCACAATCACGCATTTGTTTCCAATCATGCAAAGTACAGTAATTTTTGAGAATCGATTCACCATGCCTTACATGCTCATAAAAGAGATTGATTTAGGACCATAAACATATTACCGTAGGCAAACTGTACTGTATACAGTATGTATATGTATATTTAATGTCTTAACTGTGCCCGTTTAAGTATTGAATATTTATATGGAATTTTACTACTGAAGGGAAATCCTAGTAGCTGAGCATAAAAAGAATAGGAACATACTGTAACGCATGTGAAGGCCATAAGCGATATTAATTTTGGAACTTAAACATACAGTATATGGCTGGTCTCGGTACTTTAAAGAAAACATACACACCAGTATTCCATTTCTCCCTAAACATTTTAAGCATCGAAGTCTTTAACTAACGTGATACCGGAGTCAACAAGCATACTTTTGGAATTTGATTAAAAGGGAATATAATATGGAATCGCGTATCTTAAGAAATTAATAACGATATAATTATATTCATGTTGCAAAAAAACTGCAATGGACATAAAACTCCCTTGCCTTTAACAGAGCGTTCCATAATTTCTAATTACGAAAATTATTTAAACTGCGACACTTATCATTCAACCAGAGCTCAAAATATCACAAGGATCCCCAAGAGCACAGCAAAGACTGTATTAAAAGAATCGCGTATCTAAAGAAATGAATAAGATATAATTATATTTGTGTACTGCGACAGGGCTGTGTAGGGCTCTTTCACCTCTCTCTTCATGTGACTCTATTCAAAAGCCATTTAGCAAAGAAGGGATGAGAAGAGTGACAAACTAGTATACTTTAGGTCTTTTTTTCTGAACCGGGGAAAATCTGATCATGTTTCTCTATAACAATAATAAAAAACATTGTCATTCCCGGACTGTTAAACCAACGCATTAGCACGTCAAATCCCATTGAGGAGCCGGGCGCAATAATTGTTTTGTCCCTTAATTTACTGATCTGCATTAATTACAGAAATCGAGTCCCTGCTCTTTGCAGACAACCTGGTCCTGCTGTTGCCCACAGAACAGAGGCTGCGGCAGAACCTGGCACTGCTGGAGCAGCACTGTCAGACCTGGGCGCTGACAGTCAATCTGGACAAGACCAGAGTTATGGTTTTCCAGAAAAAAAGCCAGACCTCCCTTAGTCTTCCTGAAATTGTTGGATTATGAGTGAATAAAAGCATCTTATTAAAAACACATTTGCGTTTGTTTGGGAGCTATATTATGTATTTTTCATATGTAAGATACAATGATGTGTTCCCGCTTACACATCACACGACTTTAAAAGCTAGAAAAACAGGTTTCGATTCACATTATCTGGCGAGCCTTGTTTTGTCAAAGGACAGCACAAAAAAACAGACAATACACAGGGGGGGGAGGGCAAGCGAGAGAGAGAGTTTTTTACTCTCTGTCAAAAAAAAACAAATCAACCGGGGCAGAGACTCTGGGGGGATCATTGTGTGGTACAGAACGGAGCTCAGTCAATCCAAACAAGTTCAGTAGTAAAGAGAGAAAAGTCAACAATTGATTTAAGGACGATCTGTCAAAGTGCAATGAAATACAATACTGTTGTTGTTGCTGTTATTGTTGTTTTTATCCTGTAAAGCGTTTTGAGAAGCCACCTTTAAAGGTGATATATAAAAGCGCTGATTCTTATGGAATGTGTTCCACCGGGGATTCAAAAAAACTGCAACGGACATAAAAACTCCCTTGCTTTTAACAGAGCATTTAATAATTTCCAACTACGAAATTTATTTAAACTGCGACACTTATCATTCAACCAGAGCTCGAAATATCACAAGGATCCTCAAGAGCACAGCAAAGACTGTATTAAAAGTATACTAGTGACAAACTAGTATACTTTAGATCTTTTTTTCTGAACCGGGGAAAATCTGATCATGTTTCTCTACAACAATAATAAAAAACATTATTTTACATATCACCTTTATGTGATACCACCTTAAGGACAGCACATACAACGGTTAATTGCACAATGAACCGCGCAAAGAAATTTAAAATAGATAGATAGATAATACTTTATTAATCCCGTAGGGAAATTGATGCGTTACAGCAGTCCAGCCCAAGACAAGCAAAACAGACATCAGAATAGTTATAAAACAAAAGACAAACAAAATAAATAAAAATAAATAATTATATAGGTGTGTGCAAAATGTGCTGATCATAGTCGCTGTAAAAACAATAGATTATGTGCAAAATGTGCATAGGTTATACAGACTGATTGTCCAAAAAGTACAATGGAGTAAACATGCTGTCCATAGAGGAGTAAATGAAGGGCTAACAGTCCTAGCCTAGGGCAGCGTTATACACCCTGACAGCCGCCGGGAGGAAAGACCTGCGGAAAAATTCCCTTGAACACCGTAGCTGGAGCAGTCTATTGCTAAATGTGCTCCGCTGCCCAGTAACAGTCCCATGAAGCGGATGAGAGGTGTTGTTCATGATGGCTGTGAGCTTGTTCAGCATTCTCCTCTCAGCCACCACCTCCATGGGGTCAAGGCTCATCCCCAGCACAGTGCCAGCCTTCTTGATGAGTTTATTGAGCCTGTTTGCATCTTTTGTCATGATGCTGCTGCCCCAGCACACCACAGCGTAGAAGATGGCCGCCACCACCACTGATTCATAAAAAATGTGTAGCAGTGTTCCACACACACCAAAGGACCTGAGTCTCCTAAGAAAATAGAGTTGGCTCTGACCTTTCTTGTACAGGGCATCAGTGTTACCAGACCACTCCAGCTTATCATCCAGGTGTACCCCTAAGTACTTGTAGGGCCTCTATGTCCTCACCCTGGATGGAAACAGGGTTCAGCGGAGACTTATTCCTTCGAAAGTCAAAAATCATTTCTTTGGTCTTGCTGGTGTTAAGCTGGAGATGGTTAAGATGACACCACTCCACAAAATTGGTAATCAAGCTCCTATATTCCTCCTTCCTCCCCTCTCTAATACACCCCACAATTGCAGAGTCATCCGAAAACTTCTGCAGATGACATGTCTCAGAGTTGTACCTGAAGTCAGAGGTGTAAAAGGTGAACAGGAATGGAGCAAGGACAGTCCCCTGTGTAGCCCCAGTACTGCTAACAATCTGTTCGGACACACAGCTCTCTAGCCGTACATACCGTGGCCTGCAGGTCAGTCTATAATCCAGGACAGCAGGGGAGTGTCCACCTGTGCTGCCCTTAGCTTATCTCTCAGTAAAGGTGGATGGATGGTGTTAAAGGCACTGGAGAAGTCAAAGAACATAACTCTCACAATGCTCCCCGTCTTCTCCAGGTGAGAGTTAGCTCTGTGTAGCAGATAGATGACTGCATCCTCCACTCCCAGGTGTGACCGGTAGGCGAACTGCAGGGGGTCCAGTGCTGTACTCACCAGGGTTCTGAGGTGGTCCAGTACAAGCCTTTCCAGAGTTTTCATTAGGTGTGATGTAAGTGCCACTGGTCTGTAGTCATTCAAGACTTTAGGGTGCCCCTTTTTGAGTGCTGGCACCAGGCAAGATGTCTTCCAGAGCATCGGAACCTTTTCTAATCTCAGGCTGAGGTTGAAGATGTACTGCAGCACTGAACCCAGTTGGTCCGCACAGATCTTTAGCACCCTGGAGCTGACACCGTCAGGACCCGCTGCCTTCCCTGCATGGAGTCTCCTCAACTCCCTTCTGACCTGGTCAGCTGCGATGGATAGGCCGAGGAGGGCAGGGGAAGATGGAGTAAGAGTAGGAGTAGGAGGGATCACATGATGGGGTGACTGAGGACATGAAGAGGGTGCCTTCATAGTCTTCTTTAGGTGTGATCGCAGAAGGCATAATCAGCAAATTAGGAAAACAAAGAACAGGACAGGTGAGACGTTTATCCAGAGAGTGAGTGATCAGAAAAAGGAACAGCTGTTACGCCCAGGTTTTACGCTCTCTCTCTGCTGAATGAATAAAAGCATTTTATTAAAAACGCGTTTGAGTTTGTCTGGGTATTTACTTTGTAATCTGTGGTTTACATCTACTGTATTGCTTTGAGATGCCACTTTTAAAGGTGATATGTAAAATAAAGTTTTTTATTATTGTTATAGAGTAACATGATCAGATTTTCCCTGGTTCAGAAAAAAAGACGATTAAAATCTGTAATCTTTCCACTTGTATGTCATCGGAAAATACAAGAAGTTTCTGCTTCGTGTAAGGATGGTATCAAAAAGTAATCTAAATGGTGAGAAAGCTGTGATCCTCAAAGCACTTTACAGGATAAAAACAATAACAACAATAGTGTTAAGCTGGGCAAATGATTTTTTTATAGAAATACAAAATGAGATATAATGATGTGTTCCGGCTAAGACATTAACGAGTACAACCCCCCTCTCTGCGGGAGTGCTGGCTGTGACAAATTAAACCGGTTTCACAGGTATTTTCAAAGTAGAAGGGGGCGAGATTTCCAGCGAAAGACACCTCCCCCCTACAAAGCCAAGGAAGTACAGTACTTACTAGTTAAGAAAGCTAGGCTCCTCAATGAAATCGCTTTAACATGCTAACAGTCCGGGCGTGGCAAGCTTCTAATGTCAACTCGACTCGATTGGAAGACAATGAACATATTCTAGCCCTAAATGAATTAATAGCAAACATGGTTTACATAAAAGACATTTTTCCAATAAAGTTTATAATAATACGATCTATAGTTGAAATCTGAGCCTAAATAAAAATAAAAAGCATTTTCAGTGAGCAATTACGCTGTGTTTATGTAGAAAAAGTGATTAGGTTTATGAGCAATCTAATTACTTATTAGTTTAAAATGCTATATAAAATAAAGTTTATTATTAATTTGCTGGACAGAGTGATGAACATTATTATGGATAAGACAAAGATAACGATCCTGATCAGTTTAGAAATCTGTGTACGCTGTAAGGTTTTTGCTTCTTAAACTTTTAAAATACACGTTTCGAATAGAAAGAAATCATCTTCCTGGTACAGTATGTATAGCAAACCAGCACGTCTTTTTTCTCTAATCAGAGGGGTTAGATGCTCGGTTAAAAGCAAAGGAGATTGTCTGTTATAGTGGACATAAAAACAAGAGTTCGCTGGCATTATATCCTAGAAGACACAGACCGGCGCCAGACCGGGAGAATGCCCGCAGCGTAAAAGAAAATGCCTTATGAACTAGGGATTGGATAGTTTCCAAGTGCTTGTACAGTGCTTGTCACAAACGGATGACTGTTCTCAGGCGGAAGATGTAAACAGCTTAATTTTCGTGTTAAATAATTTTTTAAAATTAAAATTCATTCTATACAGCAATCGCATATTTGGGTACCGTTTCATAAAACTTTCATGCTTAAAATGTTTAGGAAGAAATGGAAGACTGGTGTGTATTTTTTCTTTAAACTACCAAGACCAGCCATACACAGTACAATTTACGTACATACAGTAATGTTTATGTTCCTAAATTAATATCGTTTAAGACCTTCAGATGCGTTATGCTCCTCTTCTTTTTATGCTCAGCTACTAAAATTTCCCTTTAGTGGTAAAATTCCATATAAATATTAAAAACTAAGCGGATTAAAATGTGCAAAGTAAAGACATTAAATTATTAAATCTTTTCACTACCAACCAATGCACCACGAGTGCCCCTGTCGGTCATTTTGGCCAGCCAATCACTTACCACGGTGCCCTGCGGTGCCCCACAGTGGCTTGTGGGTAGATTACCGTACCATGGGTTTGTACCGCGCATTTAGAATGGCTGCATCTGTACATAAGAGGTGGTAAATAAGAGGTGGCTCTTTGGCTCACTTGGTAGTAAGTAGTCACTTAAAATACAAGATTCTCATACATTTCTCATGCCCTTAACATACTATATACCATATCCAAAAAAAACATTTTTTGACTCACTGATTTAATTCACTCTTGACAAATTTGCTTGTTATACCAATACTCACATTGGCTTAATATGGAATGTATGGTCTAAATGAAATGTAATCTTTGATTAAATAGACTGTACAACAAAACTGTGGGATAAAGCACAATAGCAATGATTTTTTAAAGCAAACCTTACTGTGAAGCTTTTGTATAGACACTGACTAAAGAAATGCAAAATTACCATATTCTTGTTGCCTTAAATACAAGCCATTCACAATACGTCATATTTAAAATTCTTTACTTGATACAGTAATAAGTCTTTTTTTGGGGTTTGTCTATGCTTATGCATATGAATCATTTGGTTACAATAACATGGATATCAGGCGTGCTTATGTGTCTTATGAATTATATCCCTTTTCACATTTCTTCCTTTCATTCTATATATACTGTATGTGTAATATTTCATCATCACAGAGAAAGACAAAATGTCTTTCATCCATTCACATGACATGCAAATAGCAACAGGAGACTGTGAAATTCCATATTGCCATCTTTTGGAAAACCTCCCAATTATCTCAAATGCAAGTGTCTCATCCCTCGGGGAAAAGTCTGCCAACTCCCTTTTGTGTCAGCATGCCAGCTGAAGATTATATGATTTGACAGAACTTTTAACACCCAATGATTTAAAAAGGCAGCCATTTCTTACCTCATTTCCATTGCTTTCCAACATGCCACTCATCTTTAGGCAGGAAATAACACCTGAGCCAGCTGACATAAAAAGTATTGTTTTTTTAAAATGGTGAACCCCCCCAATGTCTTGCAGCTTTCACCAGAGCCTCTTACTAATAGTTTATGCTAACACCTAACTTTCTTAATGCGAGAAGTACTACTGTAAGCAAAAAAAAAAGTTTTTTGGAGGGGGGGGGCAGTATTTCTTGCGTTGTACAGCTTTTCAGTAAATATATTTAATGCTTACGCCTGACATTAGAGGTGCTTGCCTGTGCGGTGAAGTCCCCACATTTCCCTCTGAATAGCTACTAAATAGGCAGTGAAAACATTTGTCTGTCTTTCTGTGGGGGGAAGGGGGACTGTCTTTGATTGGAAGGTACGCCTATTCTACTCTGAGAATGCCCGTGGTCTTTTCACTGATAAAAATGTGTTAACAAAAACTACAGTATGCTTAAGTATGCTTAAGAGTTGTTAAACCGGTTTTTATCTATTTTTTGGCACAGCCTGCCGGCCGTCAATTGGTCACCGTGCAGATGGGCACCTCTAATGTTAGGCGTAAGTGTTAAATATATTTAGATCTGTGAATTAATATCGTTATTGATTTCTTTAGCATCACAACATTGTCCAATAAAACTCTTCTTGTGTCTAATTTTTAATTAAGCAGGATTTGAGCTACAGACCGTAAAAACCACGCTTTTTGACCACGCTTGAATATTCTTCTGTCCATATCTTTGGAAGGGAAAGACCACGACTTGTGAAAGTGTTCACAGCCTCCACATAAATCTATCAGTGAGCTAATTCTCTTTTTTTTAACCTTTTTAAACGCACTAACTGGAACCCAGGGGGACTGCTGTGTACACATGTTCACAACGCAAGAAATAATGCCCCCCCTCCAAAACCCCTTTTTTTTTTTTTACAGTAGTACTTCTCGCGTTAAGAAAGTGTTAGCATAAACTATTAGTAAGAGGCTCTGGTGAAATTTCTCTGTGAACTGAAGAGTTAAAGTGTCTCCTCTTTTTAACGGGAAGAGACATGGTGCTTTAAAGAAGAAAGTGTGCCGTTTCTTTTTGTCAATTAAAAAGTGTGTGTGTGTTTTTTACTCCCTGGAAACGGGCTTCCATAAGAATCAAGTAATAGGCTTAATCCATACTGAAAAAAAGGAGAAAGAAAAAGACATTCCACAGGAATCAGTTTACTGTAGCTTCTGGGAAATACACTTTTCCTGCATTAAAGTTTAATCTATCCAGAGCACCCTACATTACAAACTCCAAGCGTTTTACCCTCACACGTGAAGAAGGATTCACAGCCAAAACGTAGCAGTATTGTATTGCAGTAAATGTTTATATCATTATATCTGTTTTTTAGTTCTTTTTTAAAAATTAAAAAAATCGTTTGCCCAGCCTAAGAGGGGGGGGTTGCTCTCATTGACAGCTGACACTCCTCCATACACTCAAGTGAAAAATTAATAACGCCAATGTAAACGTCGTATTTACAATTTGTTGATTATAAAAATGTTAAGTTCTCTAAAGCTTTCTCAGTCAAGTATGATAGTTTACCCAGGGAGCTGTGCAAGCATGCGTAGGCAGCAAAAGATCAGCTAAACTGGGAAGATGCAACACCGGAGATATTATTAATAACCTTTTAAATCTGAAGGGAGATCTAAAGGGATCTCAATACCCTTAATACCCTTTATTAATAGGGATCACGTGAATTTGTGCCCTACCACTGTGTACAT
The DNA here is from genome assembly GCF_055471065.1 of Atractosteus spatula. Classification (NCBI taxonomy): domain Eukaryota; kingdom Metazoa; phylum Chordata; class Actinopteri; order Semionotiformes; family Lepisosteidae; genus Atractosteus; species Atractosteus spatula. The sequence goes on along the minus strand of NW_028296644.1, from coordinate 824,634 downwards.
ACAGTACGAACATGTGATATTTAGAAATATAAAAAATGTCAATATAATGGCAATAATATTAGCTATTTTAGTTTTTCAAAGAAATTTTTATTTGGTAAAAGAAAACTGATGACAATAGCTGGGTTTGACCACTCAACCTCAGGATTACATGTCAGTCACTTAAGCGATCACACCATCAAGGCACTACTGTTTGTGTACCAGTACTTGAATATAGTTATACCGTTATTTCTTTAGCTATGCAATTCCATATTATATTACCTATTAATCAAATTCTAAAAGTATGCTTTTAAACATACAGTGACATGGTCAGAAGGAGCAAGGAGCACGTAAAAACGTTTCCAAAATAACCACATGTAAGACTTTGATGCTTAAAATGTTTAGGGAGAAATGGAATACTGGTGTTTATTTTTTTCTTAAAAATACCAAGACCAGCCATATACAGTACAGTTTACATGCAGTAATATGTTTATGTTCCTAAATTAATATATTTTATGAGCATGTGAAAGGCATGGTGAATCAGAGATTCTCAAGAATTACTTTGAATGATTGGAAACAAATGCATGATTGGATCAACGAAATGCTGTGGTGTTACTTTTTGTTAATGAGAAATTAAAGTCTTTTCGTTTACAAAGACGGTTACAAAGAATGTGGACCAGGGTAATACTTTGAGTTTACAGCTTGTCCAAGGTCATTCATTATTAATACTATTAGTAATATCTTCGGTAAAGACTTTGATGGCGACAGCTCAAACGCTGTACACGAGAGGTTGAGCTTTATTAGCTCCAATTGGCGGAAATTCTGGATACTATTATTTTACTTGTGGTATCATGCGGCATTATGCGGGATTATATGGTAACCCTTGTTATACTACGACAAGCGCACTGCGTTTTAACGCTGTATCACTAGCTTGTTTTGAATGGCTGCATCTGTATACCTTATTGTGGCTTTGCAATTGATGGCAGCAATCACAGAACAGTCAAAATAATCCCAGATATAGTTCAGTATTTTGATTGGAAGAAAGAAATGGTGCTCAAACTAAATTAATCAAATTCAAAAACATACCCAATGAGACAGCTGAGTCGATTGCTCAAGACAGGGCAGTCAAGGAAATGTATTGCATTTACTGGCGACAACTACAATACAGTGTTTGGAGGTGTCAGGCGTGATGAAGGAGGAAGCAATGTATTTGCAAATATAAAGAATTTGTTGCAGAACAAAACTTTGATTGGTATGGGTTGCCCAGCCAACATGTGTTCATCATGGAGTAGACACGTTGGATGTCGACATTGAGAGCACCATCTTCAAAATTTACCAATACTGTGCACACAGAGAATCTCAAGGAGTACTGTGCCTTTGGTGATATTGAATACAGAAGAACAAGTAATAGGTTTATTCCATGCTGAAAAAAAGAAGAAAGAGAACACAACGTTTCGGCCGTGGAGCCACCTGAAGAAGGCTCCACGGCCGAAACGTTGTGTTCTCTTTCTTCTTTTTTTCAGCATGGAATAAACCTATTACTTGTTCCTTTGCAGCCTACGCATGCTGACGCAGCTACCCACCTTGAATACAGAAGGCTCCTCTCTCACAGCAAGACGTGATGGCTGTCATTGTTCTCAGATATTGAGAGGCTGCCACAAATGTTTCCAGCACTAAAGGCATTTTTTTCTGTTACAAGAAAAAGCACCATATGTGATCAGGATTTGTTTTGAAAATGACTTCGGTGACATTTACCTCTGGCACATGCATTCATTCACACATGTATTCCAATCACACATTCAAGAGATGGAAAGAGATGGCAATTCAGTTGTGGAACAGAAAAAAAAACTTGAACCAAGTGCACAACACGATTCTTGAACACAAGAAACTCATATGTCTTAAAGTGAAGGGATAACTGGCACAAATGCACAAGGATGGACATGATAAAGCATGTGACCATTTGTGTGATCAGGTTCAATGTCTGTATACAGTAGTTCACACCTGGAATATCTGGAAAAGTGGAGGAGCCCCATGGAGGATTTTTTCTTCTTTCATGTGGATGGATCTGTGTCAGGTACCAGATTGGAACGACGTGGAAGCCTGTATCAAGGGTGTGCCAATTGATGATGGGCTTTGATCAGATCAGCAATCTAAGGAAATTCGTAGAAAACTGTAAAAATGATGAAGAATGCAAAGATCTGCAAGCACACCAGAAGTGGACCCAATATTTTGAGAGGTCTAAAAGCTTTGAGTGTCGTTCAGAGCTGCCGAAAATTGCACAGTTCTTTTATTGCCATTTCCTCCCACAAGGAAAATGTAGAGAGAGTTTTCTCCCTGATGCAAAGCCAGTGGACAAAAGAAAGAATCAACTGTCTGTTGAGTCACTAAAGGGAATTCTATGTGTGGAATACAATTTCTTGCAAGGAGTTTCCTACTTACATGACGACCAATCAATCCCTGCTGGCAAAGATGCAAACTTCAAGCAAGTATACCAGGGAACATCAGCAGGAATGAAAAAAGCATGTGGATTGAAAAGGTTTTTGTGTGTGTATGGGGCTATTTTTATGGCCATGAGAAATAACACTGTTTAACTTGTTTCATTATAGTTAAAAATGTTTCGTTAAAATTGATCGTTTTTGGAACCAATGAGAACTTCTCCTAAGTTATGATATCTTAACATTTTTTCCTCAGATGTTAAGACTTTTCATTTTTAGGTTAAAATAGGACTATATTTTTGTTTTTTCTTTGTTTGCCATTATGGAAGAGAAATAGCATCCCTGAAACTGTTTAAAAGTTTGCTAAGAAGTCTAATAAAAAGAAAAGCGTTTAAATTGATTTTTTAATTAGAAATAGTAATAAAGATTCATTACTTTGGAGGCATGTGTCGATTATCCCCCCATCCTCTTTTTGAAAACCAAAATATGGTCACCCTACAGTATATATCTTAATGCGACTTTGTTAATAATGTTCTTTTTATGTTCTATGAGTCTAAAACAACGCAATGAGAATTACTGTACATGTTTCTACTGATGAGTCTATGCACTGTTATGCTGTGTTCACAGGAAATTGACTTTTTTGTTCATCGTCGTTTATTGTTTATTTTTGATTTCGTGAAACGAGCAGTTTGTTTTGCTAAGGGTAAGTATGTAAGACCGTAACTGAAGGGAAAATGAGCATCTGCTTTTTCTGTGGTAACTGTAGCCTTATGCTACTATTATGAAAATAGTAGTTCAAGTTGTTGTGTTATGATGGAGTAGCAGTAAAAGTTAATGTCTGTTTTGCACACCAGTCTCCTAGCTGTTCTCGCCCTGATCCAGTCCTCAGTGGGTATCATTGCTTCATGTCGCTTGTACATGCTTAACCTAAGATTGTTTTTAACATCTCGGCGTCCTCTCCTACTGAGTGGTACTGTATATACAGATGCAGCCATTCAAAGTGGGTGGTACAGACAAGTACCGGAGGTAATTGGCTACGGCGTCGTGCATCGTGACGTGCGTTGACGATAAATACCGCGGTACGTATGGACACTCGTGGTATGTTGGTCGGTCGTAGAAAGATTTACAGTAAACTGTGCCCGTTTTGGCATTGAATATTTATATGGAATTTTACCACTGAAGGGAAATCTTAGTAGCTGAGCATAAAAAGAATAGGAGCATACTGTAACGCGTGTGAAGGTGAAATGATAAATTATATTAATTTTGGAACACAAACATACAGTATATGGTTGGTCTCTGTACTTTAAAGAAAAAATACACACCAGTATTCCATTTCTCCCTAAACATTTTAAGATTCGAAGTCTTTAACTAACGTGATACCGGAGTCAACAAGCATACTTTTAGAATTTGATTAAAAAGGAATATAATATGGAATCGCGTATCTAAAGAAATTAATAACGATATATATTCATGTACCGCAACACAAGAATAGTACACGCCGTACATTGTCTGTTGATAATGTTTCTGTAGTGCTTTTTCAGCACTGCATGTGACCTTGCCAGTGGTGCTGTGGGTTAGGTTCCTGACTCCCACATCACATGCTCTGTGCTTGACTCCCGCTGGAGCCATGACTCCTTGTTTTAACAAACATTTCTTTGAAAAAATAAAACGTTTTCCTGGGTCAGAGATTAAATAAAACCTCACTTGCACCAAACAAATTTATATTTCTAAATATCACAACATGATCGAATTTAAGTCATTTTAATAACAATGAATAGTCACCTATGCGTTACAATATAAACATTTATATTGATTTAAATCGTGTTTTGAAACGCAACATAAATTGATATCTTTGTCTTCTAAGTATCTTAATAAACTTTCAGCATAGCTTTCTCCCCGTTTAGATTTATTTTTCTTGGGAACTTGGGATCAAACGTGGAAAGATTAGATTGTAATCATTTTTATTTTTTAAATACATTTTAGAAAAGTGTAATCTATACTAAAAAGCTGTACACCACCTGCTATAAAGATACATATTGTAATACTTTCGGGTTCGGATAGGACAGACACAAGAACTCAGACCTGCGGAGTTAAAGCAAGTTGAAGCCTTGATTTTATATATCACCTTTAAAAGTGGCATCTCAAAGCAAAGTAAATGCCCAACACTGATTGTACCCATCTGTCATGCTAATAAAGCACCCTGAATTGAATTGAATTGAGAGAGAGAGGGGGGCGAGGGCGAGAGAGAGAGCACAGCCAGGACAGACAGGCATAGCGTATCTAAGGAAATAGCAGTATAACCTTGTTCATGCACAAACAGTGGCATGTTACATTATTAATTTGGGTGTCTCCTCTTGCCAGAAAGCTCTAAATTGCATTTTGAGTGCGGTTTTTGACTTTTTTTAAATTGCAACCCATAAATAAAGCTGATACTGTTTAGACTTTTAATTATTTTAAACTGTATTACAGCAGCACAATGCACAATGCAACGTAAATTGCAAAAATGCACTTGGAACCTGTCCAAGCCCTACTTTGTCAGGCATTTTCTTTTACTGTAACGGACATAAAAACTCCCTTGCTTTTAACAGAGCGTTTCATAATTTCTAAATACGAAAATTATTTAAACTGCGACACTTATCATTCAACCAGAGCTTGAAATATCGCAAGGATCCTCAGGAGCACAGCAAAGACTATTAAAAGTATACTAGTGACAAACTAGTATACTTTAGATCTTTTTTCTGAACCAGGGAAAATCTAATCATGTTTCTCTATAACAATAATAAAAAACATTATTTTACATATCACCTTTATGTGATATCACTTTAAGGACAGCACATACAAAGGTTAATTGCACAATGGACCGCGCAAAGAAATTTAAAATAGTCTTCTTTAGGTGTGAGAGCAGGAGTGGATCGCAGCAGGCATAATCAGCAAATTAGGAAAACAAAGAACAGGACAGGTGAGACGTGTATCCAGATGATCAGAAAAAGGAACAGTTGTTACGCCCAGGTTTTACGCTCTCTCTCTGCTGAATGAATAAAAGCATGAGTTTGCTTTTGTCTGGGTATTTACATTGTAATCTGTGGTTTACATCTACTGTATTGCTTTGAGATGCCACTTTTAAAGGTGATATGTAAAATAAAGCTTTTTATTATTGTTATAGAGAAACATGATCAGATTTTCCCTGGTTCAGAAAAAAAGATCTAAAGTGCTTACACCTAACTTTCTTAATTAGATGTATTTAAAACAGTGAACTACTCTAGGTGTAACAACATTCAGAAATACAATCGAGAATAGTTTTGTTGTGTTTGTATAGATGAAATGTTCCTAAAACGTATATCGTAACAAAATCGATATCGTAATTTTAAAGTCGATTAAAATCTGTAATCTTTCCACTTGTATGTCATCGGAAAATACAAGAAGTTTCTGCTTTGTGAAAGGATGGTATCAAAAAGTAATCTAAGTGGTGAGAAAGCTGTGTTCAATGATAATTAAGAGACTTAAAAGTAAAAGGAGATGCTTCATATTGCTTGACTAATTTTAAAAACTAAGTTATAAATGCATACGCTCTCTCTGAATATCTAATATCTTTTAAATTTTTATAGAGAAAAAGAGGCTATACAGTATGCGTTACAATATAAACATTTAATGTCAACCTTTAAATCAACAATTGATTTAAGACGATCTGTCAAACCGCAATGAAACTTATTACTCGATTCTTATGGACTCCCAGTCCCGCCAGGGATTAAAAAATAACATGGAATCGCGTATCTAAAGAAATAACAGTATACAGTAACTATGTTCATGCACAAACAATAGCATGTTACATTATTAATTTGGGGGTTTCCTCATTCCAGAAAGTGTTAAATTGCATTTTGCCTCAACACTCCATTCTCAACAACGATAATTCACAAACAGCCAGAACATGTAACTCCACATTCCCAAATAGACCTCATTTCCATAGCCCCACCCCTTATGCAAAACCAACATCCCTCCCCTGTTCTCTCTCTCCGCTGGCGTTTGTAATCATTTTTATTTTTAAATAAATTTTAGCAAAGTCATGTATTTTAAAAATGTTAAGATTTTTATATTTATGTCTTTATTTAGTGGTTTCATTGGTGACAAAGGCTAAACTTTCTTGGAAAAATGTATTTTATGTAAACCATGTTTGCTATTAATTCATTTAGGGCTAGAATATGTTCATTGTCTTCCAATGAAAGAAGGGTTCCTTTCGCCGTAGTCGGGTTGACATTAGAAGCTTGCCACGCCCAGACTGTTACACCACTGTTACACCAATGCATTAGCATGTTAAAGCGATTTCATTGAGGAGCCTAGCTTTCTTAACTAGTAATACTGTACTTCCTTGGTTTTGGAGGGGGGAGATGTCTTTCGCTGGAAATCTCGCCCCCTTCTACTTTGAAAATACCTGTGAAACCAGTTTAATTCGTCACAGCCAGCACTCCCGCTGGCAGCCCACATGTTATGCTCTTTGTTAATGTCTAAGCCGGAACACATCCTTATATATCATTTTGTATTTCTTTAAAAAAAATCGTTTGCCCAGCCTAACAGTATTGTTGTTATTGTTTTTATCCTGTAAAGTGCTTTGAGGAGCCAGCTTTAAAGGCACCATATACAATAAAGTTAATTATTATTTCTATTGTTAATTTGCTGGACAGAGAGGTGAACATTATTACGCAGAAGACAAAGATAGTGATTTACGTTGCATTGTGCATTGTGCTGCTGTAATACAGCTTTAAATAATTAAAAGTCTAAACAGTATGAGCTTTATTTATGGGTTTTAAATAAAGGCAATTTAAATCAATATAAATGTTTATATTGTAACGCCTAGGTGACTATTCATTGTTATTAAAATGACTTAAGTCGATCATGCTGTGATATTTAGAAATATACATTTGTTTGGTGCGAGTGAAGTTTTATTTAATCTCTGAGCCAGGGAAACATTTTAATTTTTCAAAGAAATGTTTGTTAAAAAAAAAGTCAGGGCTCCAACAGGATTCAAACACAGAGCGTGTGACGTGGGAGTCAGGAACCTAACCCACAGCTCCACCAGCAAGGTCGCATGCAGAGTGCCAAAAAAGCACTACAGAAACATTATCAACAGACAATGTACAGCGTGTACTATTCTTGGTTTGCGATACATGAATATAATTATATCTTTATTAATTTCTTTAGATACGCGATTCCATATTATATTCAATTCTAAAAGTATGCTTTTTGACTCCGGCATCACATTAGTTAAAGATTTCGATGCTTAAAATGTTTAGGGAGAAATGGAATACTGGTGTGTATTTTTTCTTTAAAGTACCGAGACCAGCCATATACTGTATGTTTATGTTCTAAAATTAATATCGTTTATGGCCTTCACACGCGTTTCAGTATGCTCCTATTCTTTTTATGCTCAGCTACTAAGATTTCCCTCTAGTGGTAAAATTCCATATAAATATTCAATACTTAAACGGGCACAATAAAGACATTAAATATACATATACATACTGTATACAGTACAGTTTGCATACAGTTATATGTTTATGTTTATGTTAAATCAATCTGTTTTATGAGAATGTGAAAGGCATGGTGAATCGATTGTCAAAAATTACTGTACTTTGCATGATTGGAAACAAATGCGTGATTGCGAAATGCTGTGGTGTTACTTTTACAAAGACGGTCAATGAAAAAAAGAATGTGGACCAGGGCAATACTTTGAGTTTACAGCTTGTCCAAGGTCATTCATTATTAATACTATTAGTAATATCTTCGTTACAGACTTTGATGGCGATAGCTCAAATATGAGAGGTTGAGCTTTATTAGCTCCACCTTGCGGAAATTCCAGATACTATTATTTTACTTGTGGTATTATAGGAGAGTTTACGGTAACTCGCGGTAGACTGCGTAAAGCGCACCGCAAAATAATGCGGTATTGCCCGCTTGTTTTGAATGGCTGCATCTGTAAAAGCAAACTGTCGTTCGTGCACCCTTATACAACAAAAATCCATAACTGGCATTTTTTAAGTGCTAGGTCCTAAACAAGCCATTACATTTTATTTTAGTTTTGAATGATTGAGACTAGCACGGAGGTATCAGTCAAATTACTTAGAACGGGACAACTCAGTTAAGGTTAACATTCTATTTTGTTCCCCCTGTTTACTTTCAAACTTCCAGTTCAATACCGTAGTTCTGCCGTAATTAATCGAAGAATGTAACAGTGGCAGAAGTAAACATTCCAAAAGCTTTTTTTTTGCTTTCATTTTCTAACTTTCTGCTTTTGCTGTAACAATTCTGTGATACACGTCTCTAGTAGCTCTTAAAAAGTTTTTGCATCGATTCAGAAGGACAAAAGCTACTGTATGGAAGCCCGTTTCTGCCAGGGAGTTAAAAAAAAAACCTGCTATGGTACAGATGCAGCCATTCAAAATGCACGGTACAATCCCAAATCGCACGCAACTACCCACAAGCCACCGCAGTCTACCGAAATAAGTGATTGGCTGGCCAAAATGTCCGACAGGGGCACTCGTGGTGCATTGGTCGGTAGTGAAAAGATTTAATCATTTAATTTTTTTACTGTGCACGTTTTATTCCACTTAGTATTGAATATTTATATGGAATTTTACCACTAAAGGGAAATTTTAATAGCAGAGCATAAAAAGAAGAGGAGCATAATGCATCTGAAAGTCAGAAACGATATTAATTTAGGAACATAAACATATTACTGTATGTAAACTGTATTCCATTTGGCTGGTCGTGGTAGTTTAAAGAAAAAATACATATCAGTCTTCCATTTCTCCCTAAACATTTTAAGCATCAAAGTTTTATAAACGGTCACCAAATATGCGATTGCTGTGTAGAATGAATTTTAATTTAAAAAAAAATATTTAACACGAAAATTAAGCTGTTTACGTTCCTCCGCCTGAGAATATAGATTAAGGGCTGACACAGTGGGCTCTTCTGAGACATTGCGATTCCACAGTCTGAAAAAACGCGTTTATTTCGGGCTGAAAAACACGTTTTGAAAAGTGTGCTGTTCCTGCCCCAGCAGTTACGTGGGGTGACCAAAGTTGCCCAAAACGTGTTTATTTCTGCAGAAAAACACGTTTTGACAACTTCTGCACACTGGGGTTAAGGGGTGACTCAGTGGGCTCTTCTGAGCCAGGCAGTTACATTGGGATTCCACAGACTGAAAAAACGCGTTTATTTCGAGCTGAAAAATACCTTTTGAAAAGTGCGCTGTTCCTACCCAAGCAGTTACATGGGGGTGACCAAAGTTGCCCAAACGTGTTAATTTCTGCTGAAAAACACATTTTGACAACTTCTGCACACTGGGGTTAAGGGCTGACTCAGGGGGCTCTTCTGAGCAAGGCAGTTACATTGGATTCCACAGACTGAAAAAACGCGTTTATTTCGGGCTGAAAAACACATTTTGAAAAGTGTGCTGTTCCTGCCCCAGCAGTTACATGGGGGTGACCAAAGTTGCCAAAACGTGTTTATTTCTGCTGAAAAATACGTTTTGAAAAGTGTGCTGTTCCTGCTCCAGCAGTTACATGGGGGTGACCAAAGTTGTCAAAACGTGTTTATTTCTGCAGAAAAACACGTTTTGACAACTTCTGCACACTGGGGTTAAGGGCTGACTCAGTGGGCCGTTCTGAACAAGGCAGTTACATTGGGATTCCACAGTCTGAAAAAACGCGTTTATTTCGGGCTGAAAAACACGTTTTGAAAGTGTGCTGTTCCTACCCCAGCAGTTACATGGGGGTGACCAAAGTTGCCCAAACGTGTTTATTAATGTAGAAAAACACGTTTTGACAACTTCTGCACACTGGGGTTAAGGGCTGACTCAGTGGGCTCTTCTGAACAAGGCAGTTACATTGGGATTCCACAGTCTGAAAAAACGCGTTTATTTCGGGCTGAAAAATACGTTTTGAAAAGTGTGCTGTTCCTGCCGCAGCAGTTACATGGGGGTGACCAAAGTTGTCAAAACGTGTTTATTAATGTAGAAAAACACGTTTTGACAACTTCTGCACACTGGGGTTAAGGGCTGACTCAGTCGGCTCTTCTGAGCCAGGCAGTTACATTGGGATTCCACAGACTGAAAAAACGTGTTTATTTCGGGCTGAAAAACACATTTTGAAAAGTGTGCTGTTCCTGTCCCAGCAGTTACATGGGGGTGACCAAAGTTGCCCAATCGTGCTTATTTCTGCTGAAAAACACGTTTTGAGAACTTCTGCACATTGGAGTTAAGGGCTGACTTAGTGGGCTCTTTGAGCCAAACAGTTACTTTGGGATTCCATAGACTGAAATAATGTGGTTATTTTGGGCTGAAAAACACGTTTTGAAAAGTGTGCTGTTCCTGCCCCAGCAGTTACATGGGGGTGACCAAAGTTGCCCAAACGTGTTTATTTCTGCTGAAAAATACGTTTTGAAAAGTGTGCTGATCATGCCCCAGCAGTTACATGGGGGTGACCAAAGTTGCCCAAACATGCTTATTTCTGGTGAAAAACACGTTTTGACAACTTCTGCACACTGGGGTTAAGGGCTGACTCAGTGGGCTCTTCTGAGCCAGGCAGTTACAGATGCAGCCGTTCAAAATGCGCGGGTGATACCGCATTATTTTCCGGTACGCTGTACGCAGTCTACCGCGAGTTACCGGTAAATACCGCAAGTTACCGGTAAATACTGCTAGCAAAATAATAGTATCCGGAATTTCCGCAAGGTGGACCTAATAAAGCTCAACCTCTCATGTTTGAGCTGTAGCCATCAAAGTCTTTAACGAAGATATTACTAATAGTATAAATAATAAATGACCTTGGACAAGCTGTAAACTCAAAGTATTGCCCTGGTCCATATTCTTTTTTTCATTGTCCGTCTTTGTAAAAGTAACACCACAGCATTTCGCAATCACACATTTTTTTCCAATCATGCAAGGTACAGTAATTTTTGAGAATCGATTCACCATGCCTTACACATGCTCATAAAAGAGATTGATTTAGGAACATAAACATATTACCATATGCAAAGTGTACTGTATACAGTATGTATATTTAATGTCTTAACTGTGCCCATTTAAGTATTGAATATTTATATGGAATTTTACCACTGAAGGGAAATCTTAGTGCCTGAGCATAAAAAGAATAGGAGCATACTGCAACGCGTGTGAAGGCCATAAACGATATTAATTTTGGAACATAAACATACAGTATATGGCTGGTCTCGGTACTTTAAAGAAAACATACACGAAACATGGTTTCATTATGACCAGAATCGGTCTTGAGATATTTTTAACTTGATTTACAGTATTTGAGAGGTATGTCTTGACACAGATACTACGTAAGTACTGCTCACGTACTGTATATGTTTCTAGGTTTATATTATGCATTTCATACGGTCAAATTACTTTTAAGCAACTGATAAGAAGCGCGAAACGGTATGCCCAGGGCGTTTTAGTTTCGTTTTGTGCGGGGACTGTATCGCCGTGGATTGATTAGAGATATCAAGTACATACAAGTCATTTTTTAAATGTTGTAGTTTGTCTTGTAAAAATGTTACGAGAACATCATCTGTCAACAATTACACAGGTTCTGTTTCCATATTGCGGATTTTGGTTACGTAATATTATTTTCTAATTTCACGTTGTGAATATATGATTTGGGCAAACAGAGCCGCAAAGAAGTACATTATGGGTTGTTGTTTTTTTTTGCAGTTTTATCTAGAACAAGCGATGCTTAAACCTTTGTCTGATTCTTGTGAAACTATCCACACGACAGTTTCAGTACCTAGGAGTTGACTTCAGTGATGTCACTGATGGGATGTTTCTAAAAATCCATCCTCTGTAAAACGTCTTCTCTAGTTGTCCTGCATATGTATTTGCTAATGAAGCTGTGTGTTCTGAGCCTGGATCTCTACATTTCTGTATGAACCAGCTTAGAGGGCTAAAGACAGCTTGTGTTTAAATTGAGTGTAAGGTAATTTATGCTTCTAAAGTCATGGTCAGCATTTATTATTGTACTGTGCTATAAACTTGTTCTGTGCCTAGTCACATTATTTTATAGCGTTTTTATAGCGTTATCAAATCTGGTGGCGCTGTGTGTTAGTTTCCTGACTCCCATGTTACATGGTCTGTGATTGAATCCCATGGAACTACTGTACAGTATGACTTTATTTTTTAACAAACATTTCTTTGAAAAAATGAAACGTTTCCCTTGGTCAGAGATTAAATAAAACCTCACTCGCACCAAACAAATTTATATTTCTAAATATCACAACATGATCGAATTTAAGTCTTTTTAATAACAATGAATAGTCACCTATGTGTTACAAAATAAACATTTATATTGATTTGAATCGTATTTTGATTTAAATCGTAAACGCGTGTTTAAATATATGTGTTTAAAGGCGATATACTGTATAAAAGCGCTGATTCTTATGGAGTGTGTTCCACCGGGGATTCAAAAAATTTATTTTTTTTAATCGCGTATCTAAGGAAAATTGCAGTATAACTTTGTTCATGCAGAAACAGTGGCATGTTACATTATAATTTGGGTGTCTCCCCTTGCCAGAAAGCTCTAAATTGCATTTTGAGTGCGGTTTTTGACTTTTTCTAAATTGCAACCCATAAATAAAGCTATTAAAGCTTAGACTAACTGTATTCTAAACTGTATTACAACGTAAATTGCAAAAATGCACTTGGAATCTGTCCAAGCCCTCCTACGAAAATGATTTAAATTGCGACACTGATCATTCATCTCTAAATAAACTTTATTTTATATAGCGTTTTAGGCGAATAGGTAATTAGATTGCTCATAAACCTAATCGCTTTTTCTACATAAACACAGCGTGATTGCTCTCTGAAAATGCTTTTCCTTTATATTTAGGCTCAGATTTCAACTATAGATCGCATTATTATAAACTTTCTTGGAAAAATGTATTTTATGTAAACCATGTTTGCTATTAATTCATTTAGGGCTAAAATACGTTCATTGTCTTCCAATCGAGTCGAGTTGACATTAGAAGCTTGCCACTCCCGGACTGTTACACCAACGCATTAGCATGTTAAAGCGACTTAATTGAGGTGCCCAGCTACCAGTTAACACTGTACTTCCTACTTTAAAAATACCTGTGAAACCGGTTTAATTCGTCACAGCCAGCACTCCTGCAGAGAGGGGGTTGTACTCGTAAAGAAGAAGCGGGCGAGATTTCCAGCGAAAGACACCTCCCCCCACCCCTCAAGAACCCAGTAAGCAGTAAGGCTTTATGTTGAAAATTGAGGTGGATTTTGTTTATGATAAAGAGGAGAAACTGGGATGGGAGGAGGGTTTGGTTTTGCATAAGGGGCGGGATTATGATAATTGGAGGAATTTGCGAGAGTATAATGGTTTGATATATTTGATTTTGTATTGTGGTCGTTATCTATGTTTTTGGTTGGTATTATGTTTATATGGTTGTTTTTGTTGGTTGGTTGTTATTATTGTTATTAATAATACGATCTATAGTTGAAATCTGAGCCTAAATATAAAGAAAAAGCAAGTGATTAGGTTTATGCGCAATCTAATTACTTTTTCGTTTAAAACGCTATATAAAATAAAGTTTATTATTAATTTGCTGGACAGAGCGGTGAACATTATTATGCATAAGACAAAGATAACGATCCTGATCAGTTTAGAAATCTGTGTACGCTGTAAGGTTTTTACTTCTTAAACTTTTAAAATACACGTTTCGAATAGAAAGAAATCCTCTTCCTGGTATAGTCGCATGAAGAGAGAGGCGAAACAGCCCTACACAGCCCTGTCGCAGTACACGAATATAATCATATCGTTATTAAATTCTTTAGATACGCGATTCCATATTATATTAGCAGAAAAGCTTAAACTACCACTTTTTCACACGCTATTTCATATGTTAGTTAAATTTAATTTATTTATATATTATATATTTATATCTCTGACCAAGGGAAACGTCTCATTTTTTCAAAGAAATGTTTGTTCACAACGGCGACTGTCAGAAGATAGGACACAGCGGCTCAGGCACCCGCTGAATGGAAAAGGGGCACTTTAATGTTCTGTATGGCTAATACTAAAGCCAATACTAATATTCAATACTTTAATATTCTTTTCTGTATGTTTAACAATAGTGGGTACTGGCCTAATTCGTCCCTGCTCCCGTTGTTAGGTGTTAATGTGTTGTTAAGTGTGAATTTGTAGCTGTTTCCCTGGGGTCTGGCTTTTTTTCTGGAAAACCATAACTGGTCTTGTCCAGATTGACTGTCGGCGTCCAGGTCTGACAGTGCTGCTCCAGCAGTGCCAGGTTCTGGCGCAGCCTCTGTTCTGTGGGCGACAGCAGGACCAGGTCGTCTGCACAGAGCAGGAACTCGATTTCCATAATTAATGCAGATCAGTAAATCAAGGGACAAAACAATTATTGCGCCTGGGTCCTCAATGGGCTCTGACGTGCTAATGCGTTGGTTTAACAGTCCGGGTGTGGCAAGCCTCTAATGTCTCCCGACTTTGAAAACCAAGTAATAACTTAACTATATGTGCAAACGTTTCATATGTTGCTGTTGTGGATGCCTGTGGAGTGTATCTTATTTGCCGCGCGCCCTCCCCCCCTCTTTCCCTCAATTCAATTCAATTTTTTTTTATTTGCATGGCAGATGGGTTATATCAGTGTTGGGTATTTACTTTGCTTTGAGATTCCACTTTTAAAGGTGATATATAAATTTTTGACTAAAATAAATTGATATCTTTGTCTTCTAAGCTCTCTGTGTACAGTGGAGCCTCCTGTCCAGCCAGCACATGTCCACATACATTCACAACAGCGACATATCATAAAACGTTTGCACATATAGTGTGCAAAAATGCACTTTATTTACTAAAAATAAGACAGAGATACTGTATCAATTTATGTTGCATTAGCCTGATTATGATTAAAAAAACACATATAATTAAACACGCGTTTGCGATTTAAATCAAAACACGATTTAAATCAATATAAATGTTTATATTGTATCGCATACTGTCCAGCCTCCATTTCTCTATAAAATATTTACTCTATTACACACACACACAATAGAAGCAGGAAGCAGAAGCAGGGACCGTTCGTGTCGCAGTACACGAATATAATCATAACGTTATTAAATTCTTTAGATACGCGATTCCATATTATATTAGCAGAAAAGCTTAAAACTACCACTTTTTCACACGCTATTTCACATGCTAGTTAAATACTTCGATGCTTGAAATGTTTAGGGAGAAATGGAATACCGGTGTGTATTTTTCCTTTAAAGTACCGATTCCTGGAATCTGACTGGCTGACACCCTTCTGAAGTGGTTCCATAAAATCTGGTATACGGAAAAGAAAGCATTGATAAAAAAAGCCTGGATTCTCATGTATCTCATACAAGTATCTTTTAATACAGTCTTTGCTGTGCTCTTGAGGATCCTTGTGATATTTTGAGCTCTAGTTGAATGATAAGTGTCACATTTTAAATCATTTTCGTAGTTAGAAATTATGAAACGCCCTGTTAAAAGCAAGGGAGTTTTTATGCCCGTTGAAGTAAAACAAAATGCCTGACAAAGTATGGCTTGGACAGATTCCAAGTGCTTGTACAAATGTGCTAAAGAAATTATACTTTGAGTATACAGCTTGTCCAAAGTCATTCATTATTAATACTATTAGTAATATCTTCGGTAAAGGCTTTGATGCATAAATATTTCTGATAAAGGTAGGTTGTGTACTTTTGTCCAGCTGAGCAATCTTGCTTTCATAAAATATATACGCGATTCAATATTATATTCCCTTTTAATCAAATTCTAAAAGTATGCTTGTTGACTCCGGTATCTCTTTAGTTAAAGACTTCGATGCTTAAAATGTTTAGGGAGAAATGGAATACTGGTGTGTATTTTTTCTTTAAAGTACCAAGACCAGCAATATACTGTATGTTTATGTTCCAAAATTAATATCGTTTACGGCCTTCACACGCGTTACAGTATGCTCCTATTCTTTTTATGCTCAGCTACTAAGATTTCCCTTCAGTGGTAAAATTCAATATCTACAACGGGCACAGCAAAGACGTGTACTGTAAGTCTTTCTACGACAGACCAATGGACCACGAGTGCCCCTGTCGGTCAACCAATCACGTACTGCGGTGCCGCGCGTCATCTTGCGTCACAATGCGCGACGCCACCTGCGGTACGTGTCTGTAACGCACACTTTGAATGGCTGCATCTGTACATTGGGATTTCACAGTCTGAAAAAAAGTACTTTTGTCGGGTTGAAAAACACCTTTTGAAAAGTGTGCTGTTCCTGCCCCAGCAGTTACATGGGGATGACCAAAGTTGTCCAAACGTGTTAATTTCTGCTGAAAAACACGTTTTGACAACTTCTGCACACTGGGGTTAAGGGCTGACTCAGTGGGCTCTTCTGAGCCATGCAGTTACATTGCGATTCAACAGACTGAAAAAACGTGTTTATTTCGAGCTGAAAAAAACGTTTTGAAAAGTGTGCTGTTCCTGCCCCAGCAGTTACATGGGAGAGACCAACGTTGCCCAAACGTGTTTATTTCTGCTGAAAAGCACGTTTTGACAACTTCTGCACACTGGGGTTAAGGGCTGACTCAGTGGGCTCTTCTGAGCCATGCAGTTACATTGGGATTCAACAGTCTGAAAAAACGTGTTTATTTCGAGCTGAAAAAAACGTTTTGAAAAGTGTGCTGTTCCTACCCCAGAAGTTACATGAGGGTGAACAAAGTAGCCGAAAAGTGTTTATTTCTGCTGAAAAACATGTTTTGACAACTTCTGCACACTGGGGTTAAGGGCTGACTCAGTGGACTCTTCTGAGCCAGGCAGTTACATTGGGATTCAACAGTCTGAAAAAACGCGTTTATTTCGAGCTCAAAAACACCTTCTGAAAAGTGTGCTTTTCCTGCCCCAGAAGTTACATGGGGGTGAACAAAGATGCATAAACATGTTTATTTCTGCTGAAAAACACGTTTTGACAACTTCTGCACACTGCGGTTAAGGGCTGACTAGTGGGCTCTTCTGAGCCAGGCAGTAACATTGGGATTCAACAGTCTGAAAAAATGCGTTTATTTCGAACTGAAAAACACCTTTTGAAAAGTGTGCTGTTCCTGCCCCAGCAGTTACATGGGGGTGACCAAAGTTGCCCAAACGTGTTTATTTCTGCTGAAAAACGCGTTTTGACAACTTCTGCACACTGTGGTTAAGGGCTGACTCAGTGGGCTCTTCTGAGCCATCCAGTTACATTGGGATTCAACAGTCTGAGAAAACGTGTTTATTTCGAGTAGAAAAAAACATTTTGAAAAGTGTGCTGTTCCTGCCCCAGAAGTTACATGAGGGTGAACAAAGTTGCCCAAAAGTGTTTATTTCTACTGAAAAACATGTTTTGACAACTTCTGCACACTGGGGTTAAGGGCTGACTAGTGGGCTCTTCTGAGCCAGGCAGTTACATTGGGATTCAACAGTCTGAAAAAACGTGTTTATTTCGAGCTGAAAAACACCTTCTGAAAAGTGTGCTTTTCCTGACCCAGAAGTTACATGAAGGTGACCAAAGTTGCCCAAACGTGTTTATTTCTACTGAAAAACACGTTTTGACAACTTCTGCACACTGGGGTTAAGGGCTGACAAAGTGGGCTCTTCTGAGCTAGGCAGTTACTTTGGGATTCAACAGTCTGAAAAAACGCATTTATTTCGAGCTGAAAAACACGTTTTGAAAAGTGTGCTGTTCCTGTCTCAGAAGTTACATGGGGGTGACCAAAGTTGCCGTAACGTGGTTATTTCTGCTGAAAAACATGTTTTTACAACTTCTGCACACTGGGGTTAAGGGCTGACAGTGGGCTCTTCTGAGCCAGGTAGTTACATTGGGATTCCACAGTCTGAAAAAAAGTATTTTTGTCGGGCTTAAAAACAAGTTTTGAAAAGTGTGCTGTTCCTGCCCCAGAAGATACATGGGGGTGACCAAAGTTGTCCAAATATGTTTATTTCTGCTGAAAAACACGTTTTGACAACTTCTGCACACTGCAGTTAAGGGCTGACAGAGTGGGCTCTTCTGAGCCTAGCAGTTACATTGGGATTCAACAGTCTGAAAAAACGCGTTTATTTCGAGCTGAAAAACAAGTTTTGAAAAGTGTGCTGTTCCTGCCCCAGCAGTTACATGGGGGTGACCAAAGTTGCCCTAACGTGTTTACTTCTGCTGAAAAACACGTTTTGACAACTTCTGCACACTGGGGTTAAGGGCTGACTCAGTGGACTCTTCTGAGCCAGGCAGTTACATTGGGATTCAACAGTCTGAAAAAACGCGTTTATTTCGAGCTGAAAAACACCTTCTGAAAAGTGTGCTGTTCCTGCCCCAGAAGTTACATGAGGGTGAACAAAGTTACCCAAACGTGTTTATTTCTGCTGAAAAACACGCTTTGACAACTTCTTCACACTGGGGTTAAGGGCTGATTCAGTGGGCTCCTCTGAGCCATGCAGTTACACTGGGATTCAACAGTCTGAAAAAACGTGTTTATTTCGAGCTGAAAAAAACGTTTTGAAAAGTGTGCTGTTCCTGCCCCAGAAGTTACATGAGGGTGAACAAAGTTGCCGAAAAGTGTTTATTTCTGCTGAAAAACATGTTTTGACAACTTCTGCACACTGGGGTTAAGGGCTGACTCAGTGGACTCTTCTGAGCCAGGCAGTTACATTGGGATTCAACAGTCTGAAAAAACGCGTTTATTTCGAGCTCAAAAACACCTTCTGAAAAGTGTGCTTTTCCTGCCCCAGAAGTTACATGGGGGTGAACAAAGATGCATGAACATGTTTATTTCTGCTGAAAAACACGTTTTGACAACTTCTGCACACTGCGGTTAAGGGCTGACTAGTGGGCTCTTCTGAGCCAGGCAGTAACATTGGGATTCAACAGTCTGAAAAAATGCGTTTATTTCGAACTGAAAAACACCTTTTGAAAAGTGTGCTGTTCCTGCCCCAGCAGTTACATGGGGGTGACCAAAGTTGCCCAAACGTGTTTATTTCTGCTGAAAAACGCGTTTTGACAACTTCTGCACACTGGGGTTAAGGGCTGACTCACTGGGCTCTTTTGAGTCAGGCAGTTACATTGGGATTCAACAGTTTGAAAAAACGTGTTTAATTCAAGCTAAAAAACACGTTTTGACAACTTCTGCACACTGCGGTTAAGGGCTGACAGAGTGGGCTCTTCTGAGCCTAGCAGTTACATTGGGATTCAAGAATCTGAAAAAACGCGTTTATTTCAAGCTGAAAAACACGTTTTGAAAACTGTTCTGTCCTTGCCCCAAAAGTTACATGGGGTGACCAAAGTTGCCCAAACATGTTTATTTCTGCTGAAAAACACGTTTTGACAACTTCTGCACACTGGGGTTAAGGGCTGACTCAGTGGGCTCTTCTGAGCCATGCAGTTACATTGGGATTCAACAGTCTGAGAAAACGTGTTTATTTCGAGTAGAAAAAAACGTTTTGAAAAATGTGCTGTTCCTGCCCCAGAAGTTACATGAGGGTGAACAAAGTTGCCCAAAAGTGTTTATTTCTACTGAAAAACACGTTTTGACAACTTCTGCACACTGGGGTTAAGGGCTGACTAGTGGGCTCTTCTGAGCCAGGCAGTTACATTGGGATTCAACAGTCTGAAAAAACGTGTTTATTTCGAGCTGAAAAACACCTTCTGAAAAGTGTGCTTTTCCTGCCGCAGAAGTTACATGAAGGTGACCAAAGTTGCCCAAGCGTGTTTATTTCTGCTGAAAAACACGTTTTGACAACTTCTGCACACTGGGGTTAAGGGCTGACTCAGTGGGCTCTTCTGAGCCAGGCAGTTAAATTGGGATTCAACAGTCTGAAAAAACGCGTTTATTTCGAGCTGAAAAACACCTTTTGAAAAGTCTGCTTTTCCTACCCCAGAAGTTACATGGGGGTGACAGAAGTAGCTAAAACATGTTTATTTCTGCTGAAAAACACGTTTTGACAACTTCTGCACACTGGGGATAAGGGCTGACTCAGTGGGCTCTTCTGAGCCAGGCAGTTACATTGGGATTCAACAGTCTGAAAAAACGCTTTTATTTCGAGCTGAAAAACACGTTTTGAAAAGTGTGCTGCTCCTGCCCTAGAAGTTACTTGGGGGTGACCAAAGTTGACTAACGTGTTTATTTCTGATGAAAAACACATTTTGACAACTTCTGCACACTTGGGTTAAGAGCTGACTCAGTGGGCTCTTTTCAGCCAGGCAGTTACATTGGGATTCCAAGTGCTGAGAAAATGCGTTTATTTCGAGCTGAAAAACACGTTTTGAAAAGTGTGCTGTTCCTGCCCAAGAAGTTACATGGGGGTGACCAAAATTGCCCAAATGTGTTTATTTCTGCTGAAAAACACGTTTTGACAACTTCTGCACACTGCGGTTAAGGGCTGACAGAGTGGGATCTTCTGAGCCTAGCAGTTACATTGGGATTCAAGAATCTGAAAAAACACATTTATTTCGAGCTGAAAAACACGTTTTGAAAAGTGTGCAGTTCCTGCCCAAGAAGTTACATGGGGGTGACCAAAGTTGCCCAAACATGTATATTTCTGCTGAAAAACACGTTTTGACAACTTCTGCACACTGGGGATAAGGGCTGACTCAGTGGGCTCTTCTGAGCCAGGCAGTTACATTGGGATTCAACAGTCTGAAAAAACGCGTTTATTTCGAGCTGAAAAACACCTTTTGAAAAGTGTGCTGTTCCTGTCCCAGAAGTTACATGAGGGTGACCAAAGTTACCCAAACGTGTTTATTTGTGTTGAAAAACACGTATTGACAACTTCTGCACACTGGGGTTAAGGGCTGACTCAGTGGGCTCTTCTGAACCAGGCAGTTACACTGCGATTCCAAGGGCTGAGAAAACGCGTTTATTTCGGGCTGAAAAACACGTTTTGAAAACTGTGCTGTTCCTGCCCTATAAGTAACATGGGGGTGACCAAAGTTGCCAAAACGTGTTTGAACAGCACAGTTTTCAAAACATGTTTTTCAGCCCGAAATAAACGCGTTTTCTCATCCCTTGGAATCGCAGTGTAACTGCCTGGTTCAGAAGAGCCCTCTGAGTCAGCCCTTAACCCCAGTGTGCAGAAGTTGTCAAAACGTGTTTTTCAGCACAAATAAACACGTTTTGTAAACTTTGGTCACCCCCATGTTACTTATAGGGCAGGAACAGCACACTTTTCAAAACGTGTTTTTCAGCCCGAAATAAACGCGTTTTCTCATCCCTTGGAATTGCAAGGTAGCTGCCTGGCTCAGAAGAGCCCACTGAGTCAGCCCTTAACCGCAGTGTGCAGAAGTTCTCAAAACGTGTTTGTCAGCACAAATAAACACGTTTTGGCAACTTTGGTCACCCCCATGTTACTTATAGGGCTGGAACAGCACACTTTTCAAAACGTGTTTTTCAGCCCGAAATAAACGCGTTTTCTCAGCCCTTGGAATCGCAGTGTAACTGCCTGGCTCAGAAGAGCCCACTGAGTCAGCCCTTAACCCCAGTGTGCAGAAGTTGTCAAAACGTGTTTTTCAGCACAAATAAACACGTTTGGGCAACTTTGGTCACCCCCATGTAACTTTTGGGGCAAGAACAGCACAGTTTTCAAAACGTGTTTTTCAGCTCGAAATAAACACGTTTTTTCAGACTGTTGAATCCCAATGTAACTGCCTGGCTCAGATGAGGTCACTGAGCCAGCCCTTAACCCCAGTGTGCAGAAGATGTCAAAACGTGTTTTTCAGCACAAATAAACACGTTTTGGCAACTTTGGTCACCCCCATGTTACTTGTAGGGCAGTAACAGCACACCTTTCAAAACGTGTTTTTCAGCCCGAAATAAACGCGTTTTCTCAGCCCTTGGAATCGCAATGCAACTGCCTGGCTCAGAAGAGCCCACTGAGTCAGCCCTTAACCCCAGTGTGAAGAAGTTGTCAAAACGTGTTTGTCAGCACAAATAAACACGTTTTGGCAACTTTGGTCACCCCAATGTTACTTATAGGGCAGGAACAGCACACTTTTCAAAACGTGTATTTCAGCCCGAAATAAACGCGTTTTCTCATCCCTTGGAATCGCAAGGTAACTGCCTGGCTCAGAAGAGCCCACTGAGTCAGCCCTTAACCGCAGTGTGTAGAAGTTGTCAAAACGTGTTTGTCAGCACACATAAACACGTTTTGGCAACTTTGGTCACCCCCATGTTACTTATAGGGCAGGAACAGCACACTTTTCAAAACGTGTATTTCAGCCCGAAATAAACGCGTTTTCTCATCCCTTGGAATCGCAAGGTAACTGCCTGGCTCAGAAGAGCCCACTGAGTCAGCCCTTAACCGCAGTGTGTAGAAGTTGTCAAAACGTGTTTGTCAGCACAAATAAACACGTTTTGGCAACTTTGGTCACCCCCATGTTACTTATAGGGCTGGAACAGCACACTTTTCAAAACGTGTTTTTCAGCCCGAAATAAACGCGTTTTCTCAGCCCTTGGAATCGCAGTGTAACTGCCTGGCTCAGAAGAGCCCACTGAGTCAGCCCTTAACCCCAGTGTGCAGAAGTTGTCAAAACGTGTTTTTCAGCACAAATAAACACGTTTGGGCAACTTTGGTCACCCCCATGTAACTTTTGGGGCAAGAACAGCACAGTTTTCAAAACGTGTTTTTCAGCTCGAAATAAACACGTTTTTTCAGACTGTTGAATCCCAATGTAACTGCCTGGCTCAGATGAGGTCACTGAGCCAGCCCTTAACCCCAGTGTGCAGAAGATGTCAAAACGTGTTTTTCAGCACAAATAAACACGTTTTGGCAAACTTTGGTCACCCCCATGTTACTTATAGGGCAGTAACAGCACACCTTTCAAAACGTGTTTTTCAGCCCGAAATAAACGCGTTTTCTCAGCCCTTGGAATCGCAATGCAACTGCCTGGCTCAGAAGAGCCCACTGAGTCAGCCCTTAACCCCAGTGTGAAGAAGTTGTCAAAACGTGTTTGTCAGCACAAATAAACACGTTTTGGCAACTTTGGTCACCCCCATGTTACTTATAGGGCAGGAACAGCACACTTTTCAAAACGTGTATTTCAGCCCGAAATAAACGCGTTTTCTCATCCCTTGGAATCGCAAGGTAACTGCCTGGCTCAGAAGAGCCCACTGAGTCAGCCCTTAACCGCAGTGTGTAGAAGTTGTCAAAACGTGTTTGTCAGCACACATAAACACGTTTTGGCAACTTTGGTCACCCCCATGTTACTTATAGGGCAGGAACAGCACACTTTTCAAAACGTGTATTTCAGCCCGAAATAAACGCGTTTTCTCATCCCTTGGAATCGCAAGGTAACTGCCTGGCTCAGAAGAGCCCACTGAGTCAGCCCTTAACCGCAGTGTGTAGAAGTTGTCAAAACGTGTTTGTCAGCACAAATAAACACGTTTTGGCAACTTTGGTCACCCCCATGTTACTTATAGGGCTGGAACAGCACACTTTTCAAAACGTGTTTTTCAGCCCGAAATAAACGCGTTTTCTCAGCCCTTGGAATCGCAGTGTAACTGCCTGGCTCAGAAGAGCCCACTGAGTCAGCCCTTAACCCCAGTGTGCAGAAGTTGTCAAAACGTGTTTTTCAGCACAAATAAACACGTTTGGGCAACTTTGGTCACCCCCATGTAACTTTTGGGGCAAGAACAGCACAGTTTTCAAAACGTGTTTTTCAGCTCGAAATAAACACGTTTTTTCAGACTGTTGAATCCCAATGTAACTGCCTGGCTCAGATGAGGTCACTGAGCCAGCCCTTAACCCCAGTGTGCAGAAGATGTCAAAACGTGTTTTTCAGCACAAATAAACACGTTTTGGCAAACTTTGGTCACCCCCATGTTACTTATAGGGCAGTAACAGCACACCTTTCAAAACGTGTTTTTCAGCCCGAAATAAACGCGTTTTCTCAGCCCTTGGAATCGCAATGCAACTGCCTGGCTCAGAAGAGCCCACTGAGTCAGCCCTTAACCCCAGTGTGAAGAAGTTGTCAAAACGTGTTTGTCAGCACAAATAAACACGTTTTGGCAACTTTGGTCACCCCCATGTAACTTTTGGGACAAGTACAGCACGGTTTTCAAAACGTGTTTTTCAGCTCGAAATAAACGCGTTTCTTCAGACTGTTGAATCCCTATGTAACTGCCTGGCTCAGATGAGGTCACTGAGCCAGCCCTTTACCCCAGTGTGCAGAAGTTGTCAAAACGTGTTTTTCAGCACAAATAAACACGTTTGGGCAACTTTGGTCACCCCCATGTAACTTTTGGGGCTAGAACAGCACAGTTTTCAAAACGTGTTTTTCAGCTCGAAATAAACGCGTTTTTTCAGACTGTTGAATCCCAATGTAACTGCCTGGCTCAGATGAGGTCACTGAGCCAGCCCTTAACCCCAGTGTGCAGAAGTTGTCAAAACGTGTTTTTCAGCAGAAATAAACACGTTTTGGCAACTTTGGTCACCCCCATGTTACTTATAGGGCAGGAACAGCACACTTTTCAAAACGTGTTTTTCAGCCCGAAATAAACGCGTTTTCTCATCCCTTGGAATCGCAAGGTAACTGCCTGGCTCAGAAGAGCCCACTGAGTCAGCCCTTTACCGCAGTGTGCAGAAGTTGTCAAAACGTGTTTTTCAGCACAAATAAACACGTTTTGGCAACTTTGGTCACCCCCATGTTACTTATAGGGCAGGAACAGCACACTTTTCAAAACGTATTTTTCAGCTCGAAATAAACGCGTTTTCTCAGCCCTTGGAATCGCAGTGTAACTGCCTGGCTCAGAAGAGCCCACTGAGTCAGCCCTTAAGCCCAGTGTGCAGAAGTTGTCAAAACGTGTTTTTCAGCACAAATAAACATGTTTGGGCAACTTTGGTCACCCCCATGTAACTTTTGGGGCAAGAACAGCACAGTTTTCAAAACGTGTTTTTCAGCTCGAAATAAACACGTTTTTTCAGACTGTTGAATCCCAATGTAACTGCCTGGCTCAGATGAGGTCACTGAGCCAGCCCTTAACCCCAGTGTGCAGAAGATGTCGAAACCTGTTTTTCAGCACAAATAAACACGTTTTGGCAACTTTGGTCACCCCCATGTTACTTATAGGGCAGTAACAGCACACCTTTTAAAACGTGTTTTTCAGCCCGAAATAAACGCGCTTTCTCAGCCCTTGGAATCGCAGTGTAACTGCCTGGCTCAGAAGGGCACACTGAGTCAGCCCTTAACCCCAGTGTGCAGAAGTTGTCAAAACGTGTTTTTCAGCACAAATAAACACGTTTGGGCAACTTTGGTCACCCCCATGTAACTTTTGGGGCAAGAACAGCACAGTTTTCAAAACGTGTTTTTCAGCTCGAAATAAACGCGTTTTTTCAGACTGTTGAATCCCAATGTAACTGCCTGGCTCAGATGAGGTCACTGAGCCAGCCCTTAACCCCAGTGTGCAGAAGTTGTCAAAACGTGTTTTTCAGCAGAAATAAACACGTTTTGGCAACTTTGGTCACCCCCATGTTACTTCTAGGGCAGGAACAGCACACTTTTCAAAACGTGTTTTTCAGCCCGAAATAAACGCGTTTTCTCATCCCTTGGAATCGCAGTGTAACTGCCTGGTTCAGAAGAGCCCACTGAGTCAGCCCTTAACCGCAGTGTGTAGAAGTTGTCAAAACGTGTTTGTCAGCACAAATAAACACGTTTTGGCAACTTTGGTCACCCCCATGTTACTTATAGGGCTGGAACAGCACAGTTTTCAAAACGTGTTTTTCAGCCCGAAATAAACGCGTTTTCTCAGCCCTTGGAATCGCAGTGTAACTGCCTGGCTCAGAAGAGCCCACTGAGTCAGCCCTTAACCCCAGTGTGCAGAAGTTGTCAAAACGTGTTTTTCAGCACAAATAAACACGTTTGGGCAACTTTGGTCACCCCCATGTAACTTTTGGGGCAAGAACAGCACAGTTTTCAAAACGTGTTTTTCAGCTCGAAATAAACACGTTTTTTCAGACTGTTGAATCCCAATGTAACTGCCTGGCTCAGATGAGGTCACTGAGCCAGCCCTTAACCCCAGTGTGCAGAAGATGTCGAAACCTGTTTTTCAGCACAAATAAACACGTTTTGGCAACTTTGGTCACCCCCATGTTACTTATAGGGCAGTAACAGCACACCTTTTAAAACGTGTTTTTCAGCCCGAAATAAACGCGTTTTCTCAGCCCTTGGAATCGCAGTGTAACTGCCTGGCTCAGAAGGGCACACTGAGTCAGCCCTTAACCCCAGTGTGCAGAAGTTGTCAAAACGTGTTTTTCAGCACAAATAAACACGTTTGGGCAACTTTGGTCACCCCCATGTAACTTTTGGGGCAAGAACAGCACAGTTTTCAAAACGTGTTTTTCAGCTCGAAATAAACGCGTTTTTTCAGACTGTTGAATCCCAATGTAACTGCCTGGCTCAGATGAGGTCACTGAGCCAGCCCTTAACCCCAGTGTGCAGAAGTTGTCAAAACGTGTTTTTCAGCAGAAATAAACACGTTTTGGCAACTTTGGTCACCCCCATGTTACTTATAGGGCAGGAACAGCACACTTTTCAAAACGTGTTTTTCAGCCCGAAATAAACGCGTTTTCTCATCCCTTGGAATCGCAGTGTAACTGCCTGGTTCAGAAGAGCCCACTGAGTCAGCCCTTAACCGCAGTGTGTAGAAGTTGTCAAAACGTGTTTGTCAGCACAAATAAACACGTTTTGGCAACTTTGGTCACCCCCATGTTACTTATAGGGCTGGAACAGCACACTTTTCAAAACGTGTTTTTCAGCCCGAAATAAACGCGTTTTCTCAGCCCTTGGAATCGCAGTGTAACTGCCTGGCTCAGAAGAGCCCACTGAGTCAGCCCTTAACCCCAGTGTGCAGAAGTTGTCAAAACGTGTTTTTCAGCACAAATAAACACGTTTGGGCAACTTTGGTCACCCCCATGTAACTTTTGGGGCAAGAACAGCACAGTTTTCAAAACGTGTTTTTCAGCTCGAAATAAACACGTTTTTTCAGACTGTTGAATCCCAATGTAACTGCCTGGCTCAGATGAGGTCACTGAGCCAGCCCTTAACCCCAGTGTGCAGAAGATGTCAAAACGTGTTTTTCAGCACAAATAAACACGTTTTGGCAAACTTTGGTCACCCCCATGTTACTTATAGGGCAGTAACAGCACACCTTTCAAAACGTGTTTTTCAGCCCGAAATAAACGCGTTTTCTCAGCCCTTGGAATCGCAATGCAACTGCCTGGCTCAGAAGAGCCCACTGAGTCAGCCCTTAACCCCAGTGTGAAGAAGTTGTCAAAACGTGTTTGTCAGCACAAATAAACACGTTTTGGCAACTTTGGTCACCCCCATGTAACTTTTGGGACAAGTACAGCACGGTTTTCAAAACGTGTTTTTCAGCTCGAAATAAACGCGTTTCTTCAGACTGTTGAATCCCTATGTAACTGCCTGGCTCAGATGAGGTCACTGAGCCAGCCCTTTACCCCAGTGTGCAGAAGTTGTCAAAACGTGTTTTTCAGCACAAATAAACACGTTTGGGCAACTTTGGTCACCCCCATGTAACTTTTGGGGCTAGAACAGCACAGTTTTCAAAACGTGTTTTTCAGCTCGAAATAAACGCGTTTTTTCAGACTGTTGAATCCCAATGTAACTGCCTGGCTCAGATGAGGTCACTGAGCCAGCCCTTAACCCCAGTGTGCAGAAGTTGTCAAAACGTGTTTTTCAGCAGAAATAAACACGTTTTGGCAACTTTGGTCACCCCCATGTTACTTATAGGGCAGGAACAGCACACTTTTCAAAACGTGTTTTTCAGCCCGAAATAAACGCGTTTTCTCATCCCTTGGAATCGCAAGGTAACTGCCTGGCTCAGAAGAGCCCACTGAGTCAGCCCTTTACCGCAGTGTGCAGAAGTTGTCAAAACGTGTTTTTCAGCACAAATAAACACGTTTTGACAACTTTGGTCACCCCCATGTTACTTATAGGGCAGGAACAGCACACTTTTCAAAACGTATTTTTCAGCTCGAAATAAACGCGTTTTCTCAGCCCTTGGAATCGCAGTGTAACTGCCTGGCTCAGAAGAGCCCACTGAGTCAGCCCTTAAGCCCAGTGTGCAGAAGTTGTCAAAACGTGTTTTTCAGCACAAATAAACATGTTTGGGCAACTTTGGTCACCCCCATGTAACTTTTGGGGCAAGAACAGCACAGTTTTCAAAACGTGTTTTTCAGCTCGAAATAAACACGTTTTTTCAGACTGTTGAATCCCAATGTAACTGCCTGGCTCAGATGAGGTCACTGAGCCAGCCCTTAACCCCAGTGTGCAGAAGATGTCGAAACCTGTTTTTCAGCACAAATAAACACGTTTTGGCAACTTTGGTCACCCCCATGTTACTTATAGGGCAGTAACAGCACACCTTTTAAAACGTGTTTTTCAGCCCGAAATAAACGCGTTTTCTCAGCCCTTGGAATCGCAGTGTAACTGCCTGGCTCAGAAGGGCACACTGAGTCAGCCCTTAACCCCAGTGTGCAGAAGTTGTCAAAACGTGTTTTTCAGCACAAATAAACACGTTTGGGCAACTTTGGTCACCCCCATGTAACTTTTGGGGCAAGAACAGCACAGTTTTCAAAACGTGTTTTTCAGCTCGAAATAAACGCGTTTTTTCAGACTGTTGAATCCCAATGTAACTGCCTGGCTCAGATGAGGTCACTGAGCCAGCCCTTAACCCCAGTGTGCAGAAGTTGTCAAAACGTGTTTTTCAGCAGAAATAAACACGTTTTGGCAACTTTGGTCACCCCCATGTTACTTCTAGGGCAGGAACAGCACACTTTTCAAAACGTGTTTTTCAGCCCGAAATAAACGCGTTTTCTCATCCCTTGGAATCGCAGTGTAACTGCCTGGTTCAGAAGAGCCCACTGAGTCAGCCCTTAACCGCAGTGTGTAGAAGTTGTCAAAACGTGTTTGTCAGCACAAATAAACACGTTTTGGCAACTTTGGTCACCCCCATGTTACTTATAGGGCTGGAACAGCACACTTTTCAAAACGTGTTTTGCAGCCCGAAATAAACGCGTTTTCTCAGCCCTTGGAATCGCAGTGTAACTGCCTGGCTCAGAAGAGCCCACTGAGTCAGCCCTTAACCCCAGTGTGCAGAAGTTGTCAAAACGTGTTTTTCAGCACAAATAAACACGTTTGGGCAACTTTGGTCACCCCCATGTAACTTTTGGGGCAAGAACAGCACAGTTTTCAAAACGTGTTTTTCAGCTCGAAATAAACACGTTTTTTCAGACTGTTGAATCCCAATGTAACTGCCTGGCTCAGATGAGGTCACTGAGCCAGCCCTTAACCCCAGTGTGCAGAAGATGTCGAAACCTGTTTTTCAGCACAAATAAACACGTTTTGGCAACTTTGGTCACCCCCATGTTACTTATAGGGCAGTAACAGCACACCTTTTAAAACGTGTTTTTCAGCCCGAAATAAACGCGTTTTCTCAGCCCTTGGAATCGCAGTGTAACTGCCTGGCTCAGAAGGGCACACTGAGTCAGCCCTTAACCCCAGTGTGCAGAAGTTGTCAAAACGTGTTTTTCAGCACAAATAAACACGTTTGGGCAACTTTGGTCACCCCCATGTAACTTTTGGGGCAAGAACAGCACAGTTTTCAAAACGTGTTTTTCAGCTCGAAATAAACGCGTTTTTTCAGACTGTTGAATCCCAATGTAACTGCCTGGCTCAGATGAGGTCACTGAGCCAGCCCTTAACCCCAGTGTGCAGAAGTTGTCAAAACGTGTTTTTCAGCAGAAATAAACACGTTTTGGCAACTTTGGTCACCCCCATGTTACTTATAGGGCAGGAACAGCACACTTTTCAAAACGTGTTTTTCAGCCCGAAATAAACGCGTTTTCTCATCCCTTGGAATCGCAGTGTAACTGCCTGGTTCAGAAGAGCCCACTGAGTCAGCCCTTAACCGCAGTGTGTAGAAGTTGTCAAAACGTGTTTGTCAGCACAAATAAACACGTTTTGGCAACTTTGGTCACCCCCATGCTACTTATAGGGCAGGAAAAGCACACTTTTCAAAACGTGTTTTTCAGCCCGAAATAAACGCGTTTTCTCAGCCCTTGGAATCGCAGTGTAACTGCCTGGCTCAGAAGAGCCCACTGAGTCAGCCCTTAACCCCAGTGTGCAGAAGTTGTCAAAACGTGTTTTTCAGCACAAATAAACACGTTTGGGCAACTTTGGTCACCCCCATGTAACTTTTGGGGCAAGAACAGCACAGTTTTCAAAACGTGTTTTCAGCTCGAAATAAACACGTTTTTTCAGACTGTTGAATCCCAATGTAACTGCCTGGCTCAGATGAGGTCACTGAGCCAGCCCTTAACCCCAGTGTGCAGAAGATGTCAAAACGTGTTTTTCAGCACAAATAAACACGTTTTGGCAAACTTTGGTCACCCCCATGTTACTTATAGGGCAGTAACAGCACACCTTTCAAAACGTGTTTTTCAGCCCGAAATAAACGCGTTTTCTAAGCCCTTGGAATCGCAATGCAACTGCCTGGCTCAGAAGAGCCCACTGAGTCAGCCCTTTACCGCAGTGTGCAGAAGTTGTCAAAACGTGTTTTTCAGCACAAATAAACACGTTTTGGCAACTTTGGTCACCCCCATGTTACTTATAGGGCAGGAACAGCACACTTTTCAAAACGTGTTTTTCAGCCCGAAATAAACGCGTTTTCTCATCCCTTGGAATCGCAGTGTAACTGCCTGGTTCAGAAGAGCCCTCTGAGTCAGCCCTTAACCCCAGTGTGCAGAAGTTGTCAAAACGTGTTTTTCAACACAAATAAACACGTTTGGGCAACTTTGGTCACCCCCATGTTACTTATAGGGCAGGAACAGCACACTTTTCAAAACGTGTTTTTCAGCTCGAAATAAACGCGTTTTCTCAGCCCTTGGAATCGCAGTGTAACTGCCTGGCTCAGAAGAGCCCACTGAGTCAGCCCTTAACCCCAGTGTGCAGAAGTTGTCAAAACGTGTTTTTCAGCACAAATAAACACGTTTGGGCAACTTTGGTCACCCCCATGTTACTTATAGGGCAGGAACAGCACACTTTTCAAAACGTGTTTTTCAGCCCGAAATAAACGCGTTTTCTCATCCCTTGGAATCGCAGTGTAACTGCCTGGTTCAGAAGAGCCCACTGAGTCAGCCCTTAACCGCAGTGTGTAGAAGTTGTCAAAACGTGTTTGTCAGCACAAATAAACACGTTTTGGCAACTTTGGTCACCCCCATGTTACTTATAGGGCTGGAACAGCACACTTTTCAAAACGTGTTTTTCAGCCCGAAATAAACGCGTTTTCTCAGCCCTTGGAATCGCAGTGTAACTGCCTGGCTCAGAAGAGCCCACTGAGTCAGCCCTTAACCCCAGTGTGCAGAAGTTGTCAAAACGTGTTTTTCAGCACAAATAAACACGTTTGGGCAACTTTGGTCACCCCCATGTAACTTTTGGGGCAAGAACAGCACAGTTTTCAAAACGTGTTTTTCAGCTCGAAATAAACACGTTTTTTCAGACTGTTGAATCCCAATGTAACTGCCTGGCTCAGATGAGGTCACTGAGCCAGCCCTTAACCCCAGTGTGCAGAAGATGTCAAAACGTGTTTTTCAGCACAAATAAACACGTTTTGGCAAACTTTGGTCACCCCCATGTTACTTATAGGGCAGTAACAGCACACCTTTCAAAACGTGTTTTTCAGCCCGAAATAAACGCGTTTTCTAAGCCCTTGGAATCGCAATGCAACTGCCTGGCTCAGAAGAGCCCACTGAGTCAGCCCTTTACCGCAGTGTGCAGAAGTTGTCAAAACGTGTTTTTCAGCACAAATAAACACGTTTTGGCAACTTTGGTCACCCCCATGTTACTTATAGGGCAGGAACAGCACACTTTTCAAAACGTGTTTTTCAGCCCGAAATAAACGCGTTTTCTCATCCCTTGGAATCGCAGTGTAACTGCCTGGTTCAGAAGAGCCCTCTGAGTCAGCCCTTAACCCCAGTGTGCAGAAGTTGTCAAAACGTGTTTTTCAGCACAAATAAACACGTTTGGGCAACTTTGGTCACCCCCATGTTACTTATAGGGCAGGAACAGCACACTTTTCAAAACGTGTTTTTCAGCTCGAAATAAACGCGTTTTCTCAGCCCTTGGAATCGCAGTGTAACTGCCTGGCTCAGAAGAGCCCACTGAGTCAGCCCTTAACCCCAGTGTGCAGAAGTTGTCAAAACGTGTTTTTCAGCACAAATAAACACGTTTGGGCAACTTTGATCACCCCCATGTAACTTTTGGGGCAAGAACAGCACAGTTTTCAAAACGTGTTTTTCAGCTCGAAATAAACACGTTTTTTCAGACTGTTGAATCCCAATGTAACTGCCTGGCTCAGATGAGGTCACTGAGCCAGCCCTTAACCCCAGTGTGCAGAAGATGTCGAAACCTGTTTTTCAGCACAAATAAACACGTTTTGGCAACTTTGGTCACCCCCATGTTACTTATAGGGCAGTAACAGCACACCTTTCAAAACGTGTTTTTCAGCCCGAAATAAACGCGTTTTCTCAGCCCTTGGAATCGCAGTGTAACTGCCTGGCTCAGAAGAGCCCACTGAGTCAGCCCTTAACTCCAGTGTGCAGAAGTTGTCAAAACGTGTTTGTCAGCACACATAAACACGTTTTGGCAACTTTGGTCACCCCCATGCTACTTATAGGGCAGGAAAAGCACACTTTTCAAAACGTGTTTTTCAGCCCGAAATAAACGCGTTTTCTCATCCCTTGGAATCGCAGTGTAACTGCCTGGCTCAGAAGAGCCCACTGAGTCAGCCCTTAACTCCAGTGTGCAGAAGTTGTCAAAACGTGTTTGTCAGCACACATAAACACGTTTTGGCAACTTTGGTCACCCCCATGTTACTTATAGGGCAGGAAAAGCACACTTTTCAAAACGTGTTTTTCAGCCCGAAATAAACGCGTTTTCTCATCCCTTGGAATCGCAAGGTAACTGCCTGGCTCAGAAGAGCCCACTGAGTCAGCCCTTAACCGCAGTGTGTAGAAGTTGTCAAAACGTGTTTGTCAGCACAAATAAACACGTTTTGGCAACTTTGGTCACCCCCATGTTACTTATAGGGCAGGAACAGCACACTTTTCAAAACGTGTTTTTCAGCCCGAAATAAACGCGTTTTCTCAGCCCTTGGAATCGCAATGCAACTGCCTGGCTCAGAAGAGCCCACTGAGTCAGCCCTTAACCCCAGTGTGAAGAAGTTGTCAAAACGTGTTTGTCAGCACAAATAAACACGTTTTGGCAACTTTGGTCACCCCCATGTTACTTATAGGGCAGGAACAGCACACTTTTCAAAACGTGTATTTCAGCCCGAAATAAACGCGTTTTCTCATCCCTTGGAATCGCAAGGTAACTTCCTGGCTCAGAAGAGCCCACTGAGTCAGCCCTTAACCGCAGTGTGCAGAAGTTGTCAAAACGTGTTTGTCAGCACAAATAAACACGTTTTGGCAACTTTGGTCACCCCCATGTTACTTATAGGGCTGGAACAGCACACTTTTCAAAACGTGTTTTTCAGCCCGAAATAAACGCTTTTTCTCAGCCCTTGGAATCGCAGTGTAACTGCCTGGCTCAGAAGAGCCCACTGAGTCAGCCCTTAACCCCAGTGTCCAGAAGTTGTCAAAACGTGTTTTTCAGCACAAATAAACACGTTTGGGCAACTTTGGTCACCCCCATGTAACTTTTGGGGCAAGAACAGCACAGTTTTCAAAACGTGTTTTTCAACTTGAAATAAACACGTTTTTTCAGACTGTTGAATCCCAATGTAACTGCCTTGCTCAGATGAGGTCACTGAGCCAGCCCTTAACCCCAGTGTGCAGAAGTTGTCAATACGTGTTTTTCAACACAAATAAACACG
The DNA here is from genome assembly GCF_055471065.1 of Atractosteus spatula. Classification (NCBI taxonomy): domain Eukaryota; kingdom Metazoa; phylum Chordata; class Actinopteri; order Semionotiformes; family Lepisosteidae; genus Atractosteus; species Atractosteus spatula. Next base: position 790,281 of record NW_028296644.1, on the reverse strand, counting down.
TTTTGGCAACTTTGGTCACCCCCATGTAACTTATAGGGCAGGAACAGCACACTTTTCAAAACGTGTTTTTCAGCCCGAAATAAACGAGTTTTCTCATCCCTTGGAATCGCAAGGTAACTGCCTGGCTCAGAAGAGCCCACTGAGTCAGCCCTTTACCGCAGTATGCAGAAGTTGTCAAAACGTGTTTTTCAGCACAAATAAACACGTTTTGGCAACTTTGGTCACCCCCATGTTACTTATAGGGCAGGAACAGCACACTTTTCAAAACGTGTTTTTCAGCTCGAAATAAACGCGTTTTCTCAGCCCTTGGAATCGCAGTGTAACTGCCTGGCTCAGAAGAGCCCACTGAGTCAGCCCTTAACCCCAGTGTGCAGAAGTTGTCAAAACGTGTTTTTCAGCACAAATAAACACGTTTGGGCAACTTTGGTCACCCCCATGTAACTTTTGGGGCAAGAACAGCACAGTTTTCAAAAGGTGTTTTTCAGCTCGAAATAAACACGTTTTTTCAGACTGTTGAATCCCAATGTAACTGCCTGGCTCAGATGAGGTCACTGAGCCAGCCCTTAACCCCAGTGTGCAGAAGATGTCAAAACGTGTTTTTCAGCTCGAAATAAACACGTTTTTTCAGACTGTTGAATCCCAATGTAACTGCCTGGCTCAGATGAGGTCACTGAGCCAGCCCTTAACCCCAGTGTGTAGAAGATGTCGAAACCTGTTTTTCAGCACAAATAAACACGTTTTGGCAACTTTGGTCACCCCCATGTTACTTATAGGGCAGTAACAGCACACCTTTCAAAACGTGTTTTTCAGCCCGAAATAAACGCGTTTTCTCAGCCCTTGGAATCGCAGTGTAACTGCCTGGCTCAGAAGGGCACACTGAGTCAGCCCTTAACCCCAGTGTGCAGAAGTTGTCAAAACGTGTTTGTCAGCACAAATAAACACGTTTTGGCAACTTTGGTCACCCCCATGTTACTTATAGGGCTGGAACAGCACACTTTTCAAAACGTGTTTTTCAGCCCGAAATAAACGCGTTTTCTCAGCCCTTGGAATTGCAGTGTAACTGCCTGGCTCAGAAGAGCCCACTGAGTCAGCCCTTAACTCCAGTGTGCAGAAGTTGTCAAAACGTGTTTGTCAGCACACATAAACATGTTTCGGCAACTTTGGTCACCCCCATGTTACTTATAGGGCAGGAACAGCACACTTTTCAAAACGTGTTTTTCAGCCCGAAATAAACGCGTTTTCTCATCCCTTGGAATCGCAAGGTAACTGCCTGGCTCAGAAGAGCCCACTGAGTCAGCCCTTAACCGCAGTGTGTAGAAGTTGTCAAAACGTGTTTGTCAGCACAAATAAACACGTTTTGGCAACTTTGGTCACCCCCATGTTACTTATAGGGCAGGAACAGCACACTTTTAAAAACGTGTTTTTCAGCCCGAAATAAACGCGTTTTCTCATCCCTTGGAATTGCAAGGTAACTGCCTGGCTCAGAAGAGCCCACTGAGTCAGCCCTTAACCGCAGTGTGTAGAAGTTGTCAAAACGTGTTTGTCAGCACAAATAAACACGTTTTGGCAACTTTGGTCACCCCCATGTTACTTATAGGGCAGGAACAGCACACTTTTCAAAACGTGTTTTTCAGCTCGAAATAAACGCGTTTTCTCAGCCCTTGGAATCGCAGTGTAACTGCCTGGCTCAGAAGAGCCCACTGAGTCAGCCCTTAACCCCAGTGTGCAGAAGTTGTCAAAACGTGTTTTTCAGCACAAATAAACACGTTTGGGCAACTTTGGTCACCCCCATGTAACTTTTGGGGCAAGAACAGCACAGTTTTCAAAACGTGCTTTTCAGCCCGAAATAAACGCGTTTTCTCATCCCTTGGAATCGCAATGCAACTGCCTGGCTCAGAAGAGCCCACTGAGTCAGCCCTTAACCCCAGTGTGAAGAAGTTGTCAAAACGTGTTTTTCAGCACAAATAAACACGTTTGGGCAACTTTGGTCACCCCCATGTAACTTTTGGGGCAAGAACAGCACAGTTTTCAAAACGTGTTTTTCAGCTCGAAATAAACGCGTTTTTTCAGACTGTTGAATCCCAATGTAACTGCCTGGCTCAGATGAGGTCACTGAGCCAGCCCTTAACCCCAGTGTGCAGAAGTTGTCAAAACGTGTTTTTCAGCAGAAATAAACACGTTTTGGCAACTTTGGTCACCCCCATGTTACTTATAGGGCACGAACAGCACACTTTTCAAAACGTGTTTTTCAGCTCGAAATAAACGCGTTTTCTCAGCCCTTGGAATCGCAGTGTAACTGCCTGGCTCAGAAGAGCCCACTGAGTCAGCCCTTAACCCCAGTGTGCAGAAGTTGTCAAAACGTGTTTTTCAGCACAAATAAACACGTTTGGGCAACTTTGATCACCCCCATGTAACTTTTGGGGCAAGAACAGCACAGTTTTCAAAACGTGTTTTTCAGATCGAAATAAACACGTTTTTTCAGACTGTTGAATCCCAATGTAACTGCCTGGCTCAGATGAGGTCACTGAGCCAGCCCTTAACCCCAGTGTGCAGAAGATGTCGAAACCTGTTTTTAAGCAAAAATAAACACGTTTTGGCAACTTTGGTCACCACCATGTAACTTATAGGGCAGGAACAGCACAGTTTTCAAAACGTGTTTTTCAGCCCGAAATAAACGCGTTTTCTCAGCCCTTGGAATCGCAGTGTAACTGCCTGGTTCAGAAGAGCCCACTGAGTCAGCCCTTAACCCCAGTGTGCAGAAGTTGTCAATACGTGTTTTTCAACACAAATAAACACGTTTTGGCAACTTTGGTCACCCCCATGTAACTTATAGGGCAGGAACAGCACACTTTTCAAAACGTGTTTTTCAGCCCGAAATAAACGCGTTTTCTCATCCCTTGGAATCGCAAGGTAACTGCCTGGCTCAGAAGAGCCCACTGAGTCAGCCCTTAACCGCAGTGTGCAGAAGTTGTCAAAACGTGTTTGTCAGCACAAATAAACACGTTTTGGCAACTTTGGTCACCCCCATGTTACTTATAGGGCTGGAACAGCACACTTTTCAAAACGTGTTTTTCAGCCCGAAATAAACGCTTTTTCTCAGCCCTTGGAATCGCAGTGTAACTGCCTGGCTCAGAAGAGCCCACTGAGTCAGCCCTTAACCCCAGTGTGCAGAAGTTGTCAAAATGTGTTTTTCAGCACAAATAAACACGTTTGGGCAACTTTGGTCACCCCCATGTAACTTTTGGGGCAAGAACAGCACAGTTTTCAAAACTTGTTTTTCAACTCGAAATAAACACGTTTTTTCAGACTGTTGAATCCCAATGTAACTGCCTTGCTCAGATGAGGTCACTGAGCCAGCCCTTAACCCCAGTGTGCAGAAGATGTCAAAACGTGTTTTTCAGCACAAATAAACACGTTTTGGCAACTTTGGTCACCCCCATGTTACTTATAGGGCAGTAACAGCACACCTTTCAAAACGTGTTTTTCAGCCCGAAATAAACGCGTTTTCTCAGCCCTTGGAATCGCAGTGTAACTGCCTGGCTCAGAAGAGCACACTGAGTCAGCCCTTAACCCCAGTGTGCAGAAGTTGTCAATACGTGTTTTTCAACACAAATAAACACGTTTTGGCAACTTTGGTCACCCCCATGTAACTTATAGGGCAGGAACAGCACACTTTTCAAAACGTGTTTTTCAGCCCGAAATAAACGCGTTTTCTCATCCTTTGGAATCGCAAGGTAACTGCCTGGCTCAGAAGAGCCCACTGAGTCAGCCCTTTACCGCAGTATGCAGAAGTTGTCAAAACGTGTTTTTCAGCACAAATAAACACCTTTTGGCAACTTTGGTCACCCCCATGTTACTTATAGGGCAGGAACAGCACACTTTTCAAAACGTGTTTTTCAGCTCGAAATAAACGCGTTTTCTCAGCCCTTGGAATCGCAGTGTAACTGCCTGGCTCAGAAGAGCCCACTGAGTCAGCCCTTAACCCCAGTGTGCAGAAGTTGTCAAAACGTGTTTTTTAGCACAAATAAACACGTTTGGGCAACTTTGGTCACCCCCATGTAACTTTTGGGGCAAGAACAGCACAGTTTTCAAAAGGTGTTTTTCAGCTCCAAATAAACACGTTTTTTCAGACTGTTGAATCCCAATGTAACTGCCTGGCTCAGATGAGGTCACTGAGCCAGCCCTTAACCCCAGTGTGCAGAAGATGTCAAAACGTGTTTTTCAGCACAAATAAACACGTTTTGGCAAATTTGGTTACCCCCATGTTACTTATAGGGCAGTAACAGCACACCTTTCAAAACGTGTTTTTCAGCCCGAAATAAACGCGTTTTCTCATCCCTTGGAATCGCAGTGTAACTGCCTGGTTCAGAAGAGCCCACTGAGTCAGCCCTTAACCCCAGTGTGCAGAAGTTGTCAAAACGTGTTTTTCAGCACAAATAAACACGTTTGGGCAACTTTGGTCACCCCCATGTAACTTTTGGGGCTAGAGCAGCACAGTTTTCAAAACGTGTTTTTCAGCTCGAAATAAACACGTTTTTTCAGACTGTTGAATCCCAATGTAACTGCCTGGCTCAGATGAGGTCACTGAGCCAGCCCTTAACCCCAGTGTGCAGAAGATGTCAAAACGTGTTTTTCAGCACAAATAAACACGTTTTGGCAACTTTGGTCACCCCCATGTTACTTATAGGGCAGTAACAGCACACCTTTCAAAACGTGTTTTTCAGCCCGAAATAAACGCGTTTTCTCAGCCCTTGGAATCGCAATGCAACTGCCTGGCTCAGAAGAGCCCACTGAGTCAGCCCTTAACCCCAGTGTGAAGAAGTTGTCAAAACGTGTTTGTCAGCACAAATAAACACGTTTTGGCAACTTTGGTCACCCCCATGTAACTTTTGGGACAAGTACAGCACAGTTTTCAAAACGTGTTTTTCAGCTCGAAATAAACGCGTTTCTTCAGACTGTTGAATCCCTATGTAACTGCCTGGCTCAGATGAGGTCACTGAGCCAGCCCTTTACCCCAGTGTGCAGAAGTTGTCAAAACGTGTTTTTCAGCACAAATAAACACGTTTGGGCAACTTTGGTCACCCCCATGTAACTTTTGGGGCTAGAACAGCACAGTTTTCAAAACGTGTTTTTCAGCTCGAAATAAACGCGTTTTTTCAGACTGTTGAATCCCAATGTAACTGCCTGGCTCAGATGAGGTCACTGAGCCAGCCCTTAACCCCAGTGTGCAGAAGTTGTCAAAACGTGTTTTTCAGCAGAAATAAACACGTTTTGGCAACTTTGGTCACCCCCATGTTACTTATAGGGCAGGAACAGCACACTTTTCAAAACGTGTTTTTCAGCCCGAAATAAACGCGTTTTCTCATCCCTTGGAATCGCAAGGTAACTGCCTGGCTCAGAAGAGCCCACTGAGTCAGCCCTTAACCGCAGTGTGCAGAAGTTGTCAAAACGTGTTTGTCAGCACAAATAAACACGTTTTGGCAACTTTGGTCACCCCCATGTTACTTATAGGGCTGGAACAGCACACTTTTCAAAACGTGTTTTTCAGCCCGAAATAAACGCTTTTTCTCAGCCCTTGGAATCGCAGTGTAACTGCCTGGCTCAGAAGAGCCCACTGAGTCAGCCCTTAACCCCAGTGTCCAGAAGTTGTCAAAACGTGTTTTTCAGCACAAATAAACACGTTTGGGCAACTTTGGTCACCCCCATGTAACTTTTGGGGCAAGAACAGCACAGTTTTCAAAACGTGTTTTTCAACTTGAAATAAACACGTTTTTTCAGACTGTTGAATCCCAATGTAACTGCCTTGCTCAGATGAGGTCACTGAGCCAGCCCTTAACCCCAGTGTGCAGAAGTTGTCAATACGTGTTTTTCAACACAAATAAACACGTTTTGGCAACTTTGGTCACCCCCATGTAACTTATAGGGCAGGAACAGCACACTTTTCAAAACGTGTTTTTCAGCCCGAAATAAACGCGTTTTCTCATCCCTTGGAATCGCAAGGTAACTGCCTGGCTCAGAAGAGCCCACTGAGTCAGCCCTTTACCGCAGTATGCAGAAGTTGTCAAAACGTGTTTTTCAGCACAAATAAACACGTTTTGGCAACTTTGGTCACCCCCATGTCACTTATAGGGCAGGAACAGCACACTTTTCAAAACGTGTTTTTCAGCTCGAAATAAACGCGTTTTCTCAGCCCTTGGAATCGCAGTGTAACTGCCTGGCTCAGAAGAGCCCACTGAGTCAGCCCTTAACCCCAGTGTGCAGAAGTTGTCAAAACGTGTTTTTCAGCACAAATAAACACGTTTGGGCAACTTTGGTCACCCCCATGTAACTTTTGGGGCAAGAACAGCACAGTTTTCAAAAGGTGTTTTTCAGCTCGAAATAAACACGTTTTTTCAGACTGTTGAATCCCAATGTAACTGCCTGGCTCAGATGAGGTCACTGAGCCAGCCCTTAACCCCAGTGTGCAGAAGATGTCAAAACGTGTTTTTCAGCTCGAAATAAACACGTTTTTTCAGACTGTTGAATCCCAATGTAACTGCCTGGCTCAGATGAGGTCACTGAGCCAGCCCTTAACCCCAGTGTGCAGAAGATGTCGAAACCTGTTTTTCAGCACAAATAAACACGTTTTGGCAACTTTGGTCACCCCCATGTTACTTATAGGGCAGTAACAGCACACCTTTCAAAACGTGTTTTTCAGCCCGAAATAAACGCGTTTTCTCAGCCCTTGGAATCGCAGTGTAACTGCCTGGCTCAGAAGGGCACACTGAGTCAGCCCTTAACCCCAGTGTGCAGAAGTTGTCAAAACGTGTTTGTCAGCACAAATAAACACGTTTTGGCAACTTTGGTCACCCCCATGTTACTTATAGGGCTGGAACAGCACACTTTTCAAAACGTGTTTTTCAGCCCGAAATAAACGCGTTTTCTCAGCCCTTGGAATTGCAGTGTAACTGCCTGGCTCAGAAGAGCCCACTGAGTCAGCCCTTAACTCCAGTGTGCAGAAGTTGTCAAAACGTGTTTGTCAGCACACATAAACATGTTTCGGCAACTTTGGTCACCCCCATGTTACTTATAGGGCAGGAACAGAACACTTTTCAAAACGTGTTTTTCAGCCCGAAATAAACGCGTTTTCTCATCCCTTGGAATCGCAAGGTAACTGCCTGGCTCAGAAGAGCCCACTGAGTCAGCCCTTAACCGCAGTGTGTAGAAGTTGTCAAAACGTGTTTGTCAGCACAAATAAACACGTTTTGGCAACTTTGGTCACCCCCATGTTACTTATAGGGCAGGAACAGCACACTTTTAAAAACGTGTTTTTCAGCCCGAAATAAACGCGTTTTCTCATCCCTTGGAATTGCAAGGTAACTGCCTGGCTCAGAAGAGCCCACTGAGTCAGCCCTTAACCGCAGTGTGTAGAAGTTGTCAAAACGTGTTTGTCAGCACAAATAAACACGTTTTGGCAACTTTGGTCACCCCCATGTTACTTATAGGGCAGGAACAGCACACTTTTCAAAACGTGTTTTTCAGCTCGAAATAAACGCGTTTTCTCAGCCCTTGGAATCGCAGTGTAACTGCCTGGCTCAGAAGAGCCCACTGAGTCAGCCCTTAACCCCAGTGTGCAGAAGTTGTCAAAACGTGTTTTTCAGCACAAATAAACACGTTTGGGCAACTTTGGTCACCCCCATGTAACTTTTGGGGCAAGAACAGCACAGTTTTCAAAACGTGCTTTTCAGCCCGAAATAAACGCGTTTTCTCATCCCTTGGAATCGCAATGCAACTGCCTGGCTCAGAAGAGCCCACTGAGTCAGCCCTTAACCCCAGTGTGAAGAAGTTGTCAAAACGTGTTTTTCAGCACAAATAAACACGTTTGGGCAACTTTGGTCACCCCCATGTAACTTTTGGGGCAAGAACAGCACAGTTTTCAAAACGTGTTTTTCAGCTCGAAATAAACGCGTTTTTTCAGACTGTTGAATCCCAATGTAACTGCCTGGCTCAGATGAGGTCACTGAGCCAGCCCTTAACCCCAGTGTGCAGAAGTTGTCAAAACGTGTTTTTCAGCAGAAATAAACACGTTTTGGCAACTTTGGTCACCCCCATGTTACTTATAGGGCACGAACAGCACACTTTTCAAAACGTGTTTTTCAGCTCGAAATAAACGCGTTTTCTCAGCCCTTGGAATCGCAGTGTAACTGCCTGGCTCAGAAGAGCCCACTGAGTCAGCCCTTAACCCCAGTGTGCAGAAGTTGTCAAAACGTGTTTTTCAGCACAAATAAACACGTTTGGGCAACTTTGATCACCCCCATGTAACTTTTGGGGCAAGAACAGCACAGTTTTCAAAACGTGTTTTTCAGATCGAAATAAACACGTTTTTTCAGACTGTTGAATCCCAATGTAACTGCCTGGCTCAGATGAGGTCACTGAGCCAGCCCTTAACCCCAGTGTGCAGAAGATGTCGAAACCTGTTTTTAAGCAAAAATAAACACGTTTTGGCAACTTTAGTCACCACCATGTAACTTATAGGGCAGGAACAGCACAGTTTTCAAAACGTGTTTTTCAGCCCGAAATAAACGCGTTTTCTCAGCCCTTGGAATCGCAGTGTAACTGCCTGGTTCAGAAGAGCCCACTGAGTCAGCCCTTAACCCCAGTGTGCAGAAGTTGTCAATACGTGTTTTTCAACACAAATAAACACGTTTTGGCAACTTTGGTCACCCCCATGTAACTTATAGGGCAGGAACAGCACACTTTTCAAAACGTGTTTTTCAGCCCGAAATAAACGCGTTTTCTCATCCCTTGGAATCGCAAGGTAACTGCCTGGCTCAGAAGAGCCCACTGAGTCAGCCCTTAACCGCAGTGTGCAGAAGTTGTCAAAACGTGTTTGTCAGCACAAATAAACACGTTTTGGCAACTTTGGTCACCCCCATGTTACTTATAGGGCTGGAACAGCACACTTTTCAAAACGTGTTTTTCAGCCCGAAATAAACGCTTTTTCTCAGCCCTTGGAATCGCAGTGTAACTGCCTGGCTCAGAAGAGCCCACTGAGTCAGCCCTTAACCCCAGTGTGCAGAAGTTGTCAAAATGTGTTTTTCAGCACAAATAAACACGTTTGGGCAACTTTGGTCACCCCCATGTAACTTTTGGGGCAAGAACAGCACAGTTTTCAAAACTTGTTTTTCAACTCGAAATAAACACGTTTTTTCAGACTGTTGAATCCCAATGTAACTGCCTTGCTCAGATGAGGTCACTGAGCCAGCCCTTAACCCCAGTGTGCAGAAGATGTCAAAACGTGTTTTTCAGCACAAATAAACACGTTTTGGCAACTTTGGTCACCCCCATGTTACTTATAGGGCAGTAACAGCACACCTTTCAAAACGTGTTTTTCAGCCCGAAATAAACGCGTTTTCTCAGCCCTTGGAATCGCAGTTTAACTGCCTGGCTCAGAAGAGCACACTGAGTCAGCCCTTAACCCCAGTGTGCAGAAGTTGTCAATACGTGTTTTTCAACACAAATAAACACGTTTTGGCAACTTTGGTCACCCCCATGTAACTTATAGGGCAGGAACAGCACACTTTTCAAAACGTGTTTTTCAGCCCGAAATAAACGCGTTTTCTCATCCCTTGGAATCGCAAGGTAACTGCCTGGCTCAGAAGAGCCCACTGAGTCAGCCCTTTACCGCAGTATGCAGAAGTTGTCAAAACGTGTTTTTCAGCACAAATAAACACGTTTTGGCAACTTTGGTCACCCCCATGTTACTTATAGGGCAGGAACAGCACACTTTTCAAAACGTGTTTTTCAGCTCGAAATAAACGCGTTTTCTCAGCCCTTGGAATCGCAGTGTAACTGCCTGGCTCAGAAGAGCCCACTGAGTCAGCCCTTAACCCCAGTGTGCAGAAGTTGTCAAAACGTGTTTTTCAGCACAAATAAACACGTTTGGGCAACTTTGGTCACCCCCATGTAACTTTTGGGGCAAGAACAGCACAGTTTTCAAAAGGTGTTTTTCAGCTCCAAATAAACACGTTTTTTCAGACTGTTGAATCCCAATGTAACTGCCTGGCTCAGATGAGGTCACTGAGCCAGCCCTTAACCCCAGTGTGCAGAAGATGTCAAAACGTGTTTTTCAGCACAAATAAACACGTTTTGGCAAATTTTGTTACCCCCATGTTACTTATAGGGCAGTAACAGCACACCTTTCAAAACGTGTTTTTCAGCCCGAAATAAACGCGTTTTCTCATCCCTTGGAATCGCAGTGTAACTGCCTGGTTCAGAAGAGCCCACTGAGTCAGCCCTTAACCCCAGTGTGCAGAAGTTGTCAAAACGTGTTTTTCAGCACAAATAAACACGTTTGGGCAACTTTGGTCACCCCCATGTAACTTTTGGGGCTAGAGCAGCACAGTTTTCAAAACGTGTTTTTCAGCTCGAAATAAACACGTTTTTTCAGACTGTTGAATCCCAATGTAACTGCCTGGCTCAGATGAGGTCACTGAGCCAGCCCTTAACCCCAGTGTGCAGAAGATGTCAAAACGTGTTTTTCAGCACAAATAAACACGTTTTGGCAACTTTGGTCACCCCCATGTTACTTATAGGGCAGTAACAGCACACCTTTCAAAACGTGTTTTTCAGCCCGAAATAAACGCGTTTTCTCAGCCCTTGGAATCGCAATGCAACTGCCTGGCTCAGAAGAGCCCACTGAGTCAGCCCTTAACCCCAGTGTGAAGAAGTTGTCAAAACGTGTTTGTCAGCACAAATAAACACGTTTTGGCAACTTTGGTCACCCCCATGTAACTTTTGGGACAAGTACAGCACAGTTTTCAAAACGTGTTTTTCAGCTCGAAATAAACGCGTTTCTTCAGACTGTTGAATCCCTATGTAACTGCCTGGCTCAGATGAGGTCACTGAGCCAGCCCTTTACCCCAGTGTGCAGAAGTTGTCAAAACGTGTTTTTCAGCACAAATAAACACGTTTGGGCAACTTTGGTCACCCCCATGTAACTTTTGGGGCTAGAACAGCACAGTTTTCAAAACGTGTTTTTCAGCTCGAAATAAACGCGTTTTTTCAGACTGTTGAATCCCAATGTAACTGCCTGGCTCAGATGAGGTCACTGAGCCAGCCCTTAACCCCAGTGTGCAGAAGTTGTCAAAACGTGTTTTTCAGCACAAATAAACACGTTTTGGCAACTTTGGTCACCCCCATGTTACTTATAGGGCAGGAACAGCACACTTTTCAAAACGTATTTTTCAGCTCGAAATAAACGCGTTTTCTCAGCCCTTGGAATCGCAGTGTAACTGCCTGGCTCAGAAGAGCCCACTGAGTCAGCCCTTAAGCCCAGTGTGCAGAAGTTGTCAAAACGTGTTTTTCAGCACAAATAAACACGTTTGGGCAACTTTGGTCACCCCCATGTAACTTTTGGGGCAAGAGCAGCACAGTTTTCAAAACGTGCTTTTCAGCCCGAAATAAACGCGTTTTCTCATCCCTTGGAATCGCAATGCAACTGCCTGGCTCAGAAGAGCCCACTGAGTCAGCCCTTAACCCCAGTGTGAAGAAGTTGTCAAAACGTGTTTTTCAGCACAAATAAACATGTTTGGGCAACTTTGGTCACCCCCATGTAACTTTTGGGGCAAGAACAGCACAGTTTTCAAAACGTGTTTTTCAGCTCGAAATAAACGCGTTTTTTCAGACTGTTGAATCCCAATGTAACTGCCTGGCTCAGATGAGGTCACTGAGCCAGCCCTTAACCCCAGTGTGCAGAAGTTGTCAAAACGTGTTTTTCAGCAGAAATAAACACGTTTTGGCAACTTTGGTCACCCCCATGTTACTTATAGGGCAGGAACAGCACACTTTTCAAAACGTGTTTTTCAGCCCGAAATAAACGCGTTTTCTCATCCCTTGGAATCGCAGTGTAACTGCCTGGTTCAGAAGAGCCCTCTGAGTCAGCCCTTAACCCCAGTGTGCAGAAGTTGTCAAAACGTGTTTTTCAGCACAAATAAACACGTTTTGGCAACTTTGGTCACCCCCATGTTACTTATAGGGCAGGAACAGCACACTTTTCAAAACGTGTTTTTCAGCTCGAAATAAACGCGTTTTCTCAGCCCTTGGAATCGCAGTGTAACTGCCTGGCTCAGAAGAGCCCACTGAGTCAGCCCTTAACCCCAGTGTGCAGAAGTTGTCAAAACGTGTTTTTCAGCACAAATAAACACGTTTGGGCAACTTTGATCACCCCCATGTAACTTTTGGGGCAAGAACAGCACAGTTTTCAAAACGTGTTTTTCAGCTCGAAATAAACACGTTTTTTCAGACTGTTGAATCCCAATGTAACTGCCTGGCTCAGATGAGGTCACTGAGCCAGCCCTTAACCCCAGTGTGCAGAAGATGTCGAAACCTGTTTTTCAGCACAAATAAACACGTTTTGGCAACTTTGGTCACCCCCATGTTACTTATAGGGCAGTAACAGCACACCTTTCAAAACGTGTTTTTCAGCCCGAAATAAACGCGTTTTCTCAGCCCTTGGAATCGCAGTGTAACTGCCTGGCTCAGAAGGGCACACTGAGTCAGCCCTTAACCCCAGTGTGCAGAAGTTGTCAAAACGTGTTTGTCAGCACAAATAAACACGTTTTGGCAACTTTGGTCACCCCCATGTTACTTATAGGGCTGGAACAGCACACTTTTCAAAACGTGTTTTTCAGCCCGAAATAAACGCGTTTTCTCAGCCCTTGGAATTGCAGTGTAACTGCCTGGCTCAGAAGAGCCCACTGAGTCAGCCCTTAACTCCAGTGTGCAGAAGTTGTCAAAACGTGTTTGTCAGCACACATAAACACGTTTTGGCAACCTTGGTCACCCCCATGTTACTTATAGGGCAGGAACAGCACACTTTTCAAAACGTGTTTTTCAGCCCGAAATAAACGCGTTTTCTCATCCCTTGGAATCGCAAGGTAACTGCCTGGCTCAGAAGAGCCCACTGAGTCAGCCCTTAACCGCAGTGTGTAGAAGTTGTCAAAACGTGTTTGTCAGCACAAATAAACACGTTTTGGCAACTTTGGTCACCCCCATGTTACTTATAGGGCAGGAACAGCACACTTTTCAAAACGTGTTTTTCAGCCCGAAATAAACGCATTTTCTCATCCCTTGGAATTGCAAGGTAACTGCCTGGCTCAGAAGAGCCCACTGAGTCAGCCCTTAACCGCAGTGTGTAGAAGTTGTCAAAACGTGTTTGTCAGCACAAATAAACACGTTTTGGCAACTTTGGTCACCCCCATGTTACTTATAGGGCAGGAACAGCACACTTTTCAAAACGTGTTTTTCAGCTCGAAATAAACGCGTTTTCTCAGCCCTTGGAATCGCAGTGTAACTGCCTGGCTCAGAAGAGCCCACTGAGTCAGCCCTTAACCCCAGTGTGCAGAAGTTGTCAAAACGTGTTTTTCAGCACAAATAAACACGTTTGGGCAACTTTGGTCACCCCCATGTAACTTTTGGGGCAAGAACAGCACAGTTTTCAAAACGTGCTTTTCAGCCCGAAATAAACGCGTTTTCTCATCCCTTGGAATCGCAATGCAACTGCCTGGCTCAGGAGAGCCCACTGAGTCAGCCCTTAACCCCAGTGTGAAGAAGTTGTCAAAACGTGTTTTTCAGCACAAATAAACACGTTTGGGCAAGTTTGGTCACCCCCATGTAACTTTTGGGGAAAGAACAGCACAGTTTTCAAAACGTGTTTTTCAGCTCGAAATAAACGCGTTTTTTCAGACTGTTGAATCCCAATGTAACTGCCTGGCTCAGATGAGGTCACTGAGCCAGCCCTTAACCCCAGTGTGCAGAAGTTGTCAAAACGTGTTTTTCAGCAGAAATAAACACGTTTTGGCAACTTTGGTCACCCCCATGTTACTTATAGGGCAGTAACAGCACACCTTTCAAAACGTGTTTTTCAGCCCGAAATAAACGCGTTTTCTCATCCCTTGGAATCGCAGTGTAACTGCCTGGTTCAGAAGAGCCCACTGAGTCAGCCCTTAACCCCAGTGTGAAGAAGTTGTCAAAACGTGTTTGTCAGCACAAATAAACACGTTTTGGCAACTTTGGTCACCCCCATGTAACTTTTAGGGCAAGTACAGCACAGTTTTCAAACCGTGTTTTTCAGCTCGAAATAAACGCGTTTTTTCAGACTGTTGAATCCCAAAGTAACTGCCTGGCTCAGATGAGGTCACTGAGCCAGCCCTTAACCCCAGTGTGCAGAAGATGTCAAAACGTGTTTTTCAGCACAAATAAACACGTTTTGGCAACTTTGGTCACCCCCATGTTACTTATAGGGCAGGAACAGCACACTTTTCAAAACGTGTTTTTCAGCTCGAAATAAACGCGTTTTCTCAGCCCTTGGAATCGCAGTGTAACTGCCTGGCTCAGAAGAGCCCACTGAGTCAGCCCTTAACCCCAGTGTGCAGAAGTTGTCAAAACGTGTTTTTCAGCACAAATAAACACGTTTGGGCAACTTTGGTCACCCCCATGTAACTTTTGGGGCAAGAACAGCACAGTTTTCAAAAGGTGTTTTTCAGCTCGAAATAAACACGTTTTTTCAGACTGTTGAATCCCAATGTAACTGCCTGGCTCAGATGAGGTCACTGAGCCAGCCCTTAACCCCAGTGTGCAGAAGATGTCAAAACGTGTTTTTCAGCACAAATAAACACGTTTTGGCAAATTTGGTTACCCCCATGTTACTTATAGGGCAGTAACAGCACACCTTTCAAAACGTGTTTTTCAGCTCGAAATAAACACGTTTTTTCAGACTGTTGAATCCCAATGTAACTGCCTGGCTCAGATGAGGTCACTGAGCCAGCCCTTAACCCCAGTGTGCAGAAGATGTCAAAACGTGTTTTTCAGCACAAATAAACACGTTTTGGCAACTTTGGTCACCCCCATGTTACTTATAGGGCAGTAACAGCACACCTTTCAAAACGTGTTTTTCAGCCCGAAATAAACGCGTTTTCTCAGCCCTTGGAATCGCAATGCAACTGCCTGGCTCAGAAGAGCCCACTGAGTCAGCCCTTAACCCCAGTGTGAAGAAGTTGTCAAAACGTGTTTGTCAGCACAAATAAACACGTTTTGGCAACTTTGGTCACCCCCATGTAACTTTTGGGACAAGTACAGCACAGTTTTCAAAACGTGTTTTTCAGCTCGAAATAAACGCGTTTCTTCAGACTGTTGAATCCCTATGTAACTGCCTGGCTCAGATGAGGTCACTGAGCCAGCCCTTTACCCCAGTGTGCAGAAGTTGTCAAAACGTGTTTTTCAGCACAAATAAACACGTTTGGGCAACTTTGGTCACCCCCATGTAACTTTTGGGGCTAGAACAGCACAGTTTTCAAAACGTGTTTTTCAGCTCGAAATAAACGCGTTTTTTCAGACTGTTGAATCCCAATGTAACTGCCTGGCTCAGATGAGGTCACTGAGCCAGCCCTTAACCCCAGTGTGCAGAAGTTGTCAAAACGTGTTTTTCAGCAGAAATAAACACGTTTTGGCAACTTTGGTCACCCCCATGTTACTTATAGGGCAGGAACAGCACACTTTTCAAAACGTGTTTTTCAGCCCGAAATAAACGCGTTTTCTCATCCCTTGGAATCGCAAGGTAACTGCCTGGCTCAGAAGAGCCCACTGAGTCAGCCCTTTACCGCAGTGTGCAGAAGTTGTCAAAACGTGTTTTTCAGCACAAATAAACACGTTTTGGCAACTTTGGTCACCCCCATGTTACTTATAGGGCAGGAACAGCACACTTTTCAAAACGTATTTTTCAGCTCGAAATAAACGCGTTTTCTCAGCCCTTGGAATCGCAGTGTAACTGCCTGGCTCAGAAGAGCCCACTGAGTCAGCCCTTAAGCCCAGTGTGCAGAAGTTGTCAAAACGTGTTTTTCAGCACAAATAAACACGTTTGGGCAACTTTGGTCACCCCCATGTAACTTTTGGGGCAAGAACAGCACAGTTTTCAAAACGTGTTTTTCAGCTCGAAATAAACGCGTTTTTTCAGACTGTTGAATCCCAATGTAACTGCCTGGCTCAGATGAGGTCACTGAGCCAGCCCTTAACCCCATTGTGCAGAAGTTGTCAAAACGTGTTTTTCAGCAGAAATAAACACGTTTTGGCAACTTTGGTCACCCCCATGTTACTTATAGGGCAGTAACAGCACACCTTTCAAAACGTGTTTTTCAGCCCGAAATAAACGCGTTTTCTCAGCCCTTGGAATCGCAGTGTAACTGCCTGGCTCAGAAGGGCACACTGAGTCAGCCCTTAACCCCAGTGTGCAGAAGTTGTCAAAACGTGTTTGTCAGCACAAATAAACACGTTTTGGCAACTTTGGTCACCCCCATGTTACTTATAGGGCTGGAACAGCACACTTTTCAAAACGTGTTTTTCAGCCCGAAATAAACGCGTTTTCTCAGCCCTTGGAATTGCAGTGTAACTGCCTGGCTCAGAAGAGCCCACTGAGTCAGCCCTTAACTCCAGTGTGCAGAAGTTGTCAAAACGTGTTTGTCAGCACACATAAACACGTTTTGGCAACCTTGGTCACCCCCATGTTACTTATAGGGCAGGAACAGCACACTTTTCAAAACGTGTTTTTCAGCCCGAAATAAACGCGTTTTCTCATCCCTTGGAATCGCAAGGTAACTGCCTGGCTCAGAAGAGCCCACTGAGTCAGCCCTTAACCGCAGTGTGTAGAAGTTGTCAAAACGTGTTTGTCAGCACAAATAAACACGTTTTGGCAACTTTGGTCACCCCCATGTTACTTATAGGGCAGGAACAGCACACTTTTCAAAACGTGTTTTTCAGCCCGAAATAAACGCGTTTTCTCAGCCCTTGGAATCGCAGTGTAACTGCCTGGCTCAGAAGAGCCCACTGAGTCAGCCCTTAACCCCAGTGTGCAGAAGTTGTCAAAACGTGTTTGTCAGCACAAATAAACACGTTTGGGCAACTTTGGTCACCCCCATGTAACTTTTGGGGCAAGAACAGCACAGTTTTCAAAAGGTGTTTTTCAGCTCGAAATAAACACGTTTTTTCAGACTGTTGAATCCCAATGTAACTGCCTGGCTCAGATGAGGTCACTGAGCCAGCCCTTAACCCCAGTGTGCAGAAGATGTCAAAACGTGTTTTTCAGCACAAATAAACACGTTTTGGCAAATTTGGTTACCCCCATGTTACTTATAGGGCAGTAACAGCACACCTTTCAAAACGTGTTTTTCAGCCCGAAATAAACGCGTTTTCTCATCCCTTGGAATCGCAGTGTAACTGCCTGGTTCAGAAGAGCCCACTGAGTCAGCCCTTAACCCCAGTGTGAAGAAGTTGTCAAAACGTGTTTGTCAGCACAAATAAACACGTTTTGGCAACTTTGGTCACCCCCATGTAA
Source organism: Atractosteus spatula (assembly GCF_055471065.1). Taxonomy (NCBI): domain Eukaryota; kingdom Metazoa; phylum Chordata; class Actinopteri; order Semionotiformes; family Lepisosteidae; genus Atractosteus; species Atractosteus spatula. Next base: position 772,916 of record NW_028296644.1, on the reverse strand, counting down.
CTTTTAGGGCAAGTACAGCACAGTTTTCAAAACGTGTTTTTCAGCTCGAAATAAACGCGTTTTTTCAGACTGTTGAATCCCAAAGTAACTGCCTGGCTCAGATGAGGTCACTGAGCCAGCCCTTAACCCCAGTGTGCAGAAGATGTCAAAACGTGTTTTTCAGCACAAATAAACACGTTTTGGCAACTTTGGTCACCCCCATGTTACTTATAGGGCTGGAACAGCACACTTTTCAAAACGTGTTTTTCAGCCCGAAATAAACGCGTTTTCTCAGCCCTTGGAATCGCAGTGTAACTGCCTGGCTCAGAAGAGCCCACTGAGTCAGCCCTTAACCCCAGTGTGCAGAAGTTGTCAAAACGTGTTTTTCAGCACAAATAAACACGTTTGGGCAACTTTGGTCACCCCCATGTAACTTTTGGGGCTAGAACAGCACAGTTTTCAAAACGTGTTTTTCAGCTCGAAATAAACACGTTTTTTCAGACTGTTGAATCCCAATGTAACTGCCTGGCTCAGATGAGGTCACTGAGCCAGCCCTTAACCCCAGTGTGCAGAAGATGTCAAAACGTGTTTTTCAGCACAAATAAACACGTTCTGGCAACTTTGGTCACCCCCATGTTACTTATAGGGCAGTAACAGCACACCTTTCAAAACGTGTTTTTCAGCCCGAAATAAACGCGTTTTCTCAGCCCTTGGAATCGCAATGCAACTGCCTGGCTCAGAAGAGCCCACTGAGTCAGCCCTTTACCGCAGTGTGCAGAAGTTGTCAAAACGTGTTTGTCAGCACAAATAAACACGTTTTGGCAACTTTGGTCACCCCCATGTAACTTTTGGGGCAAGAACAGCACAGTTTTCAAAACGTGCTTTTCAGCCCGAAATAAACGCGTTTTCTCATCCCTTGGAATCGCAATGCAACTGCCTGGCTCAGAAGAGCCCACTGAGTCAGCCCTTAAGCCCAGTGTGCAGAAGTTGTCAAAACGTGTTTTTCAGCACAAATAAACACGTTTGGGGAACTTTGGTCACCCCCATGTAACTTTTGGGGCAAGAACAGCACAGTTTTCAAAACGTGTTTTTCAGCTCGAAATAAACACGTTTTTTCAGACTGTTGAATCCCAATGTAACTGCCTGGCTCAGATGAGGTCACTGAGCCAGCCCTTAACCCCAGTGTGCAGAAGATGTCGAAACCTGTTTTTCAGCACAAATAAACACGTTTTGGCAACTTTGGTCACCCCCATGTTACTTATAGGGCAGTAACAGCACACCTTTCAAAACGTGTTTTTCAGCCCGAAATAAACGCGTTTTCTCAGCCCTTGGAATCGCAGTGTAACTGCCTGGCTCAGAAGGGCACACTGAGTCAGCCCTTAACCCCAGTGTGCAGAAGTTGTCAAAACGTGTTTGTCAGCACAAATAAACACGTTTTGGCAACTTTGGTCACCCCCATGTTACTTATAGGGCAGGAACAGCACACTTTTCAAAACGTGTTTTTCAGCTCGAAATAAACGCGTTTTCTCAGCCCTTGGAATCGCAGTGTAACTGCCTGGCTCAGAAGAGCCCACTGAGTCAGCCCTTAACCCCAGTGTGCAGAAGTTGTCAAAACGTGTTTTTCAGCACAAATAAACACGTTTGGGCAACTTTGGTCACCCCCATGTAACTTTTGGGGCAAGAACAGCACACTTTTCAAAACGTGCTTTTCAGCCCGAAATAAACGCGTTTTCTCATCCCTTGGAATCGCAATGCAACTGCCTGGCTCAGAAGAGCCCACTGAGTCAGCCCTTAACCCCAGTGTGCAGAAGTTGTCAAAACGTGTTTTTCAGCACAAATAAACACGTTTGGGCAACTTTGATCACCCCCATGTAACTTTTGGGGCAAGAACAGCACAGTTTTCAAAACGTGTTTTTCAGCTCGAAATAAACACGTTTTTTCAGACTGTTGAATCCCAATGTAACTGCCTGGCTCAGATGAGGTCACTGAGCCAGCCCTTAACCCCAGTGTGCAGAAGATGTCGAAACCTGTTTTTCAGCACAAATAAACACATTTTGGCAACTTTGGTCACCCCCATGTTACTTATAGGGCAGTAACAGCACACCTTTCAAAACGTGTTTTTCAGCCCGAAATAAACGCGTTTTCTCAGCCCTTGGAATCGCAGTGTAACTGCCTGGCTCAGAAGGGCACACTGAGTCAGCCCTTAACCCCAGTGTGCAGAAGTTGTCAAAACGTGTTTGTCAGCACAAATAAACACGTTTTGGCAACTTTGGTCACCCCCATGTTACTTATAGGGCTGGAACAGCACACTTTTCAAAACGTGTTTTTCAGCCCGAAATAAACGCGTTTTCTCAGCCCTTGGAATTGCAGTGTAACTGCCTGGCTCAGAAGAGCCCACTGAGTCAGCCCTTAACTCCAGTGTGCAGAAGTTGTCAAAACGTGTTTGTCAGCACACATAAACACGTTTTGGCAACCTTGGTCACCCCCATGTTACTTATAGGGCAGGAACAGCACACTTTTCAAAACGTGTTTTTCAGCCCGAAATAAACGCGTTTTCTCATCCCTTGGAATCGCAAGGTAACTGCCTGGCTCAGAAGAGCCCACTGAGTCAGCCCTTAACCGCAGTGTGTAGAAGTTGTCAAAACGTGTTTGTCAGCACAAATAAACACGTTTTGGCAACTTTGGTCACCCCCATGTTACTTATAGGGCAGGAACAGCACACTTTTCAAGACGTGTTTTTCAGCCCGAAATAAACGCGTTTTCTCATCCCTTGGAATTGCAAGGTAACTGCCTGGCTCAGAAGAGCCCACTGAGTCAGCCCTTAACCGCAGTGTGTAGAAGTTGTCAAAACGTGTTTGTCAGCACAAATAAACACGTTTTGGCAACTTTGGTCACCCCCATGTTACTTATAGGGCAGGAACAGCACACTTTTCAAAACGTGTTTTTCAGCTCGAAATAAACGCGTTTTCTCAGCCCTTGGAATCGCAGTGTAACTGCCTGGCTCAGAAGAGCCCACTGAGTCAGCCCTTAACCCCAGTGTGCAGAAGTTGTCAAAACGTGTTTTTCAGCACAAATAAACACGTTTGGGCAACTTTGGTCACCCCCATGTAACTTTTGGGGCAAGAACAGCACAGTTTTCAAAACGTGCTTTTCAGCCCGAAATAAACGCGTTTTCTCATCCCTTGGAATCGCAATGCAACTGCCTGGCTCAGGAGAGCCCACTGAGTCAGCCCTTAACCCCAGTGTGAAGAAGTTGTCAAAACGTGTTTTTCAGCACAAATAAACACGTTTGGGCAAGTTTGGTCACCCCCATGTAACTTTTGGGGAAAGAACAGCACAGTTTTCAAAACGTGTTTTTCAGCTCGAAATAAACGCGTTTTTTCAGACTGTTGAATCCCAATGTAACTGCCTGGCTCAGATGAGGTCACTGAGCCAGCCCTTAACCCCAGTGTGCAGAAGTTGTCAAAACGTGTTTTTCAGCAGAAATAAACACGTTTTGGCAACTTTGGTCACCCCCATGTTACTTATAGGGCAGTAACAGCACACCTTTCAAAACGTGTTTTTCAGCCCGAAATAAACGCGTTTTCTCATCCCTTGGAATCGCAGTGTAACTGCCTGGTTCAGAAGAGCCCACTGAGTCAGCCCTTAACCCCAGTGTGAAGAAGTTGTCAAAACGTGTTTGTCAGCACAAATAAACACGTTTTGGCAACTTTGGTCACCCCCATGTAACTTTTAGGGCAAGTACAGCACAGTTTTCAAAACGTGTTTTTCAGCTCGAAATAAACGCGTTTTTTCAGACTGTTGAATCCCAAAGTAACTGCCTGGCTCAGATGAGGTCACTGAGCCAGCCCTTAACCCCAGTGTGCAGAAGATGTCAAAACGTGTTTTTCAGCACAAATAAACACGTTTTGGCAACTTTGGTCACCCCCATGTTACTTATAGGGCTGGAACAGCACACTTTTCAAAACGTGTTTTTCAGCCCGAAATAAACGCGTTTTCTCAGCCCTTGGAATCGCAGTGTAACTGCCTGGCTCAGAAGAGCCCACTGAGTCAGCCCTTAACCCCAGTGTGCAGAAGTTGTCAAAACGTGTTTTTCAGCACAAATAAACACGTTTGGGCAACTTTGGTCACCCCCATGTAACTTTTGGGGCTAGAACAGCACAGTTTTCAAAACGTGTTTTTCAGCTCGAAATAAACACGTTTTTTCAGACTGTTGAATCCCAATGTAACTGCCTGGCTCAGATGAGGTCACTGAGCCAGCCCTTAACCCCAGTGTGCAGAAGATGTCAAAACGTGTTTTTCAGCACAAATAAACACGTTCTGGCAACTTTGGTCACCCCCATGTTACTTATAGGGCAGTAACAGCACACCTTTCAAAACGTGTTTTTCAGCCCGAAATAAACGCGTTTTCTCAGCCCTTGGAATCGCAATGCAACTGCCTGGCTCAGAAGAGCCCACTGAGTCAGCCCTTAACCCCAGTGTGAAGAAGTTGTCAAAACGTGTTTGTCAGCACAAATAAACACGTTTTGGCAACTTTGGTCACCCCCATGTAACTTTTGGGACAAGTACAGCACAGTTTTCAAAACGTGTTTTTCAGCTCGAAATAAACGCGTTTCTTCAGACTGTTGAATCCCTATGTAACTGCCTGGCTCAGATGAGGTCACTGAGCCAGCCCTTTACCCCAGTGTGCAGAAGTTGTCAAAACGTGTTTTTCAGCACAAATAAACACGTTTGGGCAACTTTGGTCACCCCCATGTAACTTTTGGGGCTAGAACAGCACAGTTTTCAAAACGTGTTTTTCAGCTCGAAATAAACGCGTTTTTTCAGACTGTTGAATCCCAATGTAACTGCCTGGCTCAGATGAGGTCACTGAGCCAGCCCTTAACCCCAGTGTGCAGAAGTTGTCAAAACGTGTTTTTCAGCAGAAATAAACACGTTTTGGCAACTTTGGTCACCCCCATGTTACTTATAGGGCAGGAACAGCACACTTTTCAAAACGTGTTTTTCAGCCCGAAATAAACGCGTTTTCTCATCCCTTGGAATCGCAAGGTAACTGCCTGGCTCAGAAGAGCCCACTGAGTCAGCCCTTTACCGCAGTGTGCAGAAGTTGTCAAAACGTGTTTTTCAGCACAAATAAACACGTTTTGGCAACTTTGGTCACCCCCATGTTACTTATAGGGCAGGAACAGCACACTTTTCAAAACGTGTTTTTCAGCTCGAAATAAACGCGTTTTCTCAGCCCTTGGAATCGCAGTGTAACTGCCTGGCTCAGAAGAGCCCACTGAGTCAGCCCTTAAGCCCAGTGTGCAGAAGTTGTCAAAACGTGTTTTTCAGCACAAATAAACACGTTTGGGCAACTTTGGTCACCCCCATGTAACTTTTGGGGCAAGAACAGCACAGTTTTCAAAACGTGCTTTTCAGCCCGAAATAAACGCGTTTTCTCATCCCTTGGAATCGCAATGCAACTGCCTGGCTCAGAAGAGCCCACTGAGTCAGCCCTTAAGCCCAGTGTGCAGAAGTTGTCAAAACGTGTTTTTCAGCACAAATAAACACGTTTGGGGAACTTTGGTCACCCCCATGTAACTTTTGGGGCAAGAACAGCACAGTTTTCAAAACGTGTTTTTCAGCTCGAAATAAACACGTTTTTTCAGACTGTTGAATCCCAATGTAACTGCCTGGCTCAGATGAGGTCACTGAGCCAGCCCTTAACCCCAGTGTGCAGAAGATGTCGAAACCTGTTTTTCAGCACAAATAAACACGTTTTGGCAACTTTGGTTACCCCCATGTTACTTATAGGGCAGTAACAGCACACCTTTCAAAACGTGTTTTTCAGCCCGAAATAAACGCGTTTTCTCAGCCCTTGGAATCGCAGTGTAACTGCCTGGCTCAGAAGGGCACACTGAGTCAGCCCTTAACCCCAGTGTGCAGAAGTTGTCAAAACGTGTTTGTCAGCACAAATAAACACGTTTTGGCAACTTTGGTCACCCCCATGTTACTTATAGGGCTGGAACAGCACACTTTTCAAAACGTGTTTTTCAGCCCGAAATAAACGCGTTTTCTCAGCCCTTGGAATTGCAGTGTAACTGCCTGGCTCAGAAGAGCCCACTGAGTCAGCCCTTAACTCCAGTGTGCAGAAGTTGTCAAAACGTGTTTGTCAGCACACATAAACACGTTTTGGCAACTTTGGTCACCCCCATGTTACTTATAGGGCAGGAACAGCACACTTTTCAAAACGTGTTTTTCAGCTCGAAATAAACGCGTTTTCTCAGCCCTTGGAATCGCAGTGTAACTGCCTGGCTCAGAAGAGCCCACTGAGTCAGCCCTTAACCCCAGTGTGCAGAAGTTGTCAAAACGTGTTTTTCAGCACAAATAAACACGTTTGGGCAACTTTGGTCACCCCCATGTAACTTTTGGGGCAAGAACAGCACAGTTTTCAAAACGTGCTTTTCAGCCCGAAATAAACGCGTTTTCTCATCCCTTGGAATCGCAATGCAACTGCCTGGCTCAGAAGAGCCCACTGAGTCAGCCCTTAACCCCAGTGTGAAGAAGTTGTCAAAACGTGTTTTTCAGCACAAATAAACACGTTTGGGCAACTTTGGTCACCCCCATGTAACTTTTGGGGCAAGAACAGCACAGTTTTCAAAACGTGTTTTTCAGCTCGAAATAAACGCGTTTTTTCAGACTGTTGAATCCCAATGTAACTGCCTGGCTCAGATGAGGTCACTGAGCCAGCCCTTAACCCCAGTGTGCAGAAGTTGTCAAAACGTGTTTTTCAGCAGAAATAAACACGTTTTGGCAACTTTGGTCACCCCCATGTTACTTATAGGGCAGGAACAGCACACTTTTCAAAACGTGTTTTTCAGCCCGAAATAAACGCGTTTTCTCATCCCTTGGAATCGCAGTGTAACTGCCTGGTTCAGAAGAGCCCTCTGAGTCAGCCCTTAACCCCAGTGGGCAGAAGTTGTCAAAACGTGTTTTTCAGCACAAATAAACACGTTTTGGCAACTTTGGTCACCCCCATGTTACTTATAGGGCAGGAACAGCACACTTTTCAAAACGTGTTTTTCAGCTCGAAATAAACGCGTTTTCTCAGCCCTTGGAATCGCAGTGTAACTGCCTGGCTCAGAAGAGCCCACTGAGTCAGCCCTTAACCCCAGTGTGCAGAAGTTGTCAAAACGTGTTTTTCAGCACAAATAAACACGTTTGGGCAACTTTGATCACCCCCATGTAACTTTTGGGGCAAGAACAGCACAGTTTTCAAAACGTGTTTTTCAGCTCGAAATAAACACGTTTTTTCAGACTGTTGAATCCCAATGTAACTGCCTGGCTCAGATGAGGTCACTGAGCCAGCCCTTAACCCCAGTGTGCAGAAGATGTCGAAACCTGTTTTTCAGCACAAATAAACACGTTTTTGCAACTTTGGTCACCCCCATGTTACTTATAGGGCAGTAACAGCACACCTTTCAAAACGTGTTTTTCAGCCCGAAATAAACGCGTTTTCTCAGCCCTTGGAATCGCAGTGTAACTGCCTGGCTCAGAAGAGCACACTGAGACAGCCCTTAACCCCAGTGTGCAGAAGTTGTCAAAACGTGTTTGTCAGCACAAATAAACACGTTTTGGCAACTTTGGTCACCCCCATGTTACTTATAGAGCTGGAACAGCACACTTTTCAAAACGTGTTTTTCAGCCCGAAATAAACGCGTTTTCTCAGCCCTTGGAATTGCAGTGTAACTGCCTGGCTCAGAAGAGCCCACTGAGTCAGCCCTTAACCCCAGTGTGAAGAAGTTGTCAAAACGTGTTTGTCAGCACAAATAAACACGTTTGGGCAACTTTGGTCACCCCCATGTAACTTTTGGGGCAAGTACAGCACAGTTTTCAAAACGTGTTTTTCAGCTCGAAATAAACGCGTTTTTTCAGACTGTTGAATCCCAAAGTAACTGCCTGGCTCAGATGAGGTCACTGAGCCAGCCCTTAACCCCAGTGTGCAGAAGATGTCAAAACGTGTTTTTCAGCACAAATAAACACGTTTTGGCAAATTTGGTTACCCCATGTTACTTATAGGGCAGTAACAGCACACCTTTCAAAACGTGTTTTTCAGCCCGAAATAAACGCGTTTTCTCATCCCTTGGAATCGCAAGGTAACTGCCTGGCTCAGAAGAGCCCACTGAGTCAGCCCTTAACCGCAGTGTGTAGAAGTTGTCAAAACGTGTTTGTCAGCACAAATAAACACGTTTTGGCAACTTTGGTCACCCCCATGTAACTTTTGGGGCAAGTACAGCACAGTTTTCAAAACGTGTTTTTCAGCTCGAAATAAACGCGTTTTTTCAGACTGTTGAATCCCAAAGTAACTGCCTGGCTCAGATGAGCTCACTGAGCCAGCCCTTAACCCCAGTGTGCAGAAGTTGTAAAAACGTGTTTTTAAGCAAAAATAAACACGTTTTGGCAACTTTGGTCACCACCATGTAACTTATAGGGCAGGAACAGCACAGTTTTCAAAACGTGTTTTTCAGCCCGAAATAAACGCGTTTTCTCAGCCCTTGGAATCGCAGTGTAACTGCCTGGTTCAGAAGAGCCCACTGAGTCAGCCCTTAACCCCAGTGTGCAGAAGTTGTCAATACGTGTTTTTCAACACAAATAAACACGTTTTGGCAACTTTGGTCACCCCCATGTAACTTATAGGGCAGGAACAGCACACTTTTCAAAACGTGTTTTTCAGCCCGAAATAAACGTGTTTTCTCATCCCTTGGAATCGCAAGGTAACTGCCTGGCTCAGAAGAGCCCACTGAGTCAGCCCTTAACCGCAGTGTGCAGAAGTTGTCAAAACGTGTTTGTCAGCACAAATAAACACGTTTTGGCAACTTTGGTCACCCCCATGTTACTTATAGGGCTGGAACAGCACACTTTTCAAAACGTGTTTTTCAGCCCGAAATAAACGCTTTTTCTCAGCCCTTGGAATCGCAGTGTAACTGCCTGGCTCAGAAGAGCCCACTGAGTCAGCCCTTAACCCCAGTGTGCAGAAGTTGTCAAAACGTGTCTTTCAGCACAAATAAACACGTTTGGGCAACTTTGGTCACCCCCATGTAACTTTTGGGGCAAGAACAGCACAGTTTTCAAAACGTGTTTTTCAACTCGAAATAAACACGTTTTTTCAGACTGTTGAATCCCAATGTAACTGCCTTGCTCAGATGAGGTCACTGAGCCAGCCCTTAACCCCAGTGTGCAGAAGATGTCAAAACGTGTTTTTCAGCACAAATAAACACGTTTTGGCAACTTTGGTCACCCCCATGTTACTTATAGGGCAGTAACAGCACACCTTTCAAAATGTGTTTTTCAGCCCGAAATAAACGCGTTTTCTCATCCCTTGGAATCGCAGTGTAACTGCCTGGCTCAGACGAGCACACTGAGTCAGCCCTTAACCCCAGTGTGCAGAAGTTGTCAATACGTGTTTTTCAACACAAATAAACACGTTTTGGCAACTTTGGTCACCCCCATGTTACTTATAGGGCAGGAACAGCACACTTTTCAAAACGTGTTTTTCAGCTCGAAATAAACGCGTTTTCTCAGCCCTTGGAATCGCAGTGTAACTGCCTGGCTCAGAAGAGCCCACTGAGTCAGCCCTTAACCCCAGTGTGCAGAAGTTGTCAAAACGTGTTTTTCAGCACAAATAAACACGTTTGGGCAACTTTGGTCACCCCCATGTAACTTTTGGGGCAAGAACAGCACAGTTTTCAAAAGGTGTTTTTCAGCTCGAAATAAACACGTTTTTTCAGACTGTTGAATCCCAATGTAACTGCCTGGCTCAGATGAGGTCACTGAGCCAGCCCTTAACCCCAGTGTGCAGAAGATGTCAAAACGTGTTTTTCAGCACAAATAAACACGTTTTGGCAAATTTGGTTACCCCCATGTTACTTATAGGGCAGTAACAGCACACCTTTCAAAACGTGTTTTTCAGCCCGAAATAAACGCGTTTTCTCATCCCTTGGAATCGCAGTGTAACTGCCTGGTTCAGAAGAGCCCACTGAGTCAGCCCTTAACCCCAGTGTGAAGAAGTTGTCAAAACGTGTTTGTCAGCACAAATAAACACGTTTTGGCAACTTTGGTCACCCCCATGTAACTTTTAGGGCAAGTACAGCACAGTTTTCAAAACGTGTTTTTCAGCTCGAAATAAACGCGTTTTTTCAGACTGTTGAATCCCAAAGTAACTGCCTGGCTCAGATGAGGTCACTGAGCCAGCCCTTAACCCCAGTGTGCAGAAGATGTCAAAACGTGTTTTTCAGCACAAATAAACACGTTTTGGCAACTTTGGTCACCCCCATGTTACTTATAGGGCTGGAACAGCACACTTTTCAAAACGTGTTTTTCAGCCCGAAATAAACGCGTTTTCTCAGCCCTTGGAATCGCAGTGTAACTGCCTGGCTCAGAAGAGCCCACTGAGTCAGCCCTTAACCCCAGTGTGCAGAAGTTGTCAAAACGTGTTTTTCAGCACAAATAAACACGTTTGGGCAACTTTGGTCACCCCCATGTAACTTTTGTGGCTAGAACAGCACAGTTTTCAAAACGTGTTTTTCAGCTCGAAATAAACACGTTTTTTCAGACTGTTGAATCCCAATGTAACTGCCTGGCTCAGATGAGGTCACTGAGCCAGCCCTTAACCCCAGTGTGCAGAAGATGTCGAAACCTGTTTTTCAGCACAAATAAACACGTTTTGGCAACTTTGGTTACCCCCATGTTACTTATAGGGCAGTAACAGCACACCTTTCAAAACGTGTTTTTCAGCCCGAAATAAACGCGTTTTCTCAGCCCTTGGAATCGCAGTGTAACTGCCTGGCTCAGAAGGGCACACTGAGTCAGCCCTTAACCCCAGTGTGCAGAAGTTGTCAAAACGTGTTTGTCAGCACAAATAAACACGTTTTGGCAACTTTGGTCACCCCCATGTTACTTATAGGGCTGGAACAGCACACTTTTCAAAACGTGTTTTTCAGCCCGAAATAAACGCGTTTTCTCAGCCCTTGGAATTGCAGTGTAACTGCCTGGCTCAGAAGAGCCCACTGAGTCAGCCCTTAACTCCAGTGTGCAGAAGTTGTCAAAACGTGTTTGTCAGCACACATAAACACGTTTTGGCAACTTTGGTCACCCCCATGTTACTTATAGGGCAGGAACAGCACACTTTTCAAAACGTGTTTTTCAGCTCGAAATAAACGCGTTTTCTCAGCCCTTGGAATCGCAGTGTAACTGCCTGGCTCAGAAGAGCCCACTGAGTCAGCCCTTAACCCCAGTGTGCAGAAGTTGTCAAAACGTGTTTTTCAGCACAAATAAACACGTTTGGGCAACTTTGGTCACCCCCATGTAACTTTTGGGGCAAGAACAGCACAGTTTTCAAAACGTGCTTTTCAGCCCGAAATAAACGCGTTTTCTCATCCCTTGGAATCGCAATGCAACTGCCTGGCTCAGAAGAGCCCACTGAGTCAGCCCTTAACCCCAGTGTGAAGAAGTTGTCAAAACGTGTTTTTCAGCACAAATAAACACGTTTGGGCAACTTTGGTCACCCCCATGTAACTTTTGGGGCAAGAACAGCACAGTTTTCAAAACGTGTTTTTCAGCTCGAAATAAACGCGTTTTTTCAGACTGTTGAATCCCAATGTAACTGCCTGGCTCAGATGAGGTCACTGAGCCAGCCCTTAACCCCAGTGTGCAGAAGTTGTCAAAACGTGTTTTTCAGCAGAAATAAACACGTTTTGGCAACTTTGGTCACCCCCATGTTACTTATAGGGCAGGAACAGCACACTTTTCAAAACGTGTTTTTCAGCCCGAAATAAACGCGTTTTCTCATCCCTTGGAATCGCAGTGTAACTGCCTGGTTCAGAAGAGCCCTCTGAGTCAGCCCTTAACCCCAGTGGGCAGAAGTTGTCAAAACGTGTTTTTCAGCACAAATAAACACGTTTTGGCAACTTTGGTCACCCCCATGTTACTTATAGGGCAGGAACAGCACACTTTTCAAAACGTGTTTTTCAGCTCGAAATAAACGCGTTTTCTCAGCCCTTGGAATCGCAGTGTAACTGCCTGGCTCAGAAGAGCCCACTGAGTCAGCCCTTAACCCCAGTGTGCAGAAGTTGTCAAAACGTGTTTTTCAGCACAAATAAACACGTTTGGGCAACTTTGATCACCCCCATGTAACTTTTGGGGCAAGAACAGCACAGTTTTCAAAACGTGTTTTTCAGCTCGAAATAAACACGTTTTTTCAGACTGTTGAATCCCAATGTAACTGCCTGGCTCAGATGAGGTCACTGAGCCAGCCCTTAACCCCAGTGTGCAGAAGATGTCGAAACCTGTTTTTCAGCACAAATAAACACGTTTTTGCAACTTTGGTCACCCCCATGTTACTTATAGGGCAGTAACAGCACACCTTTCAAAACGTGTTTTTCAGCCCGAAATAAACGCGTTTTCTCAGCCCTTGGAATCGCAGTGTAACTGCCTGGCTCAGAAGAGCACACTGAGACAGCCCTTAACCCCAGTGTGCAGAAGTTGTCAAAACGTGTTTGTCAGCACAAATAAACACGTTTTGGCAACTTTGGTCACCCCCATGTTACTTATAGAGCTGGAACAGCACACTTTTCAAAACGTGTTTTTCAGCCCGAAATAAACGCGTTTTCTCAGCCCTTGGAATTGCAGTGTAACTGCCTGGCTCAGAAGAGCCCACTGAGTCAGCCCTTAACCCCAGTGTGAAGAAGTTGTCAAAACGTGTTTGTCAGCACAAATAAACACGTTTGGGCAACTTTGGTCACCCCCATGTAACTTTTGGGGCAAGTACAGCACAGTTTTCAAAACGTGTTTTTCAGCTCGAAATAAACGCGTTTTTTCAGACTGTTGAATCCCAAAGTAACTGCCTGGCTCAGATGAGGTCACTGAGCCAGCCCTTAACCCCAGTGTGCAGAAGATGTCAAAACGTGTTTTTCAGCACAAATAAACACGTTTTGGCAAATTTGGTTACCCCATGTTACTTATAGGGCAGTAACAGCACACCTTTCAAAACGTGTTTTTCAGCCCGAAATAAACGCGTTTTCTCATCCCTTGGAATCGCAAGGTAACTGCCTGGCTCAGAAGAGCCCACTGAGTCAGCCCTTAACCGCAGTGTGTAGAAGTTGTCAAAACGTGTTTGTCAGCACAAATAAACACGTTTTGGCAACTTTGGTCACCCCCATGTAACTTTTGGGGCAAGTACAGCACAGTTTTCAAAACGTGTTTTTCAGCTCGAAATAAACGCGTTTTTTCAGACTGTTGAATCCCAAAGTAACTGCCTGGCTCAGATGAGCTCACTGAGCCAGCCCTTAACCCCAGTGTGCAGAAGTTGTAAAAACGTGTTTTTAAGCAAAAATAAACACGTTTTGGCAACTTTGGTCACCACCATGTAACTTATAGGGCAGGAACAGCACAGTTTTCAAAACGTGTTTTTCAGCCCGAAATAAACGCGTTTTCTCAGCCCTTGGAATCGCAGTGTAACTGCCTGGTTCAGAAGAGCCCACTGAGTCAGCCCTTAACCCCAGTGTGCAGAAGTTGTCAATACGTGTTTTTCAACACAAATAAACACGTTTTGGCAACTTTGGTCACCCCCATGTAACTTATAGGGCAGGAACAGCACACTTTTCAAAACGTGTTTTTCAGCCCGAAATAAACGTGTTTTCTCATCCCTTGGAATCGCAAGGTAACTGCCTGGCTCAGAAGAGCCCACTGAGTCAGCCCTTAACCGCAGTGTGCAGAAGTTGTCAAAACGTGTTTGTCAGCACAAATAAACACGTTTTGGCAACTTTGGTCACCCCCATGTTACTTATAGGGCTGGAACAGCACACTTTTCAAAACGTGTTTTTCAGCCCGAAATAAACGCTTTTTCTCAGCCCTTGGAATCGCAGTGTAACTGCCTGGCTCAGAAGAGCCCACTGAGTCAGCCCTTAACCCCAGTGTGCAGAAGTTGTCAAAACGTGTCTTTCAGCACAAATAAACACGTTTGGGCAACTTTGGTCACCCCCATGTAACTTTTGGGGCAAGAACAGCACAGTTTTCAAAACGTGTTTTTCAACTCGAAATAAACACGTTTTTTCAGACTGTTGAATCCCAATGTAACTGCCTTGCTCAGATGAGGTCACTGAGCCAGCCCTTAACCCCAGTGTGCAGAAGATGTCAAAACGTGTTTTTCAGCACAAATAAACACGTTTTGGCAACTTTGGTCACCCCCATGTTACTTATAGGGCAGTAACAGCACACCTTTCAAAATGTGTTTTTCAGCCCGAAATAAACGCGTTTTCTCAGCCCTTGGAATCGCAGTGTAACTGCCTGGCTCAGACGAGCACACTGAGTCAGCCCTTAACCCCAGTGTGCAGAAGTTGTCAATACGTGTTTTTCAACACAAATAAACACGTTTTGGCAACTTTGGTCACCCCCATGTTACTTATAGGGCAGGAACAGCACACTTTTCAAAACGTGTTTTTCAGCTCGAAATAAACGCGTTTTCTCAGCCCTTGGAATCGCAGTGTAACTGCCTGGCTCAGAAGAGCCCACTGAGTCAGCCCTTAACCCCAGTGTGCAGAAGTTGTCAAAACGTGTTTTTCAGCACAAATAAACACGTTTGGGCAACTTTGGTCACCCCCATGTAACTTTTGGGGCAAGAACAGCACAGTTTTCAAAAGGTGTTTTTCAGCTCGAAATAAACACGTTTTTTCAGACTGTTGAATCCCAATGTAACTGCCTGGCTCAGATGAGGTCACTGAGCCAGCCCTTAACCCCAGTGTGCAGAAGATGTCAAAACGTGTTTTTCAGCACAAATAAACACGTTTTGGCAAATTTGGTTACCCCCATGTTACTTATAGGGCAGTAACAGCACACCTTTCAAAACGTGTTTTTCAGCCCGAAATAAACGCGTTTTCTCATCCCTTGGAATCGCAGTGTAACTGCCTGGTTCAGAAGAGCCCACTGAGTCAGCCCTTAACCCCAGTGTGAAGAAGTTGTCAAAACGTGTTTGTCAGCACAAATAAACACGTTTTGGCAACTTTGGTCACCCCCATGTAACTTTTAGGGCAAGTACAGCACAGTTTTCAAAACGTGTTTTTCAGCTCGAAATAAACGCGTTTTTTCAGACTGTTGAATCCCAAAGTAACTGCCTGGCTCAGATGAGGTCACTGAGCCAGCCCTTAACCCCAGTGTGCAGAAGATGTCAAAACGTGTTTTTCAGCACAAATAAACACGTTTTGGCAACTTTGGTCACCCCCATGTTACTTATAGGGCTGGAACAGCACACTTTTCAAAACGTGTTTTTCAGCCCGAAATAAACGCGTTTTCTCAGCCCTTGGAATCGCAGTGTAACTGCCTGGCTCAGAAGAGCCCACTGAGTCAGCCCTTAACCCCAGTGTGCAGAAGTTGTCAAAACGTGTTTTTCAGCACAAATAAACACGTTTGGGCAACTTTGGTCACCCCCATGTAACTTTTGTGGCTAGAACAGCACAGTTTTCAAAACGTGTTTTTCAGCTCGAAATAAACACGTTTTTTCAGACTGTTGAATCCCAATGTAACTGCCTGGCTCAGATGAGGTCACTGAGCCAGCCCTTAACCCCAGTGTGCAGAAGATGTCAAAACGTGTTTTTCAGCACAAATAAACACGTTTTGGCAACTTTGGTCACCCCCATGTTACTTATAGGGCAGTAACAGCACACCTTTCAAAACGTGTTTTTCAGCCCGAAATAAACGCGTTTTCTCAGCCCTTGGAATCGCAATGCAACTGCCTGGCTCAGAAGAGCCCACTGAGTCAGCCCTTAACCCCAGTGTGAAGAAGTTGTCAAAACGTGTTTGTCAGCACAAATAAACACGTTTTGGCAACTTTGGTCACCACCATGTAACTTTTGGGACAAGTACAGCACAGTTTTCAAAACGTGTTTTTCAGCTCGAAATAAACGCGTTTCTTCAGACTGTTGAATCCCTATGTAACTGCCTGGCTCAGATGAGGTCACTGAGCCAGCCCTTTACCCCAGTGTGCAGAAGTTGTCAAAACGTGTTTTTCAGCACAAATAAACACGTTTGGGCAACTTTGGTCACCCCCATGTAACTTTTGGGGCTAGAACAGCACAGTTTTCAAAACGTGTTTTTCAGCTCGAAATAAACGCGTTTTTTCAGACTGTTGAATCCCAATGTAACTGCCTGGCTCAGATGAGGTCACTGAGCCAGCCCTTAACCCCAGTGTGCAGAAGTTGTCAAAACGTGTTTTTCAGCAGAAATAAACACGTTTTGGCAACTTTGGTCACCCCCATGTTACTTATAGGGCAGGAACAGCACACTTTTCAAAACGTGTTTTTCAGCCCGAAATAAACGCGTTTTCTCATCCCTTGGAATCGCAAGGTAACTGCCTGGCTCAGAAGAGCCCACTGAGTCAGCCCTTTACCGCAGTGTGCAGAAGTTGTCAAAACGTGTTTTTCAGCACAAATAAACACGTTTTGGCAACTTTGGTCACCCCCATGTTACTTATAGGGCAGGAACAGCACACTTTTCAAAACGTATTTTTCAGCTCGAAATAAACGCGTTTTCTCAGCCCTTGGAATCGCAGTGTAACTGCCTGGCTCAGAAGAGCCCACTGAGTCAGCCCTTAAGCCCAGTGTGCAGAAGTTGTCAAAACGTGTTTTTCAGCACAAATAAACACGTTTGGGCAACTTTGGTCACCCCCATGTAACTTTTGGGGCAAGAACAGCACAGTTTTCAAAACGTGCTTTTCAGCCCGAAATAAACGCGTTTTCTCATCCCTTGGAATCGCAATGCAACTGCCTGGCTCAGAAGAGCCCACTGAGTCAGCCCTTAACCCCAGTGTGAAGAAGTTGTCAAAACGTGTTTTTCAGCACAAATAAACACGTTTGGGCAACTTTGGTCACCCCCATGTAACTTTTGG
Source organism: Atractosteus spatula (assembly GCF_055471065.1). Taxonomy (NCBI): domain Eukaryota; kingdom Metazoa; phylum Chordata; class Actinopteri; order Semionotiformes; family Lepisosteidae; genus Atractosteus; species Atractosteus spatula. The sequence continues at coordinate 756,019 of NW_028296644.1, read as the reverse complement.
GGCAAGAACAGCACAGTTTTCAAAACGTGTTTTTCAGCTCGAAATAAACGCGTTTTTTCAGACTGTTGAATCCCAATGTAACTGCCTGGCTCAGATGAGGTCACTGAGCCAGCCCTTAACCCCAGTGTGCAGAAGTTGTCAAAACGTGTTTTTCAGCAGAAATAAACACGTTTTGGCAACTTTGGTCACCCCCATGTTACTTATAGGGCAGGAACAGCACACTTTTCAAAACGTGTTTTTCAGCCCGAAATAAACGCGTTTTCTCATCCCTTGGAATCGCAGTGTAACTGCCTGGTTCAGAAGAGCCCTCTGAGTCAGCCCTTAACCCCAGTGTGCAGAAGTTGTCAAAACGTGTTTTTCAGCACAAATAAACACGTTTTGGCAACTTTGGTCACCCCCATGTTACTTATAGGGCAGGAACAGCACACTTTTCAAAACGTGTTTTTCAGCTCGAAATAAACGCGTTTTCTCAGCCCTTGGAATCGCAGTGTAACTGCCTGGCTCAGAAGAGCCCACTGAGTCAGCCCTTAACCCCAGTGTGCAGAAGTTGTCAAAACGTGTTTTTCAGCACAAATAAACACGTTTGGGCAACTTTGATCACCCCCATGTAACTTTTGGGGCAAGAACAGCACAGTTTTCAAAACGTGTTTTTCAGCTCGAAATAAACACGTTTTTTCAGACTGTTGAATCCCAATGTAACTGCCTGGCTCAGATGAGGTCACTGAGCCAGCCCTTAACCCCAGTGTGCAGAAGATGTCGAAACCTGTTTTTCAGCACAAATAAACACGTTTTGGCAACTTTGGTCACCCCCATGTTACTTATAGGGCAGTAACAGCACACCTTTCAAAACGTGTTTTTCAGCCCGAAATAAACGCGTTTTCTCAGCCCTTGGAATCGCAGTGTAACTGCCTGGCTCAGAAGGGCACACTGAGTCAGCCCTTAACCCCAGTGTGCAGAAGTTGTCAAAACGTGTTTGTCAGCACAAATAAACACGTTTTGGTAACTTTGGTCACCCCCATGTTACTTATAGGGCTGGAACAGCACACTTTTCAAAACGTGTTTTTCAGCCCGAAATAAACGCGTTTTCTCAGCCCTTGGAATTGCAGTGTAACTGCCTGGCTCAGAAGAGCCCACTGAGTCAGCCCTTAACTCCAGTGTGCAGAAGTTGTCAAAACGTGTTTGTCAGCACACATAAACACGTTTTGGCAACCTTGGTCACCCCCATGTTACTTATAGGGCAGGAACAGCACACTTTTCAAAACGTGTTTTTCAGCCCGAAATAAACGCGTTTTCTCATCCCTTGGAATCGCAAGGTAACTGCCTGGCTCAGAAGAGCCCACTGAGTCAGCCCTTAACCGCAGTGTGTAGAAGTTGTCAAAACGTGTTTGTCAGCACAAATAAACACGTTTTGGCAACTTTGGTCACCCCCATGTTACTTATAGGGCAGGAACAGCACACTTTTCAAAACGTGTTTTTCAGCTCGAAATAAACGCGTTTTCTCAGCCCTTGGAATCGCAGTGTAACTGCCTGGCTCAGAAGAGCCCACTGAGTCAGCCCTTAACCCCAGTGTGCAGAAGTTGTCAAAACGTGTTTTTCAGCACAAATAAACACGTTTGGGCAACTTTGGTCACCCCCATGTAACTTTTGGGGCAAGAACAGCACAGTTTTCAAAACGTGCTTTTCAGCCCGAAATAAACGCGTTTTCTCATCCCTTGGAATCGCAATGCAACTGCCTGGCTCAGGAGAGCCCACTGAGTCAGCCCTTAACCCCAGTGTGAAGAAGTTGTCAAAACGTGTTTTTCAGCACAAATAAACACGTTTGGGCAAGTTTGGTCACCCCCATGTAACTTTTGGGGAAAGAACAGCACAGTTTTCAAAACGTGTTTTTCAGCTCGAAATAAACGCGTTTTTTCAGACTGTTGAATCCCAATGTAACTGCCTGGCTCAGATGAGGTCACTGAGCCAGCCCTTAACCCCAGTGTGCAGAAGTTGTCAAAACGTGTTTTTCAGCAGAAATAAACACGTTTTGGCAACTTTGGTCACCCCCATGTTACTTATAGGGCAGTAACAGCACAGCTTTCAAAACGTGTTTTTCAGCCCGAAATAAACGCGTTTTCTCATCCCTTGGAATCGCAGTGTAACTGCCTGGTTCAGAAGAGCCCACTGAGTCAGCCCTTAACCCCAGTGTGAAGAAGTTGTCAAAACGTGTTTGTCAGCACAAATAAACACGTTTTGGCAACTTTGGTCACCCCCATGTAACTTTTAGGGCAAGTACAGCACAGTTTTCAAAACGTGTTTTTCAGCTCGAAATAAACGCGTTTTTTCAGACTGTTGAATCCCAAAGTAACTGCCTGGCTCAGATGAGGTCACTGAGCCAGCCCTTAACCCCAGTGTGCAGAAGATGTCAAAACGTGTTTTTCAGCACAAATAAACACGTTTTGGCAACTTTGGTCACCCCCATGTTACTTATAGGGCTGGAACAGCACACTTTTCAAAACGTGTTTTTCAGCCCGAAATAAACGCGTTTTCTCAGCCCTTGGAATCGCAGTGTAACTGCCTGGCTCAGAAGAGCCCACTGAGTCAGCCCTTAACCCCAGTGTGCAGAAGTTGTCAAAACGTGTTTTTCAGCACAAATAAACACGTTTGGGCAACTTTGGTCACCCCCATGTAACTTTTGGGGCTAGAACAGCACAGTTTTCAAAACGTGTTTTTCAACTCGAAATAAACACGTTTTTTCAGACTGTTGAATCCCAATGTAACTGCCTTGCTCAGATGAGGTCACTGAGCCAGCCCTTAACCCCAGTGTGCAGAAGATGTCAAAACGTGTTTTTCAGCACAAATAAACACGTTTTGGCAACTTTGGTCACCCCCATGTTACTTATAGGGCAGTAACAGCACACCTTTCAAAACGTGTTTTTCAGCCCGAAATAAACGCGTTTTCTCAGCCCTTGGAATCGCAGTGTAACTGCCTGGCTCAGAAGAGCACACTGAGTCAGCCCTTAACCCCAGTGTGCAGAAGTTGTCAATACGTGTTTTTCAACACAAATAAACACGTTTTGGCAACTTTGGTCACCCCCATGTAACTTATAGGGCAGGAACAGCACACTTTTCAAAACGTGTTTTTCAGCCCGAAATAAACGCGTTTTCTCATCCCTTGGAATCGCAAGGTAACTGCCTGGCTCAGAAGAGCCCACTGAGTCAGCCCTTAACCCCAGTGTGCAGAAGATGTCAAAACGTGTTTTTCAGCACAAATAAACACGTTTTGGCAAATTTGGTTACCCCCATGTTACTTATAGGGCAGTAACAGCACACCTTTCAAAACGTGTTTTTCAGCCCGAAATAAACGCGTTTTCTCATCCCTTGGAATCGCAGTGTAACTGCCTGGTTCAGAAGAGCCCACTGAGTCAGCCCTTAACCCCAGTGTGAAGAAGTTGTCAAAACGTGTTTGTCAGCACAAATAAACACGTTTTGGCAACTTTGGTCACCCCCACGTAACTTTTGGGGCAAGAACAGCACAGTTTTCAAAAGGTGTTTTTCAGCTCGAAATAAACACGTTTTTTCAGACTGTTGAATCCCAATGTAACTGCCTGGCTCAGATGAGGTCACTGAGCCAGCCCTTAACCCCAGTGTGCAGAAGATGTCAAAACGTGTTTTTCAGCACAAATAAACACGTTTTGGCAACTTTGGTCACCCCCATGTTACTTATAGGGCTGGAACAGCACACTTTTCAAAACGTGTTTTTCAGCCCGAAATAAACGCGTTTTCTCAGCCCTTGGAATCGCAGTGTAACTGCCTGGCTCAGAAGAGCCCACTGAGTCAGCCCTTAACCCCAGTGTGCAGAAGTTGTCAAAACGTGTTTTTCAGCACAAATAAACACGTTTGGGCAACTTTGGTCACCCCCATGTAACTTTTGGGGCTAGAACAGCACAGTTTTCAAAACGTGTTTTTCAGCTCGAAATAAACACGTTTTTTCAGACTGTTGAATCCCAATGTAACTGCCTGGCTCAGATGAGGTCACTGAGCCAGCCCTTAACCCCAGTGTGCAGAAGATGTCAAAACGTGTTTTTCAGCACAAATAAACACGTTCTGGCAACTTTGGTCACCCCCATGTTACTTATAGGGCAGTAACAGCACACCTTTCAAAACGTGTTTTTCAGCCCGAAATAAACGCGTTTTCTCAGCCCTTGGAATCGCAATGCAACTGCCTGGCTCAGAAGAGCCCACTGAGTCAGCCCTTAACCCCAGTGTGAAGAAGTTGTCAAAACGTGTTTGTCAGCACAAATAAATACGTTTTGGCAACTTTGGTCACCCCCATGTAACTTTTGGGACAAGTACAGCACAGTTTTCAAAACGTGTTTTTCAGCTCGAAATAAACGCGTTTCTTCAGACTGTTGAATCCCTATGTAACTGCCTGGCTCAGATGAGGTCACTGAGCCAGCCCTTTACCCCAGTGTGCAGAAGTTGTCAAAACGTGTTTTTCAGCACAAATAAACACGTTTGGGCAACTTTGGTCACCCCCATGTAACTTTTGGGGCTAGAACAGCACAGTTTTCAAAACGTGTTTTTCAGCTCGAAATAAACGCGTTTTTTCAGACTGTTGAATCCCAATGTAACTGCCTGGCTCAGATGAGGTCACTGAGCCAGCCCTTAACCCCAGTGTGCAGAAGTTGTCAAAACGTGTTTTTCAGCAGAAATAAACACGTTTTGGCAACTTTGGTCACCCCCATGTTACTTATAGGGCAGGAACAGCACACTTTTCAAAACGTGTTTTTCAGCCCGAAATAAACGCGTTTTCTCATCCCTTGGAATCGCAGTGTAACTGCCTGGCTCAGAAGAGCCCACTGAGTCAGCCCTTAAGCCCAGTGTGCAGAAGTTGTCAAAACGTGTTTTTCAGCACAAATAAACACGTTTGGGCAACTTTGGTCACCCCCATGTAACTTTTGGGGCAAGAACAGCACAGTTTTCAAAACGTGCTTTTCAGCCCGAAATAAACGCGTTTTCTCATCCCTTGGAATCGCAATGTAACTGCCTGGCTCAGAAGAGCCCACTGAGTCAGCCCTTAAGCCCAGTGTGCAGAAGTTGTCAAAACGTGTTTTTCAGCACAAATAAACACGTTTGGGGAACTTTGGTCACCCCCATGTAACTTTTGGGGCAAGAACAGCACAGTTTTCAAAACGTGTTTTTCAGCTCGAAATAAACACGTTTTTTCAGACTGTTGAATCCCAATGTAACTGCCTGGCTCAGATGAGGTCACTGAGCCAGCCCTTAACCCCAGTGTGCAGAAGATGTCGAAACCTGTTTTTCAGCACAAATAAACACGTTTTGGCAACTTTGGTCACCCCCATGTTACTTATAGGGCAGTAACAGCACACCTTTCAAAACGTGTTTTTCAGCCCGAAATAAACGCGTTTTCTCAGCCCTTGGAATCGCAGTGTAACTGCCTGGCTCAGAAGGGCACACTGAGTCAGCCCTTAACCCCAGTGTGCAGAAGTTGTCAAAACGTGTTTGTCAGCACAAATAAACACGTTTTGGCAACTTTGGTCACCCCCATGTTACTTATAGGGCTGGAACAGCACACTTTTCAAAACGTGTTTTTCAGCCCGAAATAAACGCGTTTTCTCAGCCCTTGGAATTGCAGTGTAACTGCCTGGCTCAGAAGAGCCCACTGAGTCAGCCCTTAACTCCAGTGTGCAGAAGTTGTCAAAACGTGTTTGTCAGCACACATAAACACGTTTTGGCAACTTTGGTCACCCCCATGTTACTTATAGGGCAGGAACAGCACACTTTTCAAAACGTGTTTTTCAGCCCGAAATAAACGCGTTTTCTCATCCCTTGGAATCGCAAGGTAACTGCCTGGCTCAGAAGAGCCCACTGAGTCAGCCCTTAACCGCAGTGTGTAGAAGTTGTCAAAACGTGTTTGTCAGCACAAATAAACACGTTTTGGCAACTTTGGTCACCCCCATGTTACTTATAGGGCAGGAACAGCACACTTTTCAAAACGTGTTTTTCAGCCCGAAATAAACGCGTTTTCTCATCCCTTGGAATTGCAAGGTAACTGCCTGGCTCAGAAGAGCCCACTGAGTCAGCCCTTAACCGCAGTGTGTAGAAGTTGTCAAAACGTGTTTGTCAGCACAAATAAACACGTTTTGGCAACTTTGGTCACCCCCATGTTACTTATAGGGCAGGAACAGCACACTTTTCAAAACGTGTTTTTCAGCTCGAAATAAACGCGTTTTCTCAGCCCTTGGAATCGCAGTGTAACTGCCTGGCTCAGAAGAGCCCACTGAGTCAGCCCTTAACCCCAGTGTGCAGAAGTTGTCAAAACGTGTTTTTCAGCACAAATAAACACGTTTTGGCAACTTTGGTCACCCCCATGTTACTTATAGGGCAGGAACAGCACACTTTTCAAAACGTGTTTTTCAGCTCGAAATAAACGCGTTTTCTCAGCCCTTGGAATCGCAGTGTAACTGCCTGGCTCAGAAGAGCCCACTGAGTCAGCCCTTAACCCCAGTGTGCAGAAGTTGTCAAAACGTGTTTTTCAGCACAAATAAACACGTTTGGGCAACTTTGATCACCCCCATGTAACTTTTGGGGCAAGAACAGCACAGTTTTCAAAACGTGTTTTTCAGCTCGAAATAAACACGTTTTTTCAGACTGTTGAATCCCAATGTAACTGCCTGGCTCAGATGAGGTCACTGAGCCAGCCCTTAACCCCAGTGTGCAGAAGATGTCGAAACCTGTTTTTCAGCACAAATAAACACGTTTTTGCAACTTTGGTTACCCCCATGTTACTTATAGGGCAGTAACAGCACACCTTTCAAAACGTGTTTTTCAGCCCGAAATAAACGCGTTTTCTCAGCCCTTGGAATCGCAGTGTAACTGCCTGGCTCAGAAGAGCACACTGAGACAGCCCTTAACCCCAGTGTGCAGAAGTTGTCAAAACGTGTTTGTCAGCACACATAAACACGTTTTGGCAACTTTGGTCACCCCCATGTTACTTATAGGGCAGGAACAGCACACTTTTCAAAACGTGTTTTTCAGCCCGAAATAAACGCGTTTTCTCATCCCTTGGAATCGCAAGGTAACTGCCTGGCTCAGAAGAGCCCACTGAGCCAGCCCTTAACCCCAGTGTGCAGAAGTTGTCAAAACGTGTTTTTAAGCAAAAATAAACACGTTTTGGCAACTTTGGTCACCACCATGTAACTTATAGGGCAGGAACAGCACAGTTTTCAAAACGTGTTTTTCAGCCCGAAATAAACGCGTTTTCTCATCCCTTGGAATCGCAAGGTAACTGCCTGGCTCAGAAGAGCCCACTGAGTCAGCCCTTAACCGCAGTGTGCAGAAGTTGTCAAAACGTGTTTGTCAGCACAAATAAACACGTTTTGGCAACTTTGGTCACCCCCATGTTACTTATAGGGCTGGAACAGCACACTTTTCAAAACGTGTTTTTCAGCCCGAAATAAACGCTTTTTCTCAGCCCTTGGAATCGCAGTGTAACTGCCTGGCTCAGAAGAGCCCACTGAGTCAGCCCTTAACCCCAGTGTGCAGAAGTTGTCAAAACGTGTTTTTCAGCACAAATAAACACGTTTGGGCAACTTTGGTCACCCCCATGTAACTTTTGGGCAAGAACAGCACAGTTTTCAAAACGTGTTTTTCAACTCGAAATAAACACGTTTTTTCAGACTGTTGAATCCCAATGTAACTGCCATGCTCAGATGAGGTCACTGAGCCAGCCCTTAACCCCAGTGTGCAGAAGATGTCAAAACGTGTTTTTCAGCACAAATAAACACGTTTTGGCAACTTTGGTCACCCCCATGTTACTTATAGGGCAGTAACAGCACACCTTTCAAAACGTGTTTTTCAGCCCGAAATAAACGCGTTTTCTCAGCCCTTGGAATCGCAGTGTAACTGCCTGGCTCAGAAGAGCACACTGAGTCAGCCCTTAACCCCAGTGTGCAGAAGTTGTCAATACGTGTTTTTCAACACAAATAAACACGTTTTGGCAACTTTGGTCACCCCCATGTAACTTATAGGGCAGGAACAGCACACTTTTCAAAACGTGTTTTTCAGCCCGAAATAAACGCGTTTTCTCATCCCTTGGAATCGCAAGGTAACTGCCTGGCTCAGAAGAGCCCACTGAGTCAGCCCTTAACCCCAGTGTGAAGAAGTTGTCAAAACGTGTTTGTCAGCACAAATAAACACGTTTGGGCAACTTTGGTCACCCCCATGTAACTTTTGGGGCTAGAACAGCACAGTTTTCAAAACGTGTTTTTCAGCTCGAAATAAACGCGTTTTTTCAGACTGTTGAATCCCAATGTAACTGCCTGGCTCAGATGAGGTCACTGAGCCAGCCCTTAACCCCAGTGTGCAGAAGTTGTCAAAACGTGTTTTTCAGCAGAAATAAACACGTTTTGGCAACTTTGGTCACCCCCATGTTACTTATAGGGCAGGAACAGCACACTTTTCAAAACGTGTTTTTCAGCCCGAAATAAACGCGTTTTCTCAGCCCTTGGAATCGCAAGGTAACTGCCTGGCTCAGAAGAGCCCACTGAGTCAGCCCTTTACCGCAGTGTGCAGAAGTTGTCAAAACGTGTTTTTCAGCACAAATAAACACGTTTTGGCAACTTTGGTCACCCCCATGTTACTTATAGGGCAGGAACAGCACACTTTTCAAAACGTATTTTTCAGCTCGAAATAAACGCGTTTTCTCAGCCCTTGGAATCGCAGTGTAACTGCCTGGCTCAGAAGAGCCCACTGAGTCAGCCCTTAAGCCCAGTGTGCAGAAGTTGTCAAAACGTGTTTTTCAGCACAAATAAACACATTTGGGCAACTTTGGTCACCCCCATGTAACTTTTGGGGCAAGAACAGCACAGTTTTCAAAACGTGTTTTTCAGCTCGAAATAAACACGTTTTTTCAGACTGTTGAATCCCAATGTAACTGCCTGGCTCAGATGAGGTCACTGAGCCAGCCCTTAACCCCAGTGTGCAGAAGATGTCGAAACCTGTTTTTCAGCACAAATAAACACGTTTTGGCAACTTTGGTCACCCCCATGTTACTTATAGGGCAGTAACAGCACACCTTTCAAAACGTGTTTTTCAGCCCGAAATAAACGCGTTTTCTCAGCCCTTGGAATCGCAGTGTAACTGCCTGGCTCAGAAGGGCACACTGAGTCAGCCCTTAACCCCAGTGTGCAGAAGTTGTCAAAACGTGTTTGTCAGCACAAAAAAACACGTTTTGGCAACTTTGGTCACCCCCATGTTACTTATAGGGCTGGAACAGCACACTTTTCAAAACGTGTTTTTCAGCCCGAAATAAACGCGTTTTCTCAGCCCTTGGAATTGCAGTGTAACTGCCTGGCTCAGAAGAGCCCACTGAGTCAGCCCTTAACTCCAGTTTGCAGAAGTTGTCAAAACGTGTTTGTCAGCACACATAAACACGTTTTGGCAACCTTGGTCACCCCCATGTTACTTATAGGGCAGGAACAGCACAATTTTCAAAACGTGTTTTTCAGCCCGAAATAAACGCGTTTTCTCATCCCTTGGAATCGCAAGGTAACTGCCTGGGTCAGAAGAGCCCACTGAGTCAGCCCTTAACCGCAGTGTGTAGAAGTTGTCAAAACGTGTTTGTCAGCACAAATAAACACGTTTTGGCAACTTTGGTCACCCCCATGTTACTTATAGGGCAGGAACAGCACACTTTTCAAAACGTGTTTTTCAGCCCGAAATAAACGCGTTTTTTCAGACAGTTGAATCCCAATGTAACTGCCTGGCTCAGATGAGGTCACTGAGCCAGCCCTTAACCCCAGTGTGCAGAAGTTGTCAAAACGTGTTTTTCAGCAGAAATAAACACGTTTTGGCAACTTTGGTCACCCCCATGTTACTTATAGGGCAGTAACAGCACACCTTTCAAAACGTGTTTTTCAGCCCGAAATAAACGCGTTTTCTCATCCCTTGGAATCGCAGTGTAACTGCCTGTTTCAGAAGAGCCCACTGAGTCAGCCCTTAACCCCAGTGTGAAGAAGTTGTCAAAACGTGTTTGTCAGCACAAATAAACACGTTTTGGCAACTTTGGTCACCCCCATGTAACTTTTAGGGCAAGTACAGCACTGTTTTCAAAACGTGTTTTTCAGCTCGAAATAAACGCGTTTTTTCAGACAGTTGAATCCCAATGTAACTGCCTGGCTCAGATGAGGTCACTGAGCCAGCCCTTAACCCCAGTGTGCAGAAGTTGTCAAAACGTGTTTTTCAGCAGAAATAAACACGTTTTGGCAACTTTGGTCACCCCCATGTTACTTATAGGGCAGGAACAGCACACTTTTCAAAACGTGTTTTTCAGCTCGAAATAAACGCGTTTTCTCAGCCCTTGGAATCGCAGTGTAACTGCCTGGCTCAGAAGAGCCCACTGAGTCAGCCCTTAACCCCAGTGTGCAGAAGTTGTCAAAACGTGTTTTTCAGCACAAATAAACACGTTTGGGCAACTTTGGTCACCCCCATGTAACTTTTGGGGCAAGAACAGCACAGTTTTCAAAACGTGCTTTTCAGCCCGAAATAAACGCGTTTTCTCATCCCTTGGAATCGCAATGCAACTGCCTGGCTCAGGAGAGCCCACTGAGTCAGCCCTTAACCCCAGTGTGAAGAAGTTGTCAAAACGTGTTTTTCAGCACAAATAAACACGTTTGGGCAAGTTTGGTCACCCCCATGTAACTTTTGGGGAAAGAACAGCACAGTTTTCAAAACGTGTTTTTCAGCTCGAAATAAACGCGTTTTTTCAGACTGTTGAATCCCAATGTAACTGCCTGGCTCAGATGAGGTCACTGAGCCAGCCCTTAACCCCAGTGTGCAGAAGTTGTCAAAACGTGTTTTTCAGCAGAAATAAACACGTTTTGGCAACTTTGGTCACCCCCATGTTACTTATAGGGCAGTAACAGCACAGCTTTCAAAACGTGTTTTTCAGCCCGAAATAAACGCGTTTTCTCATCCCTTGGAATCGCAGTGTAACTGCCTGGTTCAGAAGAGCCCACTGAGTCAGCCCTTAACCCCAGTGTGAAGAAGTTGTCAAAACGTGTTTGTCAGCACAAATAAACACGTTTTGGCAACTTTGGTCACCCCCATGTAACTTTTAGGGCAAGTACAGCACAGTTTTCAAAACGTGTTTTTCAGCTCGAAATAAACGCGTTTTTTCAGACTGTTGAATCCCAAAGTAACTGCCTGGCTCAGATGAGGTCACTGAGCCAGCCCTTAACCCCAGTGTGCAGAAGATGTCAAAACGTGTTTTTCAGCACAAATAAACACGTTTTGGCAACTTTGGTCACCCCCATGTTACTTATAGGGCTGGAACAGCACACTTTTCAAAACGTGTTTTTCAGCCCGAAATAAACGCGTTTTCTCAGCCCTTGGAATCGCAGTGTAACTGCCTGGCTCAGAAGAGCCCACTGAGTCAGCCCTTAACCCCAGTGTGCAGAAGTTGTCAAAACGTGTTTTTCAGCACAAATAAACACGTTTGGGCAACTTTGGTCACCCCCATGTAACTTTTGGGGCTAGAACAGCACAGTTTTCAAAACGTGTTTTTCAACTCGAAATAAACACGTTTTTTCAGACTGTTGAATCCCAATGTAACTGCCTTGCTCAGATGAGGTCACTGAGCCAGCCCTTAACCCCAGTGTGCAGAAGATGTCAAAACGTGTTTTTCAGCACAAATAAACACGTTTTGGCAACTTTGGTCACCCCCATGTTACTTATAGGGCAGTAACAGCACACCTTTCAAAACGTGTTTTTCAGCCCGAAATAAACGCGTTTTCTCAGCCCTTGGAATCGCAGTGTAACTGCCTGGCTCAGAAGAGCACACTGAGTCAGCCCTTAACCCCAGTGTGCAGAAGTTGTCAATACGTGTTTTTCAACACAAATAAACACGTTTTGGCAACTTTGGTCACCCCCATGTAACTTATAGGGCAGGAACAGCACACTTTTCAAAACGTGTTTTTCAGCCCGAAATAAACGCGTTTTCTCATCCCTTGGAATCGCAAGGTAACTGCCTGGCTCAGAAGAGCCCACTGAGTCAGCCCTTAACCCCAGTGTGCAGAAGATGTCAAAACGTGTTTTTCAGCACAAATAAACACGTTTTGGCAAATTTGGTTACCCCCATGTTACTTATAGGGCAGTAACAGCACACCTTTCAAAACGTGTTTTTCAGCCCGAAATAAACGCGTTTTCTCATCCCTTGGAATCGCAGTGTAACTGCCTGGTTCAGAAGAGCCCACTGAGTCAGCCCTTAACCCCAGTGTGAAGAAGTTGTCAAAACGTGTTTGTCAGCACAAATAAACACGTTTTGGCAACTTTGGTCACCCCCACGTAACTTTTGGGGCAAGAACAGCACAGTTTTCAAAAGGTGTTTTTCAGCTCGAAATAAACACGTTTTTTCAGACTGTTGAATCCCAATGTAACTGCCTGGCTCAGATGAGGTCACTGAGCCAGCCCTTAACCCCAGTGTGCAGAAGATGTCAAAACGTGTTTTTCAGCACAAATAAACACGTTTTGGCAACTTTGGTCACCCCCATGTTACTTATAGGGCTGGAACAGCACACTTTTCAAAACGTGTTTTTCAGCCCGAAATAAACGCGTTTTCTCAGCCCTTGGAATCGCAGTGTAACTGCCTGGCTCAGAAGAGCCCACTGAGTCAGCCCTTAACCCCAGTGTGCAGAAGTTGTCAAAACGTGTTTTTCAGCACAAATAAACACGTTTGGGCAACTTTGGTCACCCCCATGTAACTTTTGGGGCTAGAACAGCACAGTTTTCAAAACGTGTTTTTCAGCTCGAAATAAACACGTTTTTTCAGACTGTTGAATCCCAATGTAACTGCCTGGCTCAGATGAGGTCACTGAGCCAGCCCTTAACCCCAGTGTGCAGAAGATGTCAAAACGTGTTTTTCAGCACAAATAAACACGTTCTGGCAACTTTGGTCACCCCCATGTTACTTATAGGGCAGTAACAGCACACCTTTCAAAACGTGTTTTTCAGCCCGAAATAAACGCGTTTTCTCAGCCCTTGGAATCGCAATGCAACTGCCTGGCTCAGAAGAGCCCACTGAGTCAGCCCTTAACCCCAGTGTGAAGAAGTTGTCAAAACGTGTTTGTCAGCACAAATAAATACGTTTTGGCAACTTTGGTCACCCCCATGTAACTTTTGGGACAAGTACAGCACAGTTTTCAAAACGTGTTTTTCAGCTCGAAATAAACGCGTTTCTTCAGACTGTTGAATCCCTATGTAACTGCCTGGCTCAGATGAGGTCACTGAGCCAGCCCTTTACCCCAGTGTGCAGAAGTTGTCAAAACGTGTTTTTCAGCACAAATAAACACGTTTGGGCAACTTTGGTCACCCCCATGTAACTTTTGGGGCTAGAACAGCACAGTTTTCAAAACGTGTTTTTCAGCTCGAAATAAACGCGTTTTTTCAGACTGTTGAATCCCAATGTAACTGCCTGGCTCAGATGAGGTCACTGAGCCAGCCCTTAACCCCAGTGTGCAGAAGTTGTCAAAACGTGTTTTTCAGCAGAAATAAACACGTTTTGGCAACTTTGGTCACCCCCATGTTACTTATAGGGCAGGAACAGCACACTTTTCAAAACGTGTTTTTCAGCCCGAAATAAACGCGTTTTCTCATCCCTTGGAATCGCAGTGTAACTGCCTGGCTCAGAAGAGCCCACTGAGTCAGCCCTTAAGCCCAGTGTGCAGAAGTTGTCAAAACGTGTTTTTCAGCACAAATAAACACGTTTGGGCAACTTTGGTCACCCCCATGTAACTTTTGGGGCAAGAACAGCACAGTTTTCAAAACGTGCTTTTCAGCCCGAAATAAACGCGTTTTCTCATCCCTTGGAATCGCAATGTAACTGCCTGGCTCAGAAGAGCCCACTGAGTCAGCCCTTAAGCCCAGTGTGCAGAAGTTGTCAAAACGTGTTTTTCAGCACAAATAAACACGTTTGGGGAACTTTGGTCACCCCCATGTAACTTTTGGGGCAAGAACAGCACAGTTTTCAAAACGTGTTTTTCAGCTCGAAATAAACACGTTTTTTCAGACTGTTGAATCCCAATGTAACTGCCTGGCTCAGATGAGGTCACTGAGCCAGCCCTTAACCCCAGTGTGCAGAAGATGTCGAAACCTGTTTTTCAGCACAAATAAACACGTTTTGGCAACTTTGGTCACCCCCATGTTACTTATAGGGCAGTAACAGCACACCTTTCAAAACGTGTTTTTCAGCCCGAAATAAACGCGTTTTCTCAGCCCTTGGAATCGCAGTGTAACTGCCTGGCTCAGAAGGGCACACTGAGTCAGCCCTTAACCCCAGTGTGCAGAAGTTGTCAAAACGTGTTTGTCAGCACAAATAAACACGTTTTGGCAACTTTGGTCACCCCCATGTTACTTATAGGGCTGGAACAGCACACTTTTCAAAACGTGTTTTTCAGCCCGAAATAAACGCGTTTTCTCAGCCCTTGGAATTGCAGTGTAACTGCCTGGCTCAGAAGAGCCCACTGAGTCAGCCCTTAACTCCAGTGTGCAGAAGTTGTCAAAACGTGTTTGTCAGCACACATAAACACGTTTTGGCAACTTTGGTCACCCCCATGTTACTTATAGGGCAGGAACAGCACACTTTTCAAAACGTGTTTTTCAGCCCGAAATAAACGCGTTTTCTCATCCCTTGGAATCGCAAGGTAACTGCCTGGCTCAGAAGAGCCCACTGAGTCAGCCCTTAACCGCAGTGTGTAGAAGTTGTCAAAACGTGTTTGTCAGCACAAATAAACACGTTTTGGCAACTTTGGTCACCCCCATGTTACTTATAGGGCAGGAACAGCACACTTTTCAAAACGTGTTTTTCAGCCCGAAATAAACGCGTTTTCTCATCCCTTGGAATTGCAAGGTAACTGCCTGGCTCAGAAGAGCCCACTGAGTCAGCCCTTAACCGCAGTGTGTAGAAGTTGTCAAAACGTGTTTGTCAGCACAAATAAACACGTTTTGGCAACTTTGGTCACCCCCATGTTACTTATAGGGCAGGAACAGCACACTTTTCAAAACGTGTTTTTCAGCTCGAAATAAACGCGTTTTCTCAGCCCTTGGAATCGCAGTGTAACTGCCTGGCTCAGAAGAGCCCACTGAGTCAGCCCTTAACCCCAGTGTGCAGAAGTTGTCAAAACGTGTTTTTCAGCACAAATAAACACGTTTTGGCAACTTTGGTCACCCCCATGTTACTTATAGGGCAGGAACAGCACACTTTTCAAAACGTGTTTTTCAGCTCGAAATAAACGCGTTTTCTCAGCCCTTGGAATCGCAGTGTAACTGCCTGGCTCAGAAGAGCCCACTGAGTCAGCCCTTAACCCCAGTGTGCAGAAGTTGTCAAAACGTGTTTTTCAGCACAAATAAACACGTTTGGGCAACTTTGATCACCCCCATGTAACTTTTGGGGCAAGAACAGCACAGTTTTCAAAACGTGTTTTTCAGCTCGAAATAAACACGTTTTTTCAGACTGTTGAATCCCAATGTAACTGCCTGGCTCAGATGAGGTCACTGAGCCAGCCCTTAACCCCAGTGTGCAGAAGATGTCGAAACCTGTTTTTCAGCACAAATAAACACGTTTTTGCAACTTTGGTTACCCCCATGTTACTTATAGGGCAGTAACAGCACACCTTTCAAAACGTGTTTTTCAGCCCGAAATAAACGCGTTTTCTCAGCCCTTGGAATCGCAGTGTAACTGCCTGGCTCAGAAGAGCACACTGAGACAGCCCTTAACCCCAGTGTGCAGAAGTTGTCAAAACGTGTTTGTCAGCACACATAAACACGTTTTGGCAACTTTGGTCACCCCCATGTTACTTATAGGGCAGGAACAGCACACTTTTCAAAACGTGTTTTTCAGCCCGAAATAAACGCGTTTTCTCATCCCTTGGAATCGCAAGGTAACTGCCTGGCTCAGAAGAGCCCACTGAGCCAGCCCTTAACCCCAGTGTGCAGAAGTTGTCAAAACGTGTTTTTAAGCAAAAATAAACACGTTTTGGCAACTTTGGTCACCACCATGTAACTTATAGGGCAGGAACAGCACAGTTTTCAAAACGTGTTTTTCAGCCCGAAATAAACGCGTTTTCTCATCCCTTGGAATCGCAAGGTAACTGCCTGGCTCAGAAGAGCCCACTGAGTCAGCCCTTAACCGCAGTGTGCAGAAGTTGTCAAAACGTGTTTGTCAGCACAAATAAACACGTTTTGGCAACTTTGGTCACCCCCATGTTACTTATAGGGCTGGAACAGCACACTTTTCAAAACGTGTTTTTCAGCCCGAAATAAACGCTTTTTCTCAGCCCTTGGAATCGCAGTGTAACTGCCTGGCTCAGAAGAGCCCACTGAGTCAGCCCTTAACCCCAGTGTGCAGAAGTTGTCAAAACGTGTTTTTCAGCACAAATAAACACGTTTGGGCAACTTTGGTCACCCCCATGTAACTTTTGGGCAAGAACAGCACAGTTTTCAAAACGTGTTTTTCAACTCGAAATAAACACGTTTTTTCAGACTGTTGAATCCCAATGTAACTGCCATGCTCAGATGAGGTCACTGAGCCAGCCCTTAACCCCAGTGTGCAGAAGATGTCAAAACGTGTTTTTCAGCACAAATAAACACGTTTTGGCAACTTTGGTCACCCCCATGTTACTTATAGGGCAGTAACAGCACACCTTTCAAAACGTGTTTTTCAGCCCGAAATAAACGCGTTTTCTCAGCCCTTGGAATCGCAGTGTAACTGCCTGGCTCAGAAGAGCACACTGAGTCAGCCCTTAACCCCAGTGTGCAGAAGTTGTCAATACGTGTTTTTCAACACAAATAAACACGTTTTGGCAACTTTGGTCACCCCCATGTAACTTATAGGGCAGGAACAGCACACTTTTCAAAACGTGTTTTTCAGCCCGAAATAAACGCGTTTTCTCATCCCTTGGAATCGCAAGGTAACTGCCTGGCTCAGAAGAGCCCACTGAGTCAGCCCTTAACCCCAGTGTGAAGAAGTTGTCAAAACGTGTTTGTCAGCACAAATAAACACGTTTGGGCAACTTTGGTCACCCCCATGTAACTTTTGGGGCTAGAACAGCACAGTTTTCAAAACGTGTTTTTCAGCTCGAAATAAACGCGTTTTTTCAGACTGTTGAATCCCAATGTAACTGCCTGGCTCAGATGAGGTCACTGAGCCAGCCCTTAACCCCAGTGTGCAGAAGTTGTCAAAACGTGTTTTTCAGCAGAAATAAACACGTTTTGGCAACTTTGGTCACCCCCATGTTACTTATAGGGCAGGAACAGCACACTTTTCAAAACGTGTTTTTCAGCCCGAAATAAACGCGTTTTCTCAGCCCTTGGAATCGCAAGGTAACTGCCTGGCTCAGAAGAGCCCACTGAGTCAGCCCTTTACCGCAGTGTGCAGAAGTTGTCAAAACGTGTTTTTCAGCACAAATAAACACGTTTTGGCAACTTTGGTCACCCCCATGTTACTTATAGGGCAGGAACAGCACACTTTTCAAAACGTATTTTTCAGCTCGAAATAAACGCGTTTTCTCAGCCCTTGGAATCGCAGTGTAACTGCCTGGCTCAGAAGAGCCCACTGAGTCAGCCCTTAAGCCCAGTGTGCAGAAGTTGTCAAAACGTGTTTTTCAGCACAAATAAACACATTTGGGCAACTTTGGTCACCCCCATGTAACTTTTGGGGCAAGAACAGCACAGTTTTCAAAACGTGTTTTTCAGCTCGAAATAAACACGTTTTTTCAGACTGTTGAATCCCAATGTAACTGCCTGGCTCAGATGAGGTCACTGAGCCAGCCCTTAACCCCAGTGTGCAGAAGATGTCGAAACCTGTTTTTCAGCACAAATAAACACGTTTTGGCAACTTTGGTCACCCCCATGTTACTTATAGGGCAGTAACAGCACACCTTTCAAAACGTGTTTTTCAGCCCGAAATAAACGCGTTTTCTCAGCCCTTGGAATCGCAGTGTAACTGCCTGGCTCAGAAGGGCACACTGAGTCAGCCCTTAACCCCAGTGTGCAGAAGTTGTCAAAACGTGTTTGTCAGCACAAAAAAACACGTTTTGGCAACTTTGGTCACCCCCATGTTACTTATAGGGCTGGAACAGCACACTTTTCAAAACGTGTTTTTCAGCCCGAAATAAACGCGTTTTCTCAGCCCTTGGAATTGCAGTGTAACTGCCTGGCTCAGAAGAGCCCACTGAGTCAGCCCTTAACTCCAGTTTGCAGAAGTTGTCAAAACGTGTTTGTCAGCACACATAAACACGTTTTGGCAACCTTGGTCACCCCCATGTTACTTATAGGGCAGGAACAGCACAATTTTCAAAACGTGTTTTTCAGCCCGAAATAAACGCGTTTTCTCATCCCTTGGAATCGCAAGGTAACTGCCTGGGTCAGAAGAGCCCACTGAGTCAGCCCTTAACCGCAGTGTGTAGAAGTTGTCAAAACGTGTTTGTCAGCACAAATAAACACGTTTTGGCAACTTTGGTCACCCCCATGTTACTTATAGGGCAGGAACAGCACACTTTTCAAAACGTGTTTTTCAGCCCGAAATAAACGCGTTTTTTCAGACAGTTGAATCCCAATGTAACTGCCTGGCTCAGATGAGGTCACTGAGCCAGCCCTTAACCCCAGTGTGCAGAAGTTGTCAAAACGTGTTTTTCAGCAGAAATAAACACGTTTTGGCAACTTTGGTCACCCCCATGTTACTTATAGGGCAGTAACAGCACACCTTTCAAAACGTGTTTTTCAGCCCGAAATAAACGCGTTTTCTCATCCCTTGGAATCGCAGTGTAACTGCCTGTTTCAGAAGAGCCCACTGAGTCAGCCCTTAACCCCAGTGTGAAGAAGTTGTCAAAACGTGTTTGTCAGCACAAATAAACACGTTTTGGCAACTTTGGTCACCCCCATGTAACTTTTAGGGCAAGTACAGCACTGTTTTCAAAACGTGTTTTTCAGCTCGAAATAAACGCGTTTTTTCAGACAGTTGAATCCCAATGTAACTGCCTGGCTCAGATGAGGTCACTGAGCCAGCCCTTAACCCCAGTGTGCAGAAGTTGTCAAAACGTGTTTTTCAGCAGAAATAAACACGTTTTGGCAACTTTGGTCACCCCCATGTTACTTATAGGGCAGTAACAGCACACCTTTCAAAACGTGTTTTTCAGCCCGAAATAAACGCGTTTTCTCATCCCTTGGAATCGCAGTGTAACTGCCTGGTTCAGAAGAGCCCACTGAGTCAGCCCTTAACCCCAGTGTGAAGAAGTTGTCAAAACGTGTTTGTCAGCACAAATAAACACGTTTTGGCAACTTTGGTCACCCCCATGTAACTTTTAGGGCAAGTACAGCACAGTTATCAAAACGTGTTTTTCAGCTCGAAATAAACGCGTTTTTTCAGACTGTGTAATCCCAAAGTAACTGCCTGGCTCAGATGAGGTCACTGAGCCAGCCCTTAACCCCAGTGTGCAGAAGATGTCAAAACGTGTTTTTCAGCACAAATAAACACGTTTTGGCAACTTTGGTCACCCCCATGTTACTTATAGGGCTGGAACAGCACACTTTTCAAAACGTGTTTTTCAGCCCGAAATAAACGCGTTTTCTCAGCCCTTGGAATCGCAGTGTAACTGCCTGGCTCAGAAGAGCCCACTGAGTCAGCCCTTAACCCCAGTGTGCAGAAGTTGTCAAAACGTGTTTTTCAGCACAAATAAACACGTTTGGGCAACTTTGGTCACCCCCATGTAACTTTTGGGGCTAGAACAGCACAGTTTTCAAAACGTGTTTTTCAGCTCGAAATAAACACGTTTTTTCAGACTGTTGAATCCCAATGTAACTGCCTGGCTCAGATGAGGTCACTGAGCCAGCCCTTAACCCCAGTGTGCAGAAGATGTCAAAACGTGTTTTTCAGCACAAATAAACACGTTTTGGCAACTTTGGTCACCCCCATGTTACTTATAGGGCAGTAACAGCACACCTTTCAAAACGTGTTTTTCAGCCCGAAATAAACGCGTTTTCTCAGCCCTTGGAATCGCAATGCAACTGCCTGGCTCAGAAGAGCCCACTGAGTCAGCCCTTAACCCCAGTGTGAAGAAGTTGTCAAAACGTGTTTGTCAGCACAAATAAACACGTTTTGGCAACTTTGGTCACCCCCATGTAACTTTTGGGACAAGTACAGCACAGTTTTCAAAACGTGTTTTTCAGCTCGAAATAAACGCGTTTCTTCAGACTGTTGAATCCCTATGTAACTGCCTGGCTCAGATGAGGTCACTGAGCCAGCCCTTTACCACAGTGTGCAGAAGTTGTCAAAACGTGTTTTTCAGCACAAATAAACACGTTTGGGCAACTTTGGTCACCCCCATGTAACTTTTGGGGCTAGAACAGCACAGTTTTCAAAACGTGTTTTTCAGCTCGAAATAAACGCGTTTTTTCAGACTGTTGAATCCCAATGTAACTGCCTGGCTCAGATGAGGTCACTGAGCCAGCCCTTAACCCCAGTGTGCAGAAGTTGTCAAAACGTGTTTTTCAGCAGAAATAAACACGTTTTGGCAACTTTGGTCACCCCCATGTTACTTATAGGGCAGGAACAGCACACTTTTCAAAACATGTTTTTCAGCACAAATAAACACGTTTGGGCAACTTTGGTCACCCCCATGTAACTTTTGGGGCAAGAACAGCACAGTTTTCAAAACGTGTTTTTCAGCTCGAAATAAACACGTTTTTTCAGACTGTTGAATCCCAATGTAACTGCCTGGCTCAGATGAGGTCACTGAGCCAGCCCTTAACCCCAGTGTGCAGAAGATGTCGAAACCTGTTTTTCAGCACAAATAAACACGTTTTGGCAACTTTGGTCACCCCCATGTTACTTATAGGGCAGTAACAGCACACCTTTCAAAACGTGTTTTTCAGCCCGAAATAAACGCGTTTTCTCAGCCCTTGGAATCGCAGTGTAACTGCCTGGCTCAGAAGGGCACACTGAGTCAGCCCTTAACCCCAGTGTGCAGAAGTTGTCAAAACGTGTTTGTCAGCACAAATAAACACGTTTTGGCAACTTTGGTCACCCCCATGTTACTTATAGGGCTGGAACAGCACACTTTTCAAAACGTGTTTTTCAGCCCGAAATAAACGCGTTTTCTCAGCCCTTGGAATTGCAGTGTAACTGCCTGGCTCAGAAGAGCCCACTGAGTCAGCCCTCAACTCCAGTGTGCAGAAGTTGTCAAAACGTGTTTGTCAGCACACATAAACACGTTTTGGCAACTTTGGTCACCCCCATGTTACTTATAGGGCAGGAACAGCACACTTTTCAAAACGTGTTTTTCAGCCCGAAATAAACGCGTTTTCTCATCCCTTGGAATCGCAAGGTAACTGCCTGGCTCAGAAGAGCCCACTGAGTCAGCCCTTAACCGCAGTGTGTAGAAGTTGTCAAAACGTGTTTGTCAGCACAAATAAACACGTTTTGGCAACTTTGGTCACCCCCATGTTACTTATAGGGCAGGAACAGCACACTTTTCAAAACGTGTTTTTCAGCCCGAAATAAACGCGTTTTCTCATCCCTTGGAATTGCAAGGTAACTGCCTGGCTCAGAAGAGCCCACTGAGTCAGCCCTTAACCGCAGTGTGTAGAAGTTGTCAAAACGTGTTTGTCAGCACAAATAAACACGTTTTGGCAACTTTGGTCACCCCCATGTTACTTATAGGGCAGGAACAGCACACTTTTCAAAACGTGTTTTTCAGCTCGAAATAAACGCGTTTTCTCAGCCCTTGGAATCGCAGTGTAACTGCCTGGCTCAGAAGAGCCCACTGAGTCAGCCCTTAACCCCAGTGTGCAGAAGTTGTCAAAACGTGTTTTTCAGCACAAATAAACACGTTTGGGCAACTTTGGTCACCCCCATGTAACTTTTGGGGCAAGAACAGCACAGTTTTCAAAACGTGCTTTTCAGCCCGAAATAAACGCGTTTTCTCATCCCTTGGAATCGCAATGCAACTGCCTGGCTCAGGAGAGCCCACTGAGTCAGCCCTTAACCCCAGTGTGAAGAAGTTGTCAAAACGTGTTTTTCAGCACAAATAAACACGTTTGGGCAACTTTGGTCACCCCCATGTAACTTTTGGGGAAAGAACAGCACAGTTTTCAAAACGTGTTTTTCAGCTCGAAATAAACGCGTTTTTTCAGACTGTTGAATCCCAATGTAACTGCCTGGCTCAGATGAGGTCACTGAGCCAGCCCTTATCCCCAGTGTGCAGAAGTTGTCAAAACGTGTTTTTCAGCAGAAATAAACACGTTTTGGCAACTTTGGTCACCCCCATGTTACTTATAGGGCAGGAACAGCACACTTTTCAAAACGTGTTTTTCAGCCTGAAATAAACGCGTTTTCTCATCCCTTGGAATCGCAGTGTAACTGCCTGGTTCAGAAGAGCCCTCTGAGTCAGCCCTCAACCCCAGTGTGCAGAAGTTGTCAAAACGTGTTTTTCAGCACAAATAAACACGTTTTGGCAACTTTGGTCACCCCCATGTTACTTATAGGGCAGGAACAGCACACTTTTCAAAACGTGTTTTTCAGCTCGAAATAAACGCGTTTTCTCAGCCCATGGAATCGCAGTGTAACTGCCTGGCTCAGAAGAGCCCACTGAGTCAGCCCTTAACCCCAGTGTGCAGAAGTTGTCAAAACGTGTTTTTCAGCACAAATAAACACGTTTGGGCAACTTTGGTCACCCCCATGTAACTTTTGGGGCAAGAACAGCACAGTTTTCAAAACGTGTTTTTCAGCTCGAAATAAACACGTTTTTTCAGACTGTTGAATCCCAATGTAACTGCCTGGCTCAGATGAGGTCACTGAGCCAGCCCTTAACCCCAGTGTGCAGAAGATGTCGAAACCTGTTTTTCAGCACAAATAAACACGTTTTGGCAAATTTGGTTACCCCATGTTACTTATAGGGCAGTAACAGCACACCTTTCAAAACGTGTTTTTCAGCCCGAAATAAACGCGTTTTCTCATCCCTTGGAATCGCAAGGTAACTGCCTGGTTCAGAAGAGCCCACTGAGTCAGCCCTTAACCCCAGTGTGAAGAAGTTGTCAAAACGTGTTTGTCAGCACAAATAAACACGTTTTGGCAACTTTGGTCACCCCCATGTAACTTTTAGGGCAAGTACAGCACAGTTTTCAAAACGTGCTTTTCAGCTCGAAATAAACGCGTTTTTTCAGACTGTTGAATCCCAAAGTAACTGCCTGGCTCAGATGAGGTCACTGAGCCAGCCCTTAACCCCAGTGTGCAGAAGATGTCAAAACGTGTTTTTCAGCACAAATAAACACGTTTTGGCAACTTTGGTCACCCCCATGTTACTTATAGGGCAGTAACAGCACACCTTTCAAAACGTGTTTTTCAGCCCGAAATAAACGCGTTTTCTCAGCCCTTGGAATCGCAGTGTAACTGCCTGGCTCAGAAGAGCACACTGAGTCAGCCCTTAACCCCAGTGTGCAGAAGTTGTCAAAACGTGATTGTCAGCACAAATAAACACGTTTTGGCAACTTTGGTCACCCCCATGTTACTTATAGGGCTGGAACAGCACACTTTTCAAAACGTGTTTTTCAGCCCGAAATAAACGCGTTTTCTCAGCCCTTGGTATTGCAGTGTAACTGCCTGGCTCAGAAGAGCCCACTGAGTCAGCCCTTAACTCCAGTGTGCAGAAGTTGTCAAAACGTGTTTGTCAGCACACATAAACACGTTTTGGCAACTTTGGTCACCCCCATGTTACTTATAGGGCAGGAACAGCACACTTTTCAAAACGTGTTTTTCAGCCCGAAATAAACGCGTTTTCTCATCCCTTGGAATCGCAAGGTAACTGCCTGGCTCAGAAGAGCCCACTGAGTCAGCCCTTAACCGCAGTGTGTAGAAGTTGTCAAAACGTGTTTGTCAGCACAAATAAACACGTTTTGGCAACTTTGGTCACCCCCATGTTACTTATAGGGCTGGAACAGCACACTTTTCAAAACGTACTTTTCAGCCCGAAATAAACGCGTTTTCTCAGCCCTTGGAATCGCAATGCAACTGCCAGGCTCAGAAGAGCCCACTGAGTCAGCCCTTAACCCCAGTGTGAAGAAGTTGTCAAAACGTGTTTTTCAGCACAAATAAACACGTTTGGGCAACTTTGGTCACCCCCATGTAACTTTTGGGGTTAGAACAGCACTGTTTTCAAAACGTGTTTTTCAGCTCGAAATAAACGCGTTTTTTCAGACTGTTGAATCCCAATGTAACTGCCTGGCTCAGATGAGGTCACTGAGCCAGCCCTTAACCCCAGTGTGCAGAAGTTGTCAAAACGTGTTTGTCAGCACACATAAACACGTTTTGGCAACTTTGGTCACCCCCATGTTACTTATAGGGCAGGAACAGCACACTTTTCAAAACGTGTTTTTCAGCCCGAAATAAACGCGTTTTCTCATCCCTTGGAATCGCAAGGTAACTGCCTGGCTCAGAAGAGCCCACTGAGTCAGCCCTTAACCGCAGTGTGTAGAAGTTGTCAAAACGTGTTTGTCAGCAGAAATAAAAACGTTTTGGCAACTTTGGTCACCCCCATGTTACTTATAGGGCAGGAACAGCACACTTTTCAAAACGTGTTTTTCAGCTCGAAATAAACGCGTTTTCTCAGGCCTTGGAATCGCAGTGTAACTGCCTGGTTCAGAAGAGCCCACTGAGTCAGCCCTTAACCCCAGTGTGAAGAAGTTGTCAAAACGTGTTTGTCAGCACAAATAAACACGTTTTGGCAACTTTGGTCACCCCCATGTAACTTTTGGGGCAAGTACAGCACAGTTTTCAAAACGTGTTTTTCAGCTCGAAATAAACGCGTTTTTTCAGACTGTTGAATCCCAAAGTAACTGCCTGGCTCAGATGAGCTCACTGAGCCAGCCCTTAACCCCAGTGTGCAGAAGTTGTAAAAACGTGTTTTTAAGCAGAAATAAACACGTTTTGACAACTTTGGTCACCACCATGTAACTTATAGGGTAGGAACAGCACAGTTTTCAAAACGTGTTTTTCAGCCCGAAATAAACGCGTTTTCTCAGCCCTTGGAATCGCAGTGTAACTGCCTGGTTCAGAAGAGCCCACTGAGTCAGCCCTTAACCCCAGTGTGCAGAAGTTGTCAATACGTGTTTTTCAACACAAATAAACACGTTTTGGCAACTTTGGTCACCCCCATGTAACTTATAGGGCAGGAACAGCACACTTTTCAAAACGTGTTTTTCAGCCCGAAATAAACGCGTTTTCTCATCCCTTGGAATTGCAAGGTAGCTGCCTGGCTCAGAAGAGCCCACTGAGTCAGCCCTTAACCGCAGTGTGCAGAAGTTCTCAAAACGTGTTTGTCAGCACAAATAAACACGTTTTGGCAACTTTGGTCACCCCCATGTTACTTATAGGGCTGGAACAGCACACTTTTCAAAACGTGTTTTTCAGCCCGAAATAAACGCGTTTTCTCAGCCCTTGGAATCGCAGTGTAACTGCCTGGCTCAGAAGAGCCCACTGAGTCAGCCCTTAACCCCAGTGTGCAGAAGTTGTCAAAACGTGTTTTTCAGCACAAATAAACACGTTTGGGCAACTTTGGTCACCCCCATGTAACTTTTGGGGCAAGAACAGCACAGTTTTCAAAACGTGTTTTTCAGCTCGAAATAAACACGTTTTTTCAGACTGTTGAATCCCAATGTAACTGCCTGGCTCAGATGAGGTCACTGAGCCAGCCCTTAACCCCAGTGTGCAGAAGATGTCAAAACGTGTTTTTCAGCACAAATAAACACGTTTTGGCAAATTTGGTCACCCCCATGTTACTTATAGGGCAGTAACAGCACACCTTTCAAAACGTGTTTTTCAGCCCGAAATAAACGCGTTTTCTCAGCCCTTGGAATCGCAGTGTAACTGCCTGGCTCAGAAGAGCACATTGAGTCAGCCCTTAAACCCAGTGTGCAGAAGTTGTCAAAACGTGTTTGTCAGCACAAATAAACACGTTTTGGCAACTTTGGTCACCCCCATGTTACTTATAGGGCAGGAACAGCACACTTTTCAAAACGTGTTTTTCAGCCCGAAATAAACGCGTTTTCTCATCCCTTGGAATCGCAAGGTAACTGCCTGGCTCAGAAGAGCCCACTGAGTCAGCCCTTAACCGCAGTGTGTAGAAGTTGTCAAAACGTGTTTGTCAGCACAAATAAACACGTTTTGGCAACTTTGGTCACCCCCATGTTACTTATAGGGCTGGAACAGCACACTTTTCAAAACGTGCTTTTCAGCCCGAAATAAACGCGTTTTCTCAGCCCTTGGAATCGCAATGCAACTGCCTGGCTCAGAAGAGCCCACTGAGTCAGCCCTTAACCCCAGTGTGAAGAAGTTGTCAAAACGTGTTTTTCAGCACAAATAAACACGTTTGGGCAACTTTGGTCACCCCCATGTAACTTTTGGGGCTAGAACAGCACAGTTTTCAAAACGTGTTTTTCAGCTCGAAATAAACGCGTTTATTCAGACTGTTGAATCCCAATGTAACTGCCTGGCTCAGATGAGGTCACTGAGCCAGCACTTAACCCCAGTGTGCAGAAGTTGTCAAAACGTGTTTTTCAGCAGAAATAAACACGTTTTGGCAACTTTGGTCACCCCCATGTTACTTATAGGGCAGGAACAGCACACTTTTCAAAACGTGTTTTTCAGCCCGAAATAAACGCGTTTTCTCATCCCTTGGAATCGCAAGGTAACTGCCTGGCTCAGAAGAGCCCACTGAGTCAGCCCTTTACCGCAGTGTGCAGAAGTTGTCAAAACGTGTTTTTCAGCACAAATAAACACGTTTTGGCAACTTTGGTCACCCCCATGTTACTTATATGGCTGGAACAGCACACTTTTCAAAACGTGCTTTTCAGCCCGAAATAAACGCGTTTTCTCAGCCCTTGGAATCGCAATGCAACTGCCTGGCTCAGAAGAGCCCACTGAGTCAGCCCTTAACCCCAGTGTGAAGAAGTTGTCAAAACGTGTTTGTCAGCACAAATAAACACGTTTTGGCAACTTTGGTCACCCCCATGTAACTTTTGGGGCAAGTACAGCACAGTTTTCAAAACGTGTTTTTCAGCTCGAAATAAACGCGTTTTTTCAGACTGTTGAATCCCAAAGTATCTGCCTGGCTCAGATGAGCTCACTGAGCCAGCCCTTAACCCCAGTGTGCAGAAGTTGTCAAAACGTGTTTGTCAGCACACATAAACACGTTTTGGCAACTTTGGTCACCCCCATGTTACTTATAGGGCAGGAACAGCACACTTTTCAAAACGTGTTTTTCAGCCCGAAATAAACGCGTTTTCTCATCCCTTGGAATCGCAAGGTAACTGCCTGGATCAGAAGAGCCCACTGAGTCATCCCTTAACCGCAGTGTGTAGAAGTTGTCAAAACGTGTTTGTCAGCACAAATAAACACGTTTTGGCAACTTTGGTCACCCCCATGTTACTTATAGGGCAGGAACAGCACACTTTTCAAAACGTGTTTTTCAGCTCGAAATAAACGCGTTTTCTCAGGCCTTGGAATCGCAGTGTAACTGCCTGGTTCAGAAGAGCCCACTGAGTCAGCCCTTAACCCCAGTGTGAAGAAGTTGTCAATACGTGTTTTTCAACACAAATAAACACGTTTTGGCAACTTTGGTCACCCCCATGTAACTTATAGGGCAGGAACAGCACACTTTTCAAAACGTGTTTTTCAGCCCGAAATAAACGCGTTTTCTCATCCCTTGGAATCGCAAGGTAACTGCCTGGCTCAGAAGAGCCCACTGAGTCAGCCTTTAACCGCAGTGTGCAGAAGTTGTCAAAACGTGTTTGTCAGCACAAATAAACACGTTTTGGCAACTTTGGTCACCCCCATGTTACTTATAGGGCTGGAACAGCACACTTTTCAAAACGTGTTTTTCAGCCCGAAATAAACGCGTTTTCTCAGCCCTTGGAATCGCAGTGTAACTGCCTGGCTCAGAAGAGCCCACTGAGTCAGCCCTTAACCCCAGTGTGCAGAAGTTGTCAAAACGTGTTTTTCAGCACAAATAAACACGTTTGGGCAACTTTGGTCACCCCCATGTAACTTTTGGGGCAAGAACAGCACAGTTTTCAAAACGTGTTTTTCAGCTCGAAATAAACACGTTTTTTCAGACTGTTGAATCCCAATGTAACTGCCTGGCTCAGATGAGGTCACTGAGCCAGCCCTTAACCCCAGTGTGCAGAAGATGTCAAAACGTGTTTTTCAGCACAAATAAACACGTTTTGGCAACTTTGGTCACCCCCATGTTACTTATAGGGCAGTAACAGCACACCTTTCAAAACGTGTTTTTCAGCCCAAAATAAACGCGTTTTCTCAGCCCTTGGAATCGCAGTGTAACTGCCTGGCTCAGAAGAGCACACTGAGTCAGCCCTTAACCCTAGTGTGCAGAAGTTGTCAAAACGTGTTTGTCAGCACAAATAAACACGTTTTGGCAACTTTGGTCACCCCCATGTTACTTATAGGGCTGGAACAGCACACTTTTCAAAACGTGTTTTTCAGCCCGAAATAAACGCGTTTTCTCAGCCCTTGGAATTGCAGTGTAACTGCCTGGCTCAGAAGAGCCCACTGAGTCAGCCCTTAACTCCAGTGTGCAGAAGTTGTCAAAACGTGTTTGTCAGCACACATAAACACGTTTTGGCAACTTTGGTCACCCCCATGTTACTTATAGGGCAGTAACAGCACACCTTTCAAAACGTGTTTTTCAGCCCGAAATAAACGCGTTTTCTCAGCCCTTGGAATCGCAGTGTAACTGCCTGGCTCAGAAGAGCACACTGAGTCAGCCCTTAACCCCAGTGTGCAGAAGTTGTCAATACGTGTTTTTCAACACAAATAAACACGTTTTGGCAACTTTGGTCACCCCCATGTAACTTATAGGGCAGGAACAGCACACTTTTCAAAACGTGTTTTTCAGCCCGAAATAAACGCGTTTTCTCATCCCTTGGAATCGCAAGGTAACTGCCTGGCTCAGAAGAGCCCACTGAGTCAGCCCTTTACCGCAGTATGCAGAAGTTGTCAAAACGTGTTTTTCAGCACAAATAAACACGTTTTGGCAACTTTGGTCACCCCCATGTTACTTATAGGGCAGGAACAGCACACTTTTCAAAACGTGTTTTTCAGCTCGAAATAAACGCGTTTTCTCAGCCCTTGGAATCGCAGTGTAACTGCCTGGCTCAGAAGAGCCCACTGAGTCAGCCCTTAACCCCAGTGTGCAGAAGTTGTCAAAACGTGTTTTTCAGCACAAATAAACACGTTTGGGCGACTTTGGTCACCCCCATGTAACTTTTGGTGCAAGTACAGCACAGTTTTCAAAAGGTGTTTTTCAGCTCGAAATAAACACGTTTTTTCAGACTGTTGAATCCCAATGTAACTGCCTGGCTCAGATGAGGTCACTGAGCCAGCCCTTAACCCCAGTGTGCAGAAGATGTCAAAACGTGTTTTTCAGCACAAATAAACACGTTTTGGCAAATTTGGTTACCCCCATGTTACTTATAGGGCAGTAACAGCACACCTTTCAAAACGTGTTTTTCAGCCCGAAATAAACGCGTTTTCTCATCCCTTGGAATCGCAGTGTAACTGCCTGGTTCAGAAGAGCCCACTGAGTCAGCCCTTAACCCCAGTGTGAAGAAGTTGTCAAAACGTGTTTGTCAGCACAAATAAACACGTTTTGGCAACTTTGGTCACCCCCATGTAACTTTTAGGGCAAGTACAGCACAGTTTTCAAAACGTGTTTTTCAGCTCGAAATAAACGCGTTTTTTCAGACTGTTGAATCCCAAAGTAACTGCCTGGCTCAGATGAGGTCACTGAGCCAGCCCTTAACCCCAGTGTGCAGAAGATGTCAAAACGTGTTTTTCAGCACAAATAAACACGTTTTGGCAACTTTGGTCACCCCCATGTTACTTATAGGGCAGTAACAGCACACCTTTCAAAACGTGTTTTTCAGCCCGAAATAAACGCGTTTTCTCAGCCCTTGGAATCGCAGTGTAACTGCCTGGCTCAGAAGAGCACACTGAGTCAGCCCTTAACCCCAGTGTGCAGAAGTTGTCAAAACGTGTTTGTCAGCACAAATAAACACGTTTTGGCAATTTTGGTCACCCCCATGTTACTTATAGGGCTGGAACAGCACACTTTTCAAAACGTGTTTTTCAGCCCGAAATAAACGCGTTTTCTCAGCCCTTGGTATTGCAGTGTAACTGCCTGGCTCAGAAGAGCCCACTGAGTCAGCCCTTAACTCCAGTGTGCAGAAGTTGTCAAAACGTGTTTGTCAGCACACATAAACACGTTTTGGCAACTTTGGTCACCCCCATGTTACTTATAGGGCAGGAACAGCACACTTTTCAAAACGTGTTTTTCAGCCCGAAATAAACGCGTTTTCTCATCCCTTGGAATCGCAAGGTAACTGCCTGGCTCAGAAGAGCCCACTGAGTCATCCCTTAACCGCAGTGTGTAGAAGTTGTCAAAACGTGTTTGTCAGCACACATAAACACGTTTTGGCAACTTTGGTCACCCCCATGTTACTTATAGGGCAGGAACAGCACACTTTTCAAAACGTGTTTTTCAGCTCGAAATAAACGCGTTTTCTCAGGCCTTGGAATCGCAGTGTAACTGCCAGGTTCAGAAGAGCCCACTGAGTCAGCCCTTAACCCCAGTGTGAAGAAGTTGTCAATACGTGTTTTTCAACACAAATAAACACGTTTTGGCAACTTTGGTCACCCCCATGTAACTTATAGGGCAGAAACAGCACACTTTTCAAAACGTGTTTTTCAGCCCGAAATAAACGCGTTTTCTCATCCCTTGGAATCGCAAGGTAACTGCCTGGCTCAGAAGAGCCCACTGAGTCAGCCCTTAACCGCAGTGTGCAGAAGTTGTCAAAACGTGTTTGTCAGCACAAATAAACACGTTTTGGCAACTTTGGTCACCCCCATGTTACTTATAGGGCTGGAACAGCACACTTTTCAAAACGTGTTTTTCAGCCCGAAATAAACGCGTTTTCTCAGCCCTTGGAATCGCAGTGTAACTGCCTGGCTCAGAAGAGCCCACTGAGTCAGCCCTTAACCCCAGTGTGCAGAAGTTGTCAAAACGTGTTTTTCAGCACAAATAAACACGTTTGGGCAACTTTGGTCACCCCCATGTAACTTTTGGGGCAAGAACAGCACAGTTTTCAAAACGTGTTTTTCAGCTCGAAATAAACACGTTTTTTCAGACTGTTGAATCCCAATGTAACTGCCTGGCTCAGATGAGGTCACTGAGCCAGCCCTTAACCCCAGTGTGCAGAAGATGTCAAAACGTGTTTTTCAGCACAAATAAACACGTTTTGGCAACTTTGGTCACCCCCATGTTACTTATAGGGCAGTAACAGCACACCTTTCAAAACGTGTTTTTCAGCCCGAAATAAACGCGTTTTCTCAGCCCTTGGAATCGCAGTGTAACTGCCTGGCTCAGAAGAGCCCACTGAGTCAGCCCTTAACCCCAGTGTGCAGAAGTTGTCAAAACGTGTTTTTCAGCACAAATAAACACGTTTGGGCAACTTTGGTCACCCCCATGTAACTTTTGGGGCAAGAACAGCACAGTTTTCAAAACGTGTTTTTCAGCTCGAAATAAACACGTTTTTTCAGACTGTTGAATCCCAATGTAACTGCCTGGCTCAGATGAGGTCACTGAGCCAGCCCTTAACCCCAGTGTGCAGAAGATGTCAAAACGTGTTTTTCAGCACAAATAAACACGTTTTGGCAACTTTGGTCACCCCCATGTTACTTATAGGGCAGTAACAGCACACCTTTCAAAACGTGTTTTTCAGCCCAAAATAAACGCGTTTTCTCAGCCCTTGGAATCGCAGTGTAACTGCCTGGCTCAGAAGAGCACACTGAGTCAGCCCTTAACCCTAGTGTGCAGAAGTTGTCAAAACGTGTTTGTCAGCACAAATAAACACGTTTTGGCAACTTTGGTCACCCCCATGTTACTTATAGGGCTGGAACAGCACACTTTTCAAAACGTGTTTTTCAGCCCGAAATAAACGCGTTTTCTCAGCCCTTGGAATTGCAGTGTAACTGCCTGGCTCAGAAGAGCCCACTGAGTCAGCCCTTAACTCCAGTGTTCAGAAGTTGTCAAAACGTGTTTGTCAGCACACATAAACACGTTTTGGCAACTTTGGTCACCCCCATGTTACTTATAGGGCAGTAACAGCACACCTTTCAAAACGTGTTTTTCAGCCCGAAATAAACGCGTTTCCTCAGCCCTTGGAATCGCAGTGTAACTGCCTGGCTCAGAAGAGCACACTGAGTCAGCCCTTAACCCCAGTGTGCAGAAGTTGTCAATACGTGTTTTTCAACACAAATAAACACGTTTTGGCAACTTTGGTCACCCCCATGTAACTTATAGGGCAGGAACAGCACACTTTTCAAAACGTGTTTTTCAGCCCGAAATAAACGCGTTTTCTCATCCCTTGGAATCGCAAGGTAACTGCCTGGCTCAGAAGAGCCCACTGAGTCAGCCCTTTACCGCAGTATGCAGAAGTTGTCAAAACGTGTTTTTCAGCACAAATAAACACGTTTTGGCAACTTTGGTCACCCCCATGTTACTTATAGGGCAGGAACAGCACACTTTTCAAAACGTGTTTTTCAGCTCGAAATAAACGCGTTTTCTCAGCCCTTGGAATCGCAGTGTAACTGCCTGGCTCAGAAGAGCCCACTGAGTCAGCCCTTAACCCCAGTGTGCAGAAGTTGTCAAAACGTGTTTTTCAGCACAAATAAACACGTTTGGGCAACTTTGGTCACCCCCATGTAACTTTTGGTGCAAGTACAGCACAGTTTTCAAAAGGTGTTTTTCAGCTCGAAATAAACACGTTTTTTCAGACTGTTGAATCCCAATGTAACTGCCTGGCTCAGATGAGGTCACTGAGCCAGCCCTTAACCCCAGTGTGCAGAAGATGTCAAAACGTGTTTTTCAGCACAAATAAACACGTTTTGGCAAATTTGGTTACCCCCATGTTACTTATAGGGCAGTAACAGCACACCTTTCAAAACGTGTTTTTCAGCCCGAAATAAACGCGTTTTCTCATCCCTTGGAATCGCAGTGTAACTGCCTGGTTCAGAAGAGCCCACTGAGTCAGCCCTTAACCCCAGTGTGAAGAAGTTGTCAAAACGTGTTTGTCAGCACAAATAAACACGTTTTGGCAACTTTGGTCACCCCCATGTAACTTTTAGGGCAAGTACAGCACAGTTTTCAAAACGTGTTTTTCAGCTCGAAATAAACGCGTTTTTTCAGACTGTTGAATCCCAAAGTAACTGCCTGGCTCAGATGAGGTCACTGAGCCAGCCCTTAACCCCAGTGTGCAGAAGATGTCAAAACGTGTTTTTCAGCACAAATAAACACGTTTTTGCAACTTTGGTCACCCCCATGTTACTTATAGGGCAGTAACAGCACACCTTTCAAAACGTGTTTTTCAGCCCGAAATAAACGCGTTTTCTCAGCCCTTGGAATCGCAGTGTAACTGCCTGGCTCAGAAGAGCACACTGAGTCAGCCCTTAACCCCAGTGTGCAGAAGTTGTCAAAACGTGTTTGTCAGCACAAATAAACACGTTTTGGCAACTTTGGTCACCCCCATGTTACTTATAGGGCTGGAACAGCACACTTTTCAAAACGTGTTTTTCAGCCCGAAATAAACGCGTTTTCTCAGCCCTTGGTATTGCAGTGTAACTGCCTGGCTCAGAAGAGCCCACTGAGTCAGCCCTTAACTCCAGTGTGCAGAAGTTGTCAAAACGTGTTTGTCAGCACACATAAACACGTTTTGGCAACTTTGGTCACCCCCATGTTACTTATAGGGCAGGAACAGCACACTTTTCAAAACGTGTTTTTCAGCCCGAAATAAACGCGTTTTCTCATCCCTTGGAATCGCAAGGTAACTGCCTGGCTCAGAAGAGCCCACTGAGTCAGCCCTTAACCGCAGTGTGTAGAAGTTGTCAAAACGTGTTTGTCAGCACAAATAAACACGTTTTGGCAACTTTGGTCACCCCCATGTTACTTATAGGGCTGGAACAGCACACTTTTCAAAACGTGCTTTTCAGCCCGAAATAAACGCGTTTTCTCAGCCCTTGGAATCGCAATGCAACTGCCTGGCTCAGAAGAGCCCACTGAGTCAGCCCTTAACCCCAGTGTGAAGAAGTTGTCAAAACGTGTTTGTCAGCACAAATAAACACGTTTTGGCAACTTTGGTCACCCCCATGTTACTTATAGGGCTGGAACAGCACACTTTTCAAAACGTGCTTTTCAGCCCGAAATAAACGCGTTTTCTCAGGCCTTGGAATCGCAGTGTAACTGCCTGGTTCAAAAGAGCCCACTGAGTCAGCCCTTAACCCCAGTGTGAAGAAGTTGTCAATACGTGTTTTTCAACACAAATAAACACGTTTTGGCAACTTTGGTCACCCCCATGTAACTTATAGGGCAGAAACAGCACACTTTTCAAAACGTGTTTTTCAGCCCGAAATAAACGCGTTTTCTCAGCCCTTGGAATCGCAGTGTAACTGCCTGGCTCAGAAGAGCACACTGAGTCAGCCCTTAACCCTAGTGTGCAGAAGTTGTCAAAACGTGTTTGTCAGCACAAATAAACACGTTTTGGCAACTTTGGTCACCCCCATGTTACTTATAGGGCTGGAACAGCACACTTTTCAAAACGTGTTTTTCAGCCCGAAATAAACGCGTTTTCTCAGCCCTTGGAATTGCAGTGTAACTGCCTGGCTCAGAAGAGCCCACTGAGTCAGCCCTTAACTCCAGTGTTCAGAAGTTGTCAAAACGTGTTTGTCAGCACACATAAACACGTTTTGGCAACTTTGGTCACCCCCATGTTACTTATAGGGCAGTAACAGCACACCTTTCAAAACGTGTTTTTCAGCCCGAAATAAACGCGTTTCCTCAGCCCTTGGAATCGCAGTGTAACTGCCTGGCTCAGAAGAGCACACTGAGTCAGCCCTTAACCCCAGTGTGCAGAAGTTGTCAATACGTGTTTTTCAACACAAATAAACACGTTTTGGCAACTTTGGTCACCCCCATGTAACTTATAGGGCAGGAACAGCACACTTTTCAAAACGTGTTTTTCAGCCCGAAATAAACGCGTTTTCTCATCCCTTGGAATCGCAAGGTAACTGCCTGGCTCAGAAGAGCCCACTGAGTCAGCCCTTTACCGCAGTATGCAGAAGTTGTCAAAACGTGTTTTTCAGCACAAATAAACACGTTTTGGCAACTTTGGTCACCCCCATGTTACTTATAGGGCAGGAACAGCACACTTTTCAAAACGTGTTTTTCAGCTCGAAATAAACGCGTTTTCTCAGCCCTTGGAATCGCAGTGTAACTGCCTGGCTCAGAAGAGCCCACTGAGTCAGCCCTTAACCCCAGTGTGCAGAAGTTGTCAAAACGTGTTTTTCAGCACAAATAAACACGTTTGGGCAACTTTGGTCACCCCCATGTAACTTTTGGTGCAAGTACAGCACAGTTTTCAAAAGGTGTTTTTCAGCTCGAAATAAACACGTTTTTTCAGACTGTTGAATCCCAATGTAACTGCCTGGCTCAGATGAGGTCACTGAGCCAGCCCTTAACCCCAGTGTGCAGAAGATGTCAAAACGTGTTTTTCAGCACAAATAAACACGTTTTGGCAAATTTGGTTACCCCCATGTTACTTATAGGGCAGTAACAGCACACCTTTCAAAACGTGTTTTTCAGCCCGAAATAAACGCGTTTTCTCATCCCTTGGAATCGCAGTGTAACTGCCTGGTTCAGAAGAGCCCACTGAGTCAGCCCTTAACCCCAGTGTGAAGAAGTTGTCAAAACGTGTTTGTCAGCACAAATAAACACGTTTTGGCAACTTTGGTCACCCCCATGTAACTTTTAGGGCAAGTACAGCACAGTTTTCAAAACGTGTTTTTCAGCTCGAAATAAACGCGTTTTTTCAGACTGTTGAATCCCAAAGTAACTGCCTGGCTCAGATGAGGTCACTGAGCCAGCCCTTAACCCCAGTGTGCAGAAGATGTCAAAACGTGTTTTTCAGCACAAATAAACACGTTTTTGCAACTTTGGTCACCCCCATGTTACTTATAGGGCAGTAACAGCACACCTTTCAAAACGTGTTTTTCAGCCCGAAATAAACGCGTTTTCTCAGCCCTTGGAATCGCAGTGTAACTGCCTGGCTCAGAAGAGCACACTGAGTCAGCCCTTAACCCCAGTGTGCAGAAGTTGTCAAAACGTGTTTGTCAGCACAAATAAACACGTTTTGGCAACTTTGGTCACCCCCATGTTACTTATAGGGCTGGAACAGCACACTTTTCAAAACGTGTTTTTCAGCCCGAAATAAACGCGTTTTCTCAGCCCTTGGTATTGCAGTGTAACTGCCTGGCTCAGAAGAGCCCACTGAGTCAGCCCTTAACTCCAGTGTGCAGAAGTTGTCAAAACGTGTTTGTCAGCACACATAAACACGTTTTGGCAACTTTGGTCACCCCCATGTTACTTATAGGGCAGGAACAGCACACTTTTCAAAACGTGTTTTTCAGCCCGAAATAAACGCGTTTTCTCATCCCTTGGAATCGCAAGGTAACTGCCTGGCTCAGAAGAGCCCACTGAGTCAGCCCTTAACCGCAGTGTGTAGAAGTTGTCAAAACGTGTTTGTCAGCACAAATAAACACGTTTTGGCAACTTTGGTCACCCCCATGTTACTTATAGGGCTGGAACAGCACACTTTTCAAAACGTGCTTTTCAGCCCGAAATAAACGCGTTTTCTCAGCCCTTGGAATCGCAATGCAACTGCCTGGCTCAGAAGAGCCCACTGAGTCAGCCCTTAACCCCAGTGTGAAGAAGTTGTCAAAACGTGTTTGTCAGCACAAATAAACACGTTTTGGCAACTTTGGTCACCCCCATGTTACTTATAGGGCTGGAACAGCACACTTTTCAAAACGTGCTTTTCAGCCCGAAATAAACGCGTTTTCTCAGGCCTTGGAATCGCAGTGTAACTGCCTGGTTCAGAAGAGCCCACTGAGTCAGCCCTTAACCCCAGTGTGAAGAAGTTGTCAATACGTGTTTTTCAACACAAATAAACACGTTTTGGCAACTTTGGTCACCCCCATGTAACTTATAGGGCAGAAACAGCACACTTTTCAAAACGTGTTTTTCAGCCCGAAATAAACGCGTTTTCTCATCCCTTGGAATCGCAAGGTAACTGCCTGGCTCAGAAGAGCCCACTGAGTCAGCCCTTAACCGCAGTGTGCAGAAGTTGTCAAAACGTGTTTGTCAGCACAAATAAACACGTTTTGGCAACTTTGGTCACCCCCATGTTACTTATAGGGCTGGAACAGCACACTTTTCAAAACGTGTTTTTCAGCCCGAAATAAACGCGTTTTCTCAGCCCTTGGAATCGCAGTGTAACTGCCTGGCTCAGAAGAGCCCACTGAGTCAGCCCTTAACCCCAGTGTGCAGAAGTTGTCAAAACGTGTTTTTCAGCACAAATAAACACGTTTGGGCAACTTTGGTCACCCCCATGTAACTTTTGGGGTTAGAACAGCACAGTTTTCAAAACGTGTTTTTCAGCTCGAAATAAACGCGTTTTTTCAGACTGTTGAATCCCAAAGTATCTGCCTGGCTCAGATGAGCTCACTGAGCCAGCCCTTAACCCCAGTGTGCAGAAGTTGTCAAAACGTGTTTGTCAGCACACATAAACACGTTTTGGCAACTTTGGTCACCCCCATGTTACTTATAGGGCAGGAACAGCACACTTTTCAAAACGTGTTTTTCAGCCCGAAATAAACGCGTTTTCTCATCCCTTGGAATCGCAAGGTAACTGCCTGGCTCAGAAGAGCCCACTGAGTCATCCCTTAACCGCAGTGTGTAGAAGTTGTCAAAACGTGTTTGTCAGCACAAATAAACACGTTTTGGCAACTTTGGTCACCCCCATGTTACTTATAGGGCAGGAACAGCACACTTTTCAAAACGTGTTTTTCAGCTCGAAATAAACGCGTTTTCTCAGGCCTTGGAATCGCAGTGTAACTGCCTGGTTCAGAAGAGCCCACTGAGTCAGCCCTTAACCCCAGTGTGAAGAAGTTGTCAATACGTGTTTTTCAACACAAATAAACACGTTTTGGCAACTTTGGTCACCCCCATGTAACTTATAGGGCAGGAACAGCACACTTTTCAAAACGTGTTTTTCAGCCCGAAATAAACGCGTTTTCTCATCCCATGGAATCGCAAGGTAACTGCCTGGCTCAGAAGAGCCCACTGAATCAGCCCTTAACCGCAGTGTGCAGAAGTTGTCAAAACGTGTTTGTCAGCACAAATAAACACGTTTTGGCAACTTTGGTCACCCCCATGTTACTTATAGGGCTGGAACAGCACACTTTTCAAAACGTGTTTTTCAGCCCGAAATAAACGCGTTTTCTCAGCCCTTGGAATCGCAGTGTAACTGCCTGGCTCAGAAGAGCCCACTGAGTCAGCCCTTAACCCCAGTGTGCAGAAGTTGTCAAAACGTGTTTTTCAGCACAAATAAACACGTTTGGGCAACTTTGGTCACCCCCATGTAACTTTTGGGGCAAAAACAGCACAGTTTTCAAAACGTGTTTTTCAGCTCGAAATAAACACGTTTTTTCAGACTGTTGAATCCCAATGTAACTGCCTGGCTCAGATGAGGTCACTGAGCTAGCCCTTAACCCCAGTGTGCAGAAGATGTCAAAACGTGTTTTTCAGCACAAATAAACACGTTTTGGCAACTTTGGTCACCCCCATGTTACTTATAGGGCAGTAACAGCACACCTTTCAAAACGTGTTTTTCAGCCCAAAATAAACGCGTTTTCTCAGCCCTTGGAATCGCAGTGTAACTGCCTGGCTCAGAAGAGCCCACTGAGTCAGCCCTTAACCGCAGTGTGCAGAAGTTCTCAAAACGTGTTTGTCAGCACAAATAAACACGTTTTGGCAACTTTGGTCACCCCCATGTTACTTATAGGGCTGGAACAGCACACTTTTCAAAACGTGTTTTTCAGCCCGAAATAAACGCGTTTTCTCAGCCCTTGGAATCGCAGTGTAACTGCCTGGCTCAGAAGAGCACACTGAGTCAGCCCTTAACCCCAGTGTGCAGAAGTTGTCAAAACGTGTTTGTCAGCACAAATAAACACGTTTTGGCAACTTTGGTCACCCCCATGTTACTTATAGGGCAGGAACAGCACACTTTTCAAAACGTGTTTTTCAGCCCGAAATAAACGCGTTTTCTCATCCCTTGGAATCGCAAGGTAACTGCCTGGCTCAGAAGAGCCCACTGAGTCAGCCCTTTACCGCAGTATGCAGAAGTTGTCAAAACGTGTTTTTCAGCACAAATAAACACGTTTTGGCAACTTTGGTCACCCCCATGTTACTTATAGGGCAGGAACAGCACACTTTTCAAAACGTGTTTTTCAGCTCGAAATAA
Organism: Atractosteus spatula; assembly: GCF_055471065.1. Lineage (NCBI taxonomy): Eukaryota > Metazoa > Chordata > Actinopteri > Semionotiformes > Lepisosteidae > Atractosteus > Atractosteus spatula. The sequence continues at coordinate 716,542 of NW_028296644.1, read as the reverse complement.
ACGCGTTTTCTCAGCCCTTGGAATCGCAGTGTAACTGCCTGGCTCAGAAGAGCCCACTGAGTCAGCCCTTAACCCCAGTGTGCAGAAGTTGTCAAAACGTGTTTTTCAGCACAAATAAACACGTTTGGGCAACTTTGGTCACCCCCATGTAACTTTTGGTGCAAGTACAGCACAGTTTTCAAAAGGTGTTTTTCAGCTCGAAATAAACACGTTTTTTCAGACTGTTGAATCCCAATGTAACTGCCTGGCTCAGATGAGGTCACTGAGCCAGCCCTTAACCCCAGTGTGCAGAAGATGTCAAAACGTGTTTTTCAGCACAAATAAACACGTTTTGGCAAATTTGGTTACCCCCATGTTACTTATAGGGCAGTAACAGCACACCTTTCAAAACGTGTTTTTCAGCCCGAAATAAACGCGTTTTCTCATCCCTTGGAATCGCAGTGTAACTGCCTGGTTCAGAAGAGCCCACTGAGTCAGCCCTTAACCCCAGTGTGAAGAAGTTGTCAAAACGTGTTTGTCAGCACAAATAAACACGTTTTGGCAACTTTGGTCACCCCCATGTAACTTTTAGGGCAAGTACAGCACAGTTTTCAAAACGTGTTTTTCAGCTCGAAATAAACGCGTTTTTTCAGACTGTTGAATCCCAAAGTAACTGCCTGGCTCAGATGAGGTCACTGAGCCAGCCCTTAACCCCAGTGTGCAGAAGATGTCAAAACGTGTTTTTCAGCACAAATAAACACGTTTTGGCAACTTTGGTCACACCCATGTTACTTATAGGGCAGTAACAGCACACCTTTCAAAACGTGTTTTTCAGCCCGAAATAAACGCGTTTTCTCAGCCCTTGGAATCGCAGTGTAACTGCCTGGCTCAGAAGAGCACACTGAGTCAGCCCTTTACCCCAGTGTGAAGAAGTTGTCAAAACGTGTTTGTCAGCACAAATAAACACGTTTTGGCAACTTTGGTCACCCCCATGTTACTTATAGGGCTGGAACAGCACACTTTTCAAAACGTGTTTTTCAGCCCGAAATAAACGCGTTTTCTCAGCCCTTGGTATTGCAGTGTAACTGCCTGGCTCAGAAGAGCCCACTGAGTCAGCCCTTAACTCCAGTGTGCAGAAGTTGTCAAAACGTGTTTGTCAGCACACATAAACACGTTTTGGCAACTTTGGTCACCCCCATGTTACTTATAGGGCTGGAACAGCACACTTTTCAAAACGTGCTTTTCAGCCCGAAATAAACGCGTTTTCTCAGCCCTTGGAATCGCAATGCAACTGCCTGGCTCAGAAGAGCCCACTGAGTCAGCCCTTAACCCCAGTGTGAAGAAGTTGTCAAAACGTGTTTTTCAGCACAAATAAACACGTTTGGGCAACTTTGGTCACCCCCATGTAACTTTTGGGGTTAGAACAGCACAGTTTTCAAAACGTGTTTTTCAGCTCGAAATAAACGCGTTTTTTCAGACTGTTGAATCCCAATGTAACTGCCTGGCTCAGATGAGGTCACTGAGCCAGCCCTTAACCCCAGTGTGCAGAAGTTGTCAAAACGTGTTTGTCAGCACACATAAACACGTTTTGGCAACTTTGGTCACCCCCATGTTACTTATAGGGCAGGAACAGCACACTTTTCAAAACGTGTTTTTCAGCCCGAAATAAACGCGTTTTCTCATCCCTTGGAATCGCAAGGTAACTGCCTGGCTCAGAAGAGCCCACTGAGTCAGCCCTTAACCGCAGTGTGTAGAAGTTGTCAAAACGTGTTTGTCAGCACAAATAAACACGTTTTGGCAACTTTGGTCACCCCCATGTTACTTATAGGGCAGGAACAGCACACTTTTCAAAACGTGTTTTTCAGCTCGAAATAAACGCGTTTTCTCAGGCCTTGGAATCGCAGTGTAACTGCCTGGTTCAGAAGAGCCCACTGAGTCAGCCCTTAACCCCAGTGTGAAGAAGTTGTCAAAACGTGTTTGTCAGCACAAATAAACACGTTTTGGCAACTTTGGTCACCCCCATGTAACTTTTGGGGCAAGTACAGCACAGTTTTCAAAACGTGTTTTTCAGCTCGAAATAAACGCGTTTTTTCAGACTGTTGAATCCCAAAGTAACTGCCTGGCTCAGATGAGCTCACTGAGCCAGCCCTTAACCCTAGTGTGCAGAAGTTGTAAAAACGTGTTTTTAAGCAGAAATAAACACGTTTTGGCAACTTTGGTCACCACCATGTAACTTATAGGGCAGGAACAGCACAGTTTTCAAAACGTGTTTTTCAGCCCGAAATAAACGCGTTTTCTCAGCCCTTGGAATCGCAGTGTAACTGCCTGGTTCAGAAGAGCCCACTGAGTCAGCCCTTAACCCCAGTGTGCAGAAGTTGTCAATACGTGTTTTTCAACACAAATAAACACGTTTTGGCAACTTTGGTCACCCCCATGTAACTTATAGGGCAGGAACAGCACACTTTTCAAAACGTGTTTTTCAGCCCGAAATAAACGCGTTTTCTCATCCCTTGGAATTGCAAGGTAGCTGCCTGGCTCAGAAGAGCCCACTGAGTCAGCCCTTAACCGCAGTGTGTAGAAGTTCTCAAAACGTGTTTGTCAGCACAAATAAACACGTTTTGGCAACTTTGGTCACCCCCATGTTACTTATAGGGCTGGAACAGCACACTTTTCAAAACGTGTTTTTCAGCCCGAAATAAACGCGTTTTCTCAGCCCTTGGAATCGCAGTGTAACTGCCTGGCTCAGAAGAGCACACTGAGTCAGCCCTTAACCCCAGTGTGCAGAAGTTGTCAAAACGTGTTTGTCAGCACAAATAAACACGTTTTGGCAACTTTGGTCACCCCCATGTTACTTATAGGGCTGGAACAGCACACTTTTCAAAACGTGCTTTTCAGCCCGAAATAAACGCGTTTTCTCAGCCCTTGGAATCGCAATGCAACTGCCTGGCTCAGAAGAGCCCACTGAGTCAGCCTAAAACAAAAAGTTAAAGTTAAAGTTTCAAACACTGCCCTGAACACAACACGGAACTTCCAGTTTCTACCACTTTTTTTTTTTTCTGTCAGGGAGGTATCGGGTTTCAGGAGCAAAAGCGCCACACCCGGTCATAAAACACAGGCCAACATTTTGGTTAAGACCCCAAAGTGAAGAAGTTGTCAAAACGTGTTTTTCAGCACAAATAAACACATTTGGGCAACTTTGGTCACCCCCATGTAACTTTTGGGGCTAGAACAGCACAGTTTTCAAAACGTGTTTTTCAGCTCGAAATAAACGCGTTTATTCAGACTGTTGAATCCCAATGTAACTGCCTGGCTCAGATGAGGTCACTGAGCCAGCCCTTAACCCCAGTGTGCAGAAGTTGTCAAAACGTGTTTTTCAGCAGAAATAAACACGTTTTGGCAACTTTGGTCACCCCCATGTTACTTATAGGGCAGGAACAGCACACTTTTCAAAACGTGTTTTTCAGCCCGAAATAAACGCGTTTTCTCATCCCTTGGAATCGCAAGGTAACTGCCTGGCTCAGAAGAGCCCACTGAGTCAGACCTTTACCGCAGTGTGCAGAAGTTGTCAAAACGTGTTTTTCAGCACAAATAAACACGTTTTGGCAACTTTGGTCACCCCCATGTTACTTATAGGGCTGGAACAGCACACTTTTCAAAACGTGCTTTTCAGCCCGAAATAAACGCGTTTTCTCAGCCCTTTGAATCGCAATGCAACTGCCTGGCTCAGAAGAGCCCACTGAGTCAGCCCTTAACCCCAGTGTGAAGAAGTTGTCAAAACGTGTTTGTCAGCACAAATAAACACGTTTTGGCAACTTTGGTCACCCCCATGTAACTTTTGGGGCAAGTACAGCACAGTTTTCAAAACGTGTTTTTCAGCTCGAAATAAACGCGTTTTTTCAGACTGTTGAATCCCAAGGTATCTGCCTGGCTCAGATGAGCTCACTGAGCCAGCCCTTAACCCCAGTGTGCAGAAGTTGTCAAAACGTGTTTGTCAGCACACATAAACACGTTTTGGCAACTTTGGTCACCCCCATGTTACTTATAGGGCAGGAACAGCACACTTTTCAAAACATGTTTTTCAGCCCGAAATAAACGCGTTTTCTCATCCCTTGGAATCGCAAGGTAACTGCCTGGCTCAGAAGAGCCCACTGAGACATCCCTTAACCGCAGTGTGTAGAAGTTGTCAAAACGTGTTTGTCAGCACAAATAAACACGTTTTGGCAACTTTGGTCACCCCCATGTTACTTATAGGGCAGGAACAGCAGACTTTTCAAAACGTGTTTTTCAGCTCGAAATAAACGCGTTTTCTCAGGCCTTGGAATCGCAGTGTAACTGCCTGGTTCAGAAGAGCCCACTGAGTCAGCCCTTAACCCCAGTGTGAAGAAGTTGTCAATACGTGTTTTTCAACACAAATAAACACGTTTTGGCAACTTTGGTCACCCCCATGTAACTTATAGGGCAGGAACAGCACACTTTTCAAAACGTGTTTTTCAGCCCGAAATAAACGCGTTTTCTCATCCCTTGGAATCGCAAGGTAACTGCCTGGCTCAGAAGAGCCCACTGAGTCAGCCCTTAACCGCAGTGTGCAGAAGTTGTCAAAACGTGTTTGTCAGCACAAATAAACACGTTTTGGCAACTTTGGTCACCCCCATGTTACCTATAGGGCTGGAACAGCACACTTTTCAAAACGTGTTTTTCAGCCCGAAATAAACGCGTTTTCTCAGCCCTTGGAATCGCAGTGTAACTGCCTGGCTCAGAAGAGCCCACTGAGTCAGCCCTTAACCCCAGTGTGCAGAAGTTGTCAAAACGTGTTTTTCAGCACAAATAAACACGTTTGGGCAACTTTGGTCACCCCCATGTAACTTTTGGGGCAAGAACAGCACAGTTTTCAAAACGTGTTTTTCAGCTCGAAATAAACACGTTTTTTCAGACTGTTGAATCCCAATGTAACTGCCTGGCTCAGATGAGGTCACTGAGCCAGCCCTTAACCCCAGTGTGCAGAAGATGTCAAAACGTGTTTTTCAGCACAAATAAACACGTTTTGGCAACTTTGGTCACCCCCATGTTACTTATAGGGCAGTAACAGCACACCTTTCAAAACGTGTTTTTCAGCCCGAAATAAACGCGTTTTCTCAGCCCTTGGAATCGCAGTGTAACTGCCTGGTTCAGAAGAGCCCACTGAGTCAGCCCTTAACCCCAGTGTGAAGAAGTTGTCAAAACATGTTTGTCAGCACAAATAAACACGTTTTGGCAACTTTGGTCACCCCCATGTAACTTTTAGGGCAAGTACAGCACAGTTTTCAAAACGTGTTTTTCAGCTCGAAATAAACGCGTTTTTTCAGACTGTTGAATCCCAATGTAACTGCCTGGCTCAGATGAGGTCACTGAGCCAGCCCTTAACCCCAGTGTGCAGAAGATGTCGAAACCTGTTTTTCAGCACAAATAAACACGTTTTGGCAACTTTGGTCACCCCCATGTTACTTATAGGGCAGTAACAGCACACCTTTCAAAACGTGTTTTTCAGCCCAAAATAAACGCGTTTTCTCAGCCCTTGGAATCGCAGTGTAACTGCCTGGCTCAGAAGAGCACACTGAGTCAGCCCTTAACCCCAGTGTGCAGAAGTTGTCAAAACGTGTTTGTCAGCACAAATAAACACGTTTTGGCAACTTTGGTCACCCCCATGTTACTTATAGGGCTGGAACAGCACACTTTTCAAAACGTGTTTTTCAGCCCGAAATAAACGCGTTTTCTCAGCCTTTGGAATTGCAGTGTAACTGCCTTGCTCAGAAGAGCCCACTGAGTCAGCCCTTAACTCCAGTGTGCAGAAGTTGTCAAAACGTGTTTGTCAGCACACATAAACACGTTTTGGCAACTTTGGTCACCCCCATGTTACTTATAGGGCAGTAACAGCACACTTTTCAAAACGTGTTTTTCAGCCCGAAATAAACGCGTTTTCTCATCCCTTAGAATCGCAAGGTAACTGCCTGGCTCAGAAGAGCCCACTGAGTCAGCCCTTTACCGCAGTATGCAGAAGTTGTCAAAACGTGTTTTTCAGCACAAATAAACACGTTTTGGCAACTTTGGTCACCCCCATGTTACTTATAGGGCAGGAACAGCACACTTTTCAAAACGTGTTTTTCAGCTCGAAATAAACGCGTTTTCTCAGGCCTTGGAATCGCAGTGTAACTGCCTGGTTCAGAAGAGCCCACTGAGTCAGCCCTTAACCCCAGTGTGAAGAAGTTGTCAAAACGTGTTTGTCAGCACAAATTAACACGTTTTGGCAACTTTGGTCACCCCCATGTAACTTTTAGGGCAAGTACAGCACAGTTTTCAAAACGTGTTTTTCAGCTCGAAATAAACGCGTTTTTTCAGACTGTTGAATCCCAAAGTAACTGCCTGGCTCAGATGAGGTCACTGAGCCAGCCCTTAACCCCAGTGTGCAGAAGATGTCAAAACGTGTTTTTCAGCACAAATAAACACGTTTTGGCAACTTTGGTCACCCCCATGTTACTTATAGGGCAGTAACAGCACACCTTTCAAAACGTGTTTTTCAGCCCGAAATAAACGCGTTTTCTCAGCCCTTGGAATCGCAGTGTAACTGCCTGGCTCAGAAGAGCACACTGAGTCAGCCCTTAACCCCAGTGTGCAGAAGTTGTCAAAACGTGTTTGTCAGCACAAATAAACACGTTTTGGCAACTTTGGTCACCCCCATGTTACTTATAGGGCTGGAACAGCACAGTTTTCAAAACGTGTTTTTCAGCCCGAAATAAACGCGTTTTCTCAGCCCTTGGTATTGCAGTGTAACTGCCTGGCTCTGAAGAGCCCACTGAGTCAGCCCTTAACTCCAGTGTGCAGAAGTTGTCAAAACGTGTTTGTCAGCACACATAAACACGTTTTGGCAACTTTGGTCACCCCCATGTTACTTATAGGGCAGGAACAGCACACTTTTCAAAACGTGTTTTTCAGCCCGAAATAAACGCGTTTTCTCATCCCTTGGAATCGCAAGGTAACTGCCTGGCTCAGAAGAGCCCACTGAGTCAGCCCTTAACCGCAGTGTGTAGAAGTTGTCAAAACGTGTTTGTCAGCACAAATAAACACGTGTTGGCAACTTTGGTCACCCCCATGTTACTTATAGGGCTGGAACAGCACACTTTTCAAAACGTGCTTTTCAGCCCGAAATAAACGCGTTTTCTCAGCCCTTGGAATCGCAATGCAACTGCCTGGCTCAGAAGAGCCCACTGAGTCAGCCCTTAACCCCAGTGTGAAGAAGTTGTCAAAACGTGTTTTTCAACACAAATAAACACGTTTGGGCAACTTTGGTCACCCCCATGTAACTTTTGGGGTTAGAACAGCACAGTTTTCAAAACGTGTTTTTCAGCTCGAAATAAACGCGTTTTTTCAGACTGTTGAATCCCAATGTAACTGCCTGGCTCAGATGAGGTCACTGAGTCAGCCCTTAACCCCAGTGTGCAGAAGTTGTCAAAACGTGTTTGTCAGCACACATAAACACGTTTTGGCAACTTTGGTCACCCCCATGTTACTTATAGGGCAGGAACAGCACACTTTTCAAAACGTGTTTTTCAGCCCGAAATAAACGCGTTTTCTCATCCCTTGGAATCGCAAGGTAACTGCCTGGCTCAGAAGAGCCCACTGAGTCAGCCCTTAACCACAGTGTGTAGAAGTTGTCAAAACGTGTTTGTCAGCACAAATAAACACGTTTTGGCAACTTTGGTCACCCCCATGTTACTTATAGGGCAGGAACAGCACACTTTTCAAAACGTGTTTTTCAGCTCGAAATAAACGCGTTTTCTCAGGCCTTGGAATCGCAGTGTAACTGCCTGGTTCAGAAGAGCCCATTGAGTCAGCCCTTAACCCCAGTGTGAAGAAGTTGTCAAAACGTGTTTGTCAGCACAAATAAACACGTTTTGGCAACTTTGGTCACCCCCATGTAACTTTTGGGGCAAGTACAGCACAGTTTTCAAAACGTGTTTTTCAGCTCGAAATAAACGCGTTTTTTCAGACTGTTGAATCCCAAAGTAACTGCCTGGCTCAGATGAGCTCACTGAGCCAGCCCTTAACCCCAGTGTGCAGAAGTTGTAAAAACGTGTTTTTAAGCAGAAATAAACACGTTTTGGCAACTTTGGTCACCACCATGTAACTTATAGGGCAGGAACAGCACAGTTTTCAAAACGTGTTTTTCAGCCCGAAATAAACGCGTTTTCTCAGCCCTTGGAATCGCAGTGTAACTGCCTGGTTCGGAAGAGCCCACTGAGTCAGCCCTTAACCCCAGTGTGCAGAAGTTGTCAATACGTGTTTTTCAACACAAATAAACACGTTTTGGCAACTTTGGTCACCCCCATGTAACTTATAGGGCAGGAACAGCACACTTTTCAAAACGTGTTTTTCAGCCCGAAATAAACGCGTTTTCTCATCCCTTGGAATTGCAAGGTAGCTGCCTGGCTCAGAAGAGCCCACTGAGTCAGCCCTTAACCGCAGTGTGCAGAAGTTCTCAAAACGTGTTTGTCAGCACAAATAAACACGTTTGGGCAACTTTGGTCACCCCCATGTAACTTTTGGGGCAAGAACAGCACAGTTTTCAAAACGTGTTTTTCAGCTCGAAATAAACACGTTTTTTCAGACTGTTGAATCCCAATGTAACTGCCTGGCTCAGATGAGGTCACTGAGCCAGCCCTTAACCCCAGTGTGCAGAAGATGTCAAAACGTGTTTTTCAGCACAAATAAACACGTTTTGGCAAATTTGGTCACCCCCATGTTACTTATAGGGCAGTAACAGCACACCTTTCAAAACGTGTTTTTCAGCCCGAAATAAACGCGTTTTCTCAGCCCTTGGAATCGCAGTGTAACTGCCTGGCTCAGAAGAGCACACTGAGTCAGCCCTTAACCCCAGTGTGCAGAAGTTGTCAAAACGTGTTTGTCAGCACAAATAAACACGTTTTGGCAACTTTGGTCACCCCCATGTTACTTATAGGGCTGGAACAGCACACTTTTCAAAACGTGCTTTTCAGCCCGAAATAAACGCGTTTTCTCAGCCCTTGGAATCGCAATGCAACTGCCTGGCTCAGAAGAGCCCACTGAGTCAGCCCTTAACCCCAGTGTGAAGAAGTTGTCAAAACGTGTTTTTCAGCACAAATAAACACGTTTGGGCAACTTTGGTCACCCCCATGTAACTTTTGGGGCTAGAACAGCACAGTTTTCAAAACGTGTTTTTCAGCTCGAAATAAACGCGTTTATTCAGACTGTTGAATCCCAATGTAACTGCCTGGCTCAGATGAGGTCACTGAGCCAGCCCTTAACCCCACTGTGCAGAAGTTGTCAAAACGTGTTTTTCAGCAGAAATAAACACGTTTTGGCAACTTTGGTCACCCCCATGTTACTTATAGGGCAGGAACAGCACACTTTTCAAAACGTGTTTTTCAGCCCGAAATAAACGCGTTTTCTCATCCCTTGGAATCGCAAGGTAACTGCCTAGCTCAGAAGAGCCCACTGAGTCAGCCCTTTACCGCAGTGTGCAGAAGTTGTCAAAACGTGTTTTTCAGCACAAATAAACACGTTTTGGCAACTTTGGTCACCCCCATGTTACTTATAGGGCTGGAACAGCACACTTTTCAAAACGTGCTTTTCAGCCCGAAATAAACGCGTTTTCTCAGCCCTTGGAATCGCAATGCAACTGCCTGGCTCAGAAGAGCCCACTGAGTCAGCCCTTAACCCCAGTGTGAAGAAGTTGTCAAGACGTGTTTGTCAGCACAAATAAACACGTTTTGGCAACTTTGGTCACCCCCATGTAACTTTTGGGGCAAGTACAGCACAGTTTTCAAAACGTGTTTTTCAGCTCGAAATAAACGCGTTTTTTCAGACTGTTGAATCCCAAAGTATCTGCCTGGCTCAGATGAGCTCACTGAGCCAGCCCTTAACCCCAGTGCGCAGAAGTTGTCAAAACGTGTTTGTCAGCACACATAAACACGTTTTGGCAACTTTGGTCACCCCCATGTTACTTATAGGGCAGGAACAGCACACTTTTCAAAACGTGTTTTTCAGCCCGAAATAAACGCGTTTTCTCATCCCTTGGAATCGCAAGGTAACTACCTGGCTCAGAAGAGCCCACTGAGTCATCCCTTAACCGCAGTGTGTAGAAGTTGTCAAAACGTGTTTGTCAGCACAAATAAACACGTTTTGGCAACTTTGGTCACCCCCATGTTACTTATAGGGCAGGAACAGCACACTTTTCAAAACGTGTTTTTCAGCTCGAAATAAACGCGTTTTCTCAGGCCTTGGAATCGCAGTGTAACTGCCTGGTTCAGAAGAGCCCACTGAGTCAGCCCTTTACCCCAGTGTGAAGAAGTTGTCAATACGTGTTTTTCAACACAAATAAACACGTTTTGGCAACTTTGGTCACCCCCATGTAACTTATAGGGCAGGAACAGCACACTTTTCAAAACGTGTTTTTCAGCCCGAAATAAACGCGTTTTCTCATCCCTTGGAATCGCAAGGTAACTGCCTGGCTCAGAAGAGCCCACTGAGTCAGCCCTTAACCGCAGTGTGCAGAAGTTGTCAAAACGTGTTTGTCAGCACAAATAAACACGTTTTGGCAACTTTGGTCACCCCTATGTTACTTATAGGGCTGGAACAGCACACTTTTCAAAACGTGTTTTTCAGCCCGAAATAAACGCGTTTTCTCAGCCCTTGGAATCGCAGTGTAACTGCCTGGCTCAGAAGAGCCCACTGAGTCAGCCCTTAACCCCAGTGTGCAGAAGTTGTCAAAACGTGTTTTTCAGCACAAATAAACACGTTTGGGCAACTTTGGTCACCCCCATGTAACTTTTGGGGCAAGAACAGCACAGTTTTCAAAACGTGTTTTTCAGCTCGAAATAAACACGTTTTTTCAGACTGTTGAATCCCAATGTAACTGCCTGGCTCAGATGAGGTCACTGAGCCAGCCCTTAACCCCAGTGTGCAGAAGATGTCAAAACGTGTTTTTCAGCACAAATAAACACGTTTTGGCAACTTTGGTCACCCCCATGTTACTTATAGGGCAGTAACAGCACACCTTTCAAAACGTGTTTTTCAGCCCGAAATAAACGCGTTTTCTCAGCCCTTGGAATCGCAGTGTAACTGCCTGGTTCAGAAGAGCCCACTGAGTCAGCCCTTAACCCCAGTGTGAAGAACTTGTCAAAACATGTTTATCAGCACAAATAAACACGTTTTGGCAACTTTGGTCACCCCCATGTAACTTTTAGGGCAAGTACAGCACAGTTTTCAAAACGTGTTTTTCAGCTCGAAATAAACGCGTTTTTTCAGACTGTTGAATCCCAATGTAACTGCCTGGCTCAGATGAGGTCACTGAGCCAGCCCTTAACCCCAGTGTGCAGAAGATGTCGAAACCTGTTTTTCAGCACAAATAAACACGTTTTGGCAACTTTGGTCACCCCCATGTTACTTATAGGGCAGTAACAGCACACCTTTCAAAACGTGTTTTTCAGCCCAAAATAAACGCGTTTTCTCAGCCCTTGGAATCGCAGTGTAACTGCCTGGCTCAGAAGAGCACACTGAGTCAGCCCTTAACCCCAGTGTGCAGAAGTTGTCAAAACGTGTTTGTCAGCACAAATAAACACGTTTTGGCAACTTTGGTCACCCCCATGTTACTTATAGGGCTGGAACAGCACACTTTTCAAATCGTGTTCTTCAGCCCGAAATAAACGCGTTTTCTCAGCCCTTGGAATTGCAGTGTAACTGCCTGGCTCAGAAGAGCCCACTGAGTCAGCCCTTAACTCCAGTGTGCAGAAGTTGTCAAAACGTGTTTGTCAGCACAAATAAACACGTTTTGGCAACTTTGGTCACCCCCATGTTACTTATAGGGCTGGAACAGCACACTTTTCAAATCGTGTTCTTCAGCCCGAAATAAACGCGTTTTCTCAGCCCTTGGAATTGCAGTGTAACTGCCTGGCTCAGAAGAGCCCACTGAGTCAGCCCTTAACTCCAGTGTGCAGAAGTTGTCAAAACGTGTTTTTCAGCACAAATAAACACGTTTGGGCAACTTTGGTCACCCCCATGTAACTTTTGGGGCAAGAACAGCACAGTTTTCAAAAGGTGTTTTTCAGCTCGAAATAAACACGTTTTTTCAGACTGTTGAATCCCAATGTAACTGCCTGGCTCAGATGAGGTCACTGAGCCAGCCCTTAACCCCAGTGTGCAGAAGATGTCAAAACGTGTTTTTCAGCACAAATAAACACGTTTTGGCAAATTTGGTTACCCCCATGTTACTTATAGGGCAGTAACAGCACACCTTTCAAAACGTGTTTTTCAGCCCGAAATAAACGCGTTTTCTCATCCCTTGGAATCGCAGTGTAACTGCCTGGTTCAGAAGAGCCCACTGAGTCAGCCCTTAACCCCAGTGTGAAGAAGTTGTCAAAACGTGTTTGTCAGCACAAATAAACACGTTTTGGCAACTTTGGTCACCCCCATGTAACTTTTAGGGCAAGTACAGCACAGTTTTCAAAACGTGTTTTTCAGCTCGAAATAAACGCGTTTTTTCAGACTGTTGAATCCCAAAGTAACTGCCTGGCTCAGATGAGGTCACTGAGCCAGCCCTTAACCCCAGTGTGCAGAAGATGTCAAAACGTGTTTTTCAGCACAAATAAACACGTTTTGGCAACTTTGGTCACCCCCATGTTACTTATAGGGCAGTAACAGCACACCTTTCAAAACGTGTTTTTCAGCCCGAAATAAACGCGTTTTCTCAGCCCTTGGAATCGCAGTGTAACTGCCTGGCTCAGAAGAGCACACTGAGTCAGCCCTTAACCCCAGTGTGCAGAAGTTGTCAAAACGTGTTTGTCAGCACAAATAAACACGTTTTGGCAACTTTGGTCACCCCCATGTTACTTATAGGGCTGGAACAGCACACTTTTCAAAACGTGCTTTTCAGCCCGAAATAAACGCGTTTTCTCAGCCCTTGGAATCGCAATGCAACTGCCTGGCTCAGAAGAGCCCACTGAGTCAGCCCTTAACCCCAGTGTGAAGAAGTTGTCAAAACGTGTTTTTCAGCACAAATAAACACGTTTGGGCAACTTTGGTCACCCCCATGTAACTTTTGGGGTTAGAACAGCACAGTTTTCAAAACGTGTTTTTCAGCTCGAAATAAACGCGTTTTTTCAGACTGTTGAATCCCAATGTAACTGCCTGGCTCAGATGATGTCACTGATCCAGCCCTTAACCCCAGTGTGCAGAAGTTGTCAAAACGTGTTTGTCAGCACACATAAACACGTTTTGGCAACTTTGGTCACCCCCATGTTACTTATAGGGCAGGAACAGCACACTTTTCAAAACGTGTTTTTCAGCCCGAAATAAACGCGTTTTCTCATCCCTTGGAATCGCAAGGTAACTGCCTGGCTCAGAAGAGCCCACTGAGTCAGCCCTTAACCGCAGTGTGTAGAAGTTGTCAAAACGTGTTTGTCAGCACAAATAAACACGTTTTGGCAACTTTGGTCACCCCCATGTTACTTATAGGGCAGGAACAGCACACTTTTCAAAACGTGTTTTTCAGCTCGAAATAAACGCGTTTTCTCAGGCCTTGGAATCGCAGTGTAACTGCCTGGTTCAGAAGAGCCCACTGAGTCAGCCCTTAACCCCAGTGTGAAGAAGTTGTCAAAACGTGTTTGTCAGCACAAATAAACACGTTTTGGCAACTTTGGTCACCCCCATGTAACTTTTGGGGCAAGTACAGCACAGTTTTCAAAACGTGTTATTCAGCTCGAAATAAACGCGTTTTTTCAGACTGTTGAATCCCAAAGTAACTGCCTGGCTCAGATGAGCTCAATGAGCCAGCCCTTAACCCTAGTGTGCAGAAGTTGTAAAAACGTGTTTTTAAGCAGAAATAAACACGTTTTGGCAACTTTGGTCACCACCATGTAACTTATAGGGCAGGAACAGCACAGTTTTCAAAACGTGTTTTTCAGCCCGAAATAAACGCGTTTTCTCAGCCCTTGGAATCGCAGTGTAACTGCCTGGTTCAGAAGAGCCCACTGAGTCAGCCCTTAACCCCAGTGTGCAGAAGTTGTCAATACGTGTTTTTCAACACAAATAAACACGTTTTGGCAACTTTGGTCACCCCCATGTAACTTATAGGGCAGGAACAGCACACTTTTCAAAACGTGTTTTTCAGCCCGAAATAAACGCGTTTTCTCATCCCTTGGAATTGCAAGGTAGCTGCCTGGCTCAGAAGAGCCCACTGAGTCAGCCCTTAACCGCAGTGTGCAGAAGTTCTCAAAACGTGTTTGTCAGCACAAATAAACACGTTTTGGCAACTTTGGTCACCCCCATGTTACTTATAGGGCTGGAACAGCACACTTTTCAAAACGTGTTTTTCAGCCCGAAATAAACGCGTTTTCTCAGCCCTTGGAATCGCAGTGTAACTGCCTGGCTCAGAAGAGCCCACTGAGTCAGCCCTTAACCCCAGTGTGCAGAAGTTGTCAAAACGTGTTTTTCAGCACAAATAAACACGTTTGGGCAACTTTGGTCACCCCCATGTAACTTTTGGGGCAACAACAGCACAGTTTTCAAAACGTGTTTTTCAGCTCGAAATAAACACGTTTTTTCAGACTGTTGAATCCCAATGTAACTGCCTGGCTCAGATGAGGTCACTGAGCCAGCCCTTAACCCCAGTGTGCAGAAGATGTCAAAACGTGTTTTTCAGCACAAATAAACACGTTTTGGCAAATTTGGTCACCCCCATGTTACTTATAGGGCAGTAACAGCACACCTTTCAAAACGTGTTTTTCAGCCCGAAATAAACGCGTTTTCTCAGCCCTTGGAATCGCAGTGTAACTGCCTAGCTCAGAAGAGCACACTGAGTCAGCCCTTAACCCCAGTGTGCAGAAGTTGTCAAAACGTGTTTGTCAGCACAAATAAACACGTTTTGGCAACTTTGGTCACCCCCATGTTACTTATAGGGCAGGAACAGCACACTTTTCAAAACGTGTTTTTCAGCCCGAAATAAACGCGTTTTCTCATCCCTTGGAATCGCAAGGTAACTGCCTGGCTCAGAAGAGCCCACTGAGTCAGCCCTTAACCGCAGTGTGTAGAAGTTGTCAAAACGTGTTTGTCAGCACAAATAAACACGTTTTGGCAACTTTGGTCACCCCCATGTAACTTTTGGGGTAAGTACAGCACAGTTTTCAAAACGTGTTTTTCAGCTCGAAATAAACGCGTTTTTTCAGACTGTTGAATCCCAAAGTATCTGCCTGGCTCAGATGAGCTCACTGAGCCAGCCCTTAACCCCAGTGTGCAGAAGTTGTCAAAACGTGTTTGTCAGCACACATAAACACGTTTTGGCAACTTTGGTCACCCCCATGTTACTTATAGGGCTGGAACAGCACACTTTTCAAAACGTGCTTTTCAGCCATAAATAAACGCGTTTTCTCAGCCCTTGGAATCGCAATGCAACTGCCTGGCTCAGAAGAGCCCACTGAGTCAGCCCTTAACCCCAGTGCGAAGAAGTTGTCAAAACGTGTTTGTCAGCACAAATAAACACGTTTGGGCAACTTTGGTCACCCCCATGTAACTTTTGGGGTTAGAACAGCACAGTTTTCAAAACGTGTTTTTCAGCTCGAAATAAACGCGTTTTTTCAGACTGTTGAATCCCAATGTAACTGCCTGGCTCAGATGATGTCACTGATCCAGCCCTTAACCCCAGTGTGCAGAAGTTGTCAAAACGTGTTTGTCAGCACACATAAACACGTTTTGGCAACTTTGGTCACCCCCATGTTACTTATAGGGCAGGAACAGCACACTTTTCAAAACGTGTTTTTCAGCCCGAAATAAACGCGTTTTCTCATCCCTTGGAATCGCAAGGTAACTGCCTGGCTCAGAAGAGCCCACTGAGTCAGCCCTTAACCGCAGTGTGTAGAAGTTGTCAAAACGTGTTTGTCAGCACAAATAAACACGTTTTGGCAACTTTGGTCACCCCCATGTTACTTATAGGGCAGGAACAGCACACTTTTCAAAACGTGTTTTTCAGCTCGAAATAAACGCGTTTTCTCAGCCCTTGGAATCGCAGTGTAACTGCCTGGCTCAGAAGAGCCCACTTAGTCAGCCCTTAACCCCAGTGTGCAGAAGTTGTCAAAACGTGTTTTTCAGCACAAATAAACACGTTTGGGCAACTTTGGTCACCCCCATGTAACTTTTGGGGCAAGAACAGCACAGTTTTCAAAAGGTGTTTTTCAGCTCGAAATAAACACGTTTTTTCAGACTGTTGAATCCCAATGTAACTGCCTGGCTCAGATGAGGTCACTGAGCCAGCCCTTAACCCCAGTGTGCAGAAGATGTCAAAACGTGTTTTTCAGCACAAATAAACACGTTTTGGCAAATTTGGTTACCCCCATGTTACTTATAGGGCAGTAACAGCACACCTTTCAAAACGTGTTTTTCAGCCCGAAATAAACGCGTTTTCTCATCCCTTGGAATCGCAGTGTAACTGCCTGGTTCAGAAGAGCCCACTGAGTCAGCCCTTAACCCCAGTGTGAAGAAGTTGTCAAAACGTGTTTGTCAGCACAAATAAACACGTTTTGGCAACTTTGGTCACCCCCATGTAACTTTTAGGGCAAGTACAGCACAGTTTTCAAAACGTGTTTTTCAGCTCGAAATAAACGCGTTTTTTCAGACTGTTGAATCCCAAAGTAACTGCCTGGCTCAGATGAGGTCACTGAGCCAGCCCTTAACCCCAGTGTGCAGAAGATGTCAAAACGTGTTTTTCAGCACAAATAAACACGTTTTGGCAACTTTGGTCACCCCCATGTTACTTATAGGGCAGTAACAGCACACCTTTCAAAACGTGTTTTTCAGCCCGAAATAAACGCGTTTTCTCAGCCCTTGGAATCGCAGTGTAACTGCCTGGCTCAGAAGAGCACACTGAGTCAGCCCTTAACCCCAGTGTGCAGAAGTTGTCAAAACGTGTTTGTCAGCACAAATAAACACGTTTTGGCAACTTTGGTCACCCCCATGTTACTTATAGGGCTGGAACAGCACACTTTTCAAAACGTGCTTTTCAGCCCGAAATAAACGCGTTTTCTCAGCCCTTGGAATCGCAATGCAACTGCCTGGCTCAGAAGAGCCCACTGAGTCAGCCCTTAACCCCAGTGTGAAGAAGTTGTCAAAACGTGTTTTTCAGCACAAATAAACACGTTTGGGCAACTTTGGTCACCCCCATGTAACTTTTGGGGTTAGAACAGCACAGTTTTCAAAACGTGTTTTTCAGCTCGAAATAAACGCGTTTTTTCAGACTGTTGAATCCCAATGTAACTGCCTGGCTCAGATGATGTCACTGATCCAGCCCTTAACCCCAGTGTGCAGAAGTTGTCAAAACGTGTTTGTCAGCACACATAAACACGTTTTGGCAACTTTGGTCACCCCCATGTTACTTATAGGGCAGGAACAGCACACTTTTCAAAACGTGTTTTTCAGCCCGAAATAAACGCGTTTTCTCATCCCTTGGAATCGCAAGGTAACTGCCTGGCTCAGAAGAGCCCACTGAGTCAGCCCTTAACCGCAGTGTGTAGAAGTTGTCAAAACGTGTTTGTCAGCACAAATAAACACGTTTTGGCAACTTTGGTCACCCCCATGTTACTTATAGGGCAGGAACAGCACACTTTTCAAAACGTGTTTTTCAGCTCGAAATAAACGCGTTTTCTCAGGCCTTGGAATCGCAGTGTAACTGCCTGGTTCAGAAGAGCCCATTGAGTCAGCCCTTAACCCCAGTGTGAAGAAGTTGTCAAAACGTGTTTGTCAGCACAAATAAACACGTTTTGGCAACTTTGGTCACCCCCATGTAACTTTTGGGGCAAGTACAGCACAGTTTTCAAAACGTGTTTTTCAGCTCGAAATAAACGCGTTTTTTCAGACTGTTGAATCCCAAAGTAACTGCCTGGCTCAGATGAGCTCACTGAGCCAGCCCTTAACCCCAGTGTGCAGAAGTTGTAAAAACGTGTTTTTAAGCAGAAATAAACACGTTTTGGCAACTTTGGTCACCACCATGTAACTTATAGGGCAGGAACAGCACAGTTTTCAAAACGTGTTTTTCAGCCCGAAATAAACGCGTTTTCTCAGCCCTTGGAATCGCAGTGTAACTGCCTGGTTCAGAAGAGCCCACTGAGTCAGCCCTTAACCCCAGTGTGCAGAAGTTGTCAATACGTGTTTTTCAACACAAATAAACACGTTTTGGCAACTTTGGTCACCCCCATGTAACTTATAGGGCAGGAACAGCACACTTTTCAAAACGTGTTTTTCAGCCCGAAATAAACGCGTTTTCTCATCCCTTGGAATTGCAAGGTAGCTGCCTGGCTCAGAAGAGCCCACTGAGTCAGCCCTTAACCGCAGTGTGCAGAAGTTCTCAAAACGTGTTTGTCAGCACAAATAAACACGTTTTGGCAACTTTGGTCACCCCCATGTTACTTATAGGGCTGGAACAGCACACTTTTCAAAACGTGTTTTTCAGCCCGAAATAAACGCGTTTTCTCAGCCCTTGGAATCGCAGTGTAACTGCCTGGCTCAGAAGATCCCACTGAGTCAGCCCTTAACCCCAGTGTGCAGAAGTTGTCAAAACGTGTTTTTCAGCACAAATAAACACGTTTGGGCAACTTTGGTCACCCCCATGTAACTTTTGGGGCAAGAACAGCACAGTTTTCAAAACGTGTTTTTCAGCTCGAAATAAACACGTTTTTTCAGACTGTTGAATCCCAATGTAACTGCCTGGCTCAGATGAGGTCACTGAGCCAGCCCTTAACCCCAGTGTGCAGAAGATGTCAAAACGTGTTTTTCAGCACAAATAAACACGTTTTGACAAATTTGGTCACCCCCATGTTACTTATAGGGCAGTAACAGCACACCTTTCAAAACGTGTTTTTCAGCCCGAAATAAACGCGTTTTCTCAGCCCTTGGAATCGCAGTGTAACTGCCTGGCTCAGAAGAGCACACTGAGTCAGCCCTTAACCCCAGTGTGCAGAAGTTGTCAAAACGTGTTTGTCAGCACAAATAAACACGTTTTGGCAACTTTGGTCACCCCCATGTTACTTATAGGGCTGGAACAGCACACTTTTCAAAACGTGCTTTTCAGCCCGAAATAAACGCGTTTTCTCAGCCCTTGGAATCGCAATGCAACTGCCTGGCTCAGAAGAGCCCACTGAGTCAGCCCTTAACCCCAGTGTGAAGAAGTTGTCAAAACGTGTTTTTCAGCACAAATAAACACGTTTGGGCAACTTTGGTCACCCCCATGTAACTTTTGGGGCTAGAACAGCACAGTTTTCAAAACGTGTTTTTCAGCTCGAAATAAACGCGTTTATTCAGACTGTTGAATCCCAATGTAACTGCCTGGCTCAGATGAGCTCACTGAGCCAGCCCTTAACCCCAGTGTGCAGAAGTTGTCAAAACGTGTTTGTCAGCACACATAAACACGTTTTGGCAACTTTGGTCACCCCCATGTTACTTATAGGGCAGGAACAGCACACTTTTCAAAACGTGTTTTTCAGCTCGAAATAAACGCGTTTTCTCAGGCCTTGGAATCGCAGTGTAACTGCCTGGTTCAGAAGAGCCCACTGAGTCAGCCCTTTACCCCAGTGTGAAGAAGTTGTCAATACGTGTTTTTCAACACAAATAAACACGTTTTGGCAACTTTGGTCACCCCCATGTAACTTTTAGGGCAGGAACAGCACACTTTTCAAAACGTGTTTTTCAGCCCGAAATAAACGCGTTTTCTCATCCCTTGGAATCGCAAGGTAACTGCCTGGCTCAGAAGAGCCCACTGAGTCAGCCCTTAACCGCAGTGTGCAGAAGTTGTCAAAACGTGTTTGTCAGCACAAATAAACACGTTTTGGCAACTTTGGTCACCCCTATGTTACTTATAGGGCTGGAACAGCACACTTTTCAAAACGTGTTTTTCAGCCCGAAATAAACGCGTTTTCTCAGCCCTTGGAATCGCAGTGTAACTGCCTGGCTCAGAAGAGCCCACTGAGTCAGCCCTTAACCCCAGTGTGCAGAAGTTGTCAAAACGTGTTTTTCAGCACAAATAAACACGTTTGGGCAACTTTGGTCACCCCCATGTAACTTTTGGGGCAAGAACAGCACAGTTTTCAAAACGTGTTTTTCAGCTCGAAATAAACACGTTTTTTCAGACTGTTGAATCCCAATGTAACTGCCTGGCTCAGATGAGGTCACTGAGCCAGCCCTTAACCCCAGTGTGCAGAAGATGTCAAAACGTGTTTTTCAGCACAAATAAACACGTTTTGGCAACTTTGGTCACCCCCATGTTACTTATAGGGCAGTAACAGCACAACTTTCAAAACGTGTTTTTCAGCCCGAAATAAACGCGTTTTCTCAGCCCTTGGAATCGCAGTGTAACTGCCTGGTTCAGAAGAGCCCACTGAGTCAGCCCTTAACCCCAGTGTGAAGAACTTGTCAAAACATGTTTATCAGCACAAATAAACACGTTTTGGCAACTTTGGTCACCCCCATGTAACTTTTAGGGCAAGTACAGCACAGTTTTCAAAACGTGTTTTTCAGCTCGAAATAAACGCGTTTTTTCAGACTGTTGAATCCCAATGTAACTGCCTGGCTCAGATGAGGTCACTGAGCCAGCCCTTAACCCCAGTGTGCAGAAGATGTCGAAACCTGTTTTTCAGCACAAATAAACACGTTTTGGCAACTTTGGTCACCCCCATGTTACTTATAGGGCAGTAACAGCACACCTTTCAAAACGTGTTTTTCAGCCCAAAATAAACGCGTTTTCTCAGCCCTTGGAATCGCAGTGTAACTGCCTGGCTCAGAAGAGCACACTGAGTCAGCCCTTAACCCCAGTGTGCAGAAGTTGTCAAAACGTGTTTGTCAGCACAAATAAACACGTTTTGGCAACTTTGGTCACCCCCATGTAACTTATAGGGCTGGAACAGCACACTTTTCAAATCGTGTTCTTCAGCCCGAAATAAACGCGTTTTCTCAGCCCTTGGAATTGCAGTGTAACTGCCTGGCTCAGAAGAGCCCACTGAGTCAGCCCTTAACTCCAGTGTGCAGAAGTTGTCAAAACGTGTTTGTCAGCACAAATAAACACGTTTTGGCAACTTTGGTCACCCCCATGTTACTTATAGGGCTGGAACAGCACACTTTTCAAATCGTGTTCTTCAGCCCGAAATAAACGCGTTTTCTCAGCCCTTGGAATTGCAGTGTAACTGCCTGGCTCAGAAGAGCCCACTGAGTCAGCCCTTAACTCCAGTGTGCAGAAGTTGTCAAAACGTGTTTTTCAGCACAAATAAACACGTTTGGGCAACTTTGGTCACCCCCATGTAACTTTTGGGGCAAGAACAGCACAGTTTTCAAAAGGTGTTTTTCAGCTCGAAATAAACACGTTTTTTCAGACTGTTGAATCCCAATGTAACTGCCTGGCTCAGATGAGGTCACTGAGCCAGCCCTTAACCCCAGTGTGCAGAAGATGTCAAAACGTGTTTTTCAGCACAAATAAACACGTTTTGGCAAATTTGGTTACCCCCATGTTACTTATAGGGCAGTAACAGCACACCTTTCAAAACGTGTTTTTCAGCCCGAAATAAACGCGTTTTCTCATCCCTTGGAATCGCAGTGTAACTGCCTGGTTCAGAAGAGCCCACTGAGTCAGCCCTTAACCCCAGTGTGAAGAAGTTGTCAAAACGTGTTTGTCAGCACAAATAAACACGTTTTGGCAACTTTGGTCACCCCCATGTAACTTTTAGGGCAAGTACAGCACAGTTTTCAAAACGTGTTTTTCAGCTCGAAATAAACGCGTTTTTTCAGACTGTTGAATCCCAAAGTAACTGCCTGGCTCAGATGAGGTCACTGAGCCAGCCCTTAACCCCAGTGTGCAGAAGATGTCAAAACGTGTTTTTCAGCACAAATAAACACGTTTTGGCAACTTTGGTCACCCCCATGTTACTTATAGGGCAGTAACAGCACACCTTTCAAAACGTGTTTTTCAGCCCGAAATAAACGCGTTTTCTCAGCCCTTGGAATCGCAGTGTAACTGCCTGGCTCAGAAGAGCACACTGAGTCAGCCCTTAACCCCAGTGTGCAGAAGTTGTCAAAACGTGTTTGTCAGCACAAATAAACACGTTTTGGCAACTTTGGTCACCCCCATGTTACTTATAGGGCTGGAACAGCACACTTTTCAAATCGTGTTCTTCAGCCCGAAATAAACGCGTTTTCTCAGCCCTTGGAATTGCAGTGTAACTGCCTGGCTCAGAAGAGCCCACTGAGTCAGCCCTTAACTCCAGTGTGCAGAAGTTGTCAAAACGTGTTTTTCAGCACAAATAAACACGTTTGGGCAACTTTGGTCACCCCCATGTAACTTTTGGGGCAAGAACAGCACAGTTTTCAAAAGGTGTTTTTCAGCTCGAAATAAACACGTTTTTTCAGACTGTTGAATCCCAATGTAACTGCCTGGCTCAGATGAGGTCACTGAGCCAGCCCTTAACCCCAGTGTGCAGAAGATGTCAAAACGTGTTTTTCAGCACAAATAAACACGTTTTGGCAAATTTGGTTACCCCCATGTTACTTATAGGGCAGTAACAGCACACCTTTCAAAACGTGTTTTTCAGCCCGAAATAAACGCGTTTTCTCATCCCTTGGAATCGCAGTGTAACTGCCTGGTTCAGAAGAGCCCACTGAGTCAGCCCTTAACCCCAGTGTGAAGAAGTTGTCAAAACGTGTTTGTCAGCACAAATAAACACGTTTTGGCAACTTTGGTCACCCCCATGTAACTTTTAGGGCAAGTACAGCACAGTTTTCAAAACGTGTTTTTCAGCTCGAAATAAACGCGTTTTTTCAGACTGTTGAATCCCAAAGTAACTGCCTGGCTCAGATGAGGTCACTGAGCCAGCCCTTAACCCCAGTGTGCAGAAGATGTCAAAACGTGTTTTTCAGCACAAATAAACACGTTTTGGCAACTTTGGTCACCCCCATGTTACTTATAGGGCAGTAACAGCACACCTTTCAAAACGTGTTTTTCAGCCCGAAATAAACGCGTTTTCTCAGCCCTTGGAATCGCAGTGTAACTGCCTGGCTCAGAAGAGCACACTGAGTCAGCCCTTAACCCCAGTGTGCAGAAGTTGTCAAAACGTGTTTGTCAGCACAAATAAACACGTTTTGGCAACTTTGGTCACCCCCATGTTACTTATAGGGCTGGAACAGCACACTTTTCAAAACGTGCTTTTCAGCCCGAAATAAACGCGTTTTCTCAGCCCTTGGAATCGCAATGCAACTGCCTGGCTCAGAAGAGCCCACTGAGTCAGCCCTTAACCCCAGTGTGAAGAAGTTGTCAAAACGTGTTTTTCAGCACAAATAAACACGTTTGGGCAACTTTGGTCACCCCCATGTAACTTTTGGGGTTAGAACAGCACAGTTTTCAAAACGTGTTTTTCAGCTCGAAATAAACGCGTTTTTTCAGACTGTTGAATCCCAATGTAACTGCCTGGCTCAGATGATGTCACTGATCCAGCCCTTAACCCCAGTGTGCAGAAGTTGTCAAAACGTGTTTGTCAGCACACATAAACACGTTTTGGCAACTTTGGTCACCCCCATGTTACTTATAGGGCAGGAACAGCACACTTTTCAAAACGTGTTTTTCAGCCCGAAATAAACGCGTTTTCTCATCCCTTGGAATCGCAAGGTAACTGCCTGGCTCAGAAGAGCCCACTGAGTCAGCCCTTAACCGCAGTGTGTAGAAGTTGTCAAAACGTGTTTGTCAGCACAAATAAACACGTTTTGGCAACTTTGGTCACCCCCATGTTACTTATAGGGCAGGAACAGCACACTTTTCAAAACGTGTTTTTCAGCTCGAAATAAACGCGTTTTCTCAGGCCTTGGAATCGCAGTGTAACTGCCTGGTTCAGAAGAGCCCACTGAGTCAGCCCTTAACCCCAGTGTGAAGAAGTTGTCAAAACGTGTTTGTCAGCACAAATAAACACGTTTTGGCAACTTTGGTCACCCCCATGTAACTTTTGGGGCAAGTACAGCACAGTTTTCAAAACGTGTTATTCAGCTCGAAATAAACGCGTTTTTTCAGACTGTTGAATCCCAAAGTAACTGCCTGGCTCAGATGAGCTCAATGAGCCAGCCCTTAACCCTAGTGTGCAGAAGTTGTAAAAACGTGTTTTTAAGCAGAAATAAACACGTTTTGGCAACTTTGGTCACCACCATGTAACTTATAGGGCAGGAACAGCACAGTTTTCAAAACGTGTTTTTCAGCCCGAAATAAACGCGTTTTCTCAGCCCTTGGAATCGCAGTGTAACTGCCTGGTTCAGAAGAGCCCACTGAGTCAGCCCTTAACCCCAGTGTGCAGAAGTTGTCAATACGTGTTTTTCAACACAAATAAACACGTTTTGGCAACTTTGGTCACCCCCATGTAACTTATAGGGCAGGAACAGCACACTTTTCAAAACGTGTTCTTCAGCCCGAAATAAACGCGTTTTCTCATCCCTTGGAATTGCAAGGTAGCTGCCTGGCTCAGAAGAGCCCACTGAGTCAGCCCTTAACCGCAGTGTGCAGAAGTTCTCAAAACGTGTTTGTCAGCACAAATAAACACGTTTTGGCAACTTTGGTCACCCCCATGTTACTTATAGGGCTGGAACAGCACACTTTTCAAAACGTGTTTTTCAGCCCGAAATAAACGCGTTTTCTCAGCCCTTGGAATCGCAGTGTAACTGCCTGGCTCAGAAGAGCCCACTGAGTCAGCCCTTAACCCCAGTGTGCAGAAGTTGTCAAAACGTGTTTTTCAGCACAAATAAACACGTTTGGGCAACTTTGGTCACCCCCATGTAACTTTTGGGGCAACAACAGCACAGTTTTCAAAACGTGTTTTTCAGCTCGAAATAAACACGTTTTTTCAGACTGTTGAATCCCAATGTAACTGCCTGGCTCAGATGAGGTCACTGAGCCAGCCCTTAACCCCAGTGTGCAGAAGATGTCAAAACGTGTTTTTCAGCACAAATAAACACGTTTTGGCAAATTTGGTCACCCCCATGTTACTTATAGGGCAGTAACAGCACACCTTTCAAAACGTGTTTTTCAGCCCGAAATAAACGCGTTTTCTCAGCCCTTGGAATCGCAGTGTAACTGCCTAGCTCAGAAGAGCACACTGAGTCAGCCCTTAACCCCAGTGTGCAGAAGTTGTCAAAACGTGTTTGTCAGCACAAATAAACACGTTTTGGCAACTTTGGTCACCCCCATGTTACTTATAGGGCAGGAACAGCACACTTTTCAAAACGTGTTTTTCAGCCCGAAATAAACGCGTTTTCTCATCCCTTGGAATCGCAAGGTAACTGCCTGGCTCAGAAGAGCCCACTGAGTCAGCCCTTAACCGCAGTGTGTAGAAGTTGTCAAAACGTGTTTGTCAGCACAAATAAACACGTTTTGGCAACTTTGGTCACCCCCATGTTACTTATAGGGCTGGAACAGCACACTTTTCAAAACGTGCTTTTCAGCCCGAAATAAACGCGTTTTCTCAGCCCTTGGAATCGCAATGCAACTGCCTGGCTCAGAAGAGCCCACTGAGTCAGCCCTTAACCCCAGTGTGAAGAAGTTGTCAAAACGTGTTTGTCAGCACAAATAAACACGTTTTGGCAACTTTGGTCACCCCCATGTAACTTTTGGGGTAAGTACAGCACAGTTTTCAAAACGTGTTTTTCAGCTCAAAATAAACGCGTTTTTTCAGACTGTTGAATCCCAAAGTATCTGCCTGGCTCAGATGAGCTCACTGAGCCAGCCCTTAACCCCAGTGTGCAGAAGTTGTCAAAACGTGTTTGTCAGCACACATAAACACGTTTTGGCAACTTTGGTCACCCCCATGTTACTTATAGGGCTGGAACAGCACACTTTTCAAAACGTGCTTTTCAGCCATAAATAAACGCGTTTTCTCAGCCCTTGGAATCGCAATGCAACTGCCTGGCTCAGAAGAGCCCACTGAGTCAGCCCTTAACCCCAGTGCGAAGAAGTTGTCAAAACGTGTTTGTCAGCACAAATAAACACGTTTGGGCAACTTTGGTCACCCCCATGTAACTTTTGGGGTTAGAACAGCACAGTTTTCAAAACGTGTTTTTCAGCTCGAAATAAACGCGTTTTTTCAGACTGTTGAATCCCAATGTAACTGCCTGGCTCAGATGATGTCACTGATCCAGCCCTTAACCCCAGTGTGCAGAAGTTGTCAAAACGTGTTTGTCAGCACACATAAACACGTTTTGGCAACTTTGGTCACCCCCATGTTACTTATAGGGCAGGAACAGCACACTTTTCAAAACGTGTTTTTCAGCCCGAAATAAACGCGTTTTCTCATCCCTTGGAATCGCAAGGTAACTGCCTGGCTCAGAAGAGCCCACTGAGTCAGCCCTTAACCGCAGTGTGTAGAAGTTGTCAAAACGTGTTTGTCAGCACAAATAAACACGTTTTGGCAACTTTGGTCACCCCCATGTAACTTTTAGGGCAAGTACAGCACAGTTTTCAAAACGTGTTTTTCAGCTCGAAATAAACGCGTTTTTTCAGACTGTTGAATCCCAAAGTAACTGCCTGGCTCAGATGAGGTCACTGAGCCAGCCCTTAACCCCAGTGTGCAGAAGATGTCAAAACGTGTTTTTCAGCACAAATAAACACGTTTTGGCAACTTTGGTCACCCCCATGTTACTTATAGGGCAGTAACATCACACCTTTCAAAACGTGTTTTTCAGCCCGAAATAAACGCGTTTTCTCAGCCCTTGGAATCGCAGTGTAACTGCCTGGCTCAGAAGAGCACACTGAGTCAGCCCTTAACCCCAGTGTGCAGAAGTTGTCAAAACGTGTTTGTCAGCACAAATAAACACGTTTTGGCAACTTTGGTCACCCCCATGTTACTTATAGGGCTGGAACAGCACACTTTTCAAAACGTGCTTTTCAGCCCGAAATAAACGCGTTTTCTCAGCCCTTGGAATCGCAATGCAACTGCCTGGCTCAGAAGAGCCCACTGAGTCAGCCCTTAACCCCAGTGTGAAGAAGTTGTCAAAACGTGTTTTTCAGCACAAATAAACACGTTTGGGCAACTTTGGTCACCCCCATGTAACTTTTGGGGTTAGAACAGCACAGTTTTCAAAACGTGTTTTTCAGCTCGAAATAAACGCGTTTTTTCAGACTGTTGAATCCCAATGTAACTGCCTGGCTCAGATGATGTCACTGATCCAGCCCTTAACCCCAGTGTGCAGAAGTTGTCAAAACGTGTTTGTCAGCACACATAAACACGTTTTGGCAACTTTGGTCACCCCCATGTTACTTATAGGGCAGGAACAGCACACTTTTCAAAACGTGTTTTTCAGCCCGAAATAAACGCGTTTTCTCATCCCTTGGAATCGCAAGGTAACTGCCTGGCTCAGAAGAGCCCACTGAGTCAGCCCTTAACCGCAGTGTGTAGAAGTTGTCAAAACGTGTTTGTCAGCACAAATAAACACGTTTTGGCAACTTTGGTCACCCCCATGTTACTTATAGGGCAGGAACAGCACACTTTTCAAAACGTGTTTTTCAGCTCGAAATAAACGCGTTTTCTCAGGCCTTGGAATCGCAGTGTAACTGCCTGGTTCAGAAGAGCCCACTGAGTCAGCCCTTAACCCCAGTGTGAAGAAGTTGTCAAAACGTGTTTGTCAGCACAAATAAACATGTTTTGGCAACTTTGGTCACCCCCATGTAACTTTTGGGGCAAGTACAGCACAGTTTTCAAAACGTGTTATTCAGCTCGAAATAAACGCGTTTTTTCAGACTGTTGAATCCCAAAGTAACTGCCTGGCTCAGATGAGCTCAATGAGCCAGCCCTTAACCCTAGTGTGCAGAAGTTGTAAAAACGTGTTTTTAAGCAGAAATAAACACGTTTTGGCAACTTTGGTCACCACCATGTAACTTATAGGGCAGGAACAGCACAGTTTTCAAAACGTGTTTTTCAGCCCGAAATAAACGCGTTTTCTCAGCCCTTGGAATCGCAGTGTAACTGCCTGGTTCAGAAGAGCCCACTGAGTCAGCCCTTAACCCCAGTGTGCAGAAGTTGTCAATACGTGTTTTTCAACACAAATAAACACGTTTTGGCAACTTTGGTCACCCCCATGTAACTTATAGGGCAGGAACAGCACACTTTTCAAAACGTGTTTTTCAGCCCGAAATAAACGCGTTTTCTCATCCCTTGGAATTGCAAGGTAGCTGCCTGGCTCAGAAGAGCCCACTGAGTCAGCCCTTAACCGCAGTGTGCAGAAGTTCTCAAAACGTGTTTGTCAGCACAAATAAACACGTTTTGGCAACTTTGGTCACCCCCATGTTACTTATAGGGCAGGAACAGCACACTTTTCAAAACGTGTTTTTCAGCCCGAAATAAACGCGTTTTCTCATCCCTTGGAATCGCAAGGTAACTGCCTGGCTCAGAAGAGCCCACTGAGTCAGCCCTTAACCGCAGTGTGTAGAAGTTGTCAAAACGTGTTTGTCAGCACAAATAAACACGTTTTGGCAACTTTGGTCACCCCCATGTTACTTATAGGGCTGGAACAGCACACTTTTCAAAACGTGCTTTTCAGCCCGAAATAAACGCGTTTTCTCAGCCCTTGGAATCGCAATGCAACTGCCTGGCTCAGAAGAGCCCACTGAGTCAGCCCTTAACCCCAGTGTGAAGAAGTTGTCAAAACGTGTTTGTCAGCACAAATAAACACGTTTTGGCAACTTTGGTCACCCCCATGTAACTTTTGGGGTAAGTACAGCACAGTTTTCAAAACGTGTTTTTCAGCTCGAAATAAACGCGTTTTTTCAGACTGTTGAATCCCAAAGTATCTGCCTGGCTCAGATGAGCTCACTGAGCCAGCCCTTAACCCCAGTGTGCAGAAGTTGTCAAAACGTGTTTGTCAGCACACATAAACACGTTTTGGCAACTTTGGTCACCCCCATGTTACTTATAGGGCTGGAACAGCACACTTTTCAAAACGTGCTTTTCAGCCATAAATAAACGCGTTTTCTCAGCCCTTGGAATCGCAATGCAACTGCCTGGCTCAGAAGAGCCCACTGAGTCAGCCCTTAACCCCAGTGTGAAGAAGTTGTCAAAACGTGTTTGTCAGCACAAATAAACACGTTTGGGCAACTTTGGTCACCCCCATGTAACTTTTGGGGTTAGAACAGCACAGTTTTCAAAACGTGTTTTTCAGCTCGAAATAAACGCGTTTTTTCAGACTGTTGAATCCCAATGTAACTGCCTGGCTCAGATGATGTCACTGATCCAGCCCTTAACCCCAGTGTGCAGAAGTTGTCAAAACGTGTTTGTCAGCACACATAAACACGTTTTGGCAACTTTGGTCACCCCCATGTTACTTATAGGGCAGGAACAGCACACTTTTCAAAACGTGTTTTTCAGCCCGAAATAAACGCGTTTTCTCATCCCTTGGAATCGCAAGGTAACTGCCTGGCTCAGAAGAGCCCACTGAGTCAGCCCTTAACCGCAGTGTGTAGAAGTTGTCAAAACGTGTTTGTCAGCACAAATAAACACGTTTTGGCAACTTTGGTCACCCCCATGTTACTTATAGGGCAGGAACAGCACACTTTTCAAAACGTGTTTTTCAGCTCGAAATAAACGCGTTTTCTCAGCCCTTGGAATCGCAGTGTAACTGCCTGGCTCAGAAGAGCCCACTTAGTCAGCCCTTAACCCCAGTGTGCAGAAGTTGTCAAAACGTGTTTTTCAGCACAAATAAACACGTTTGGGCAACTTTGGTCACCCCCATGTAACTTTTGGGGCAAGAACAGCACAGTTTTCAAAACGTGTTTTTCAGCTCGAAATAAACGCGTTTCTTCAGACTGTTGAATCCCTATGTAACTGCCTGGCTCAGATGAGGTCACTGAGCCAGCCCTTTACCCCAGTGTGCAGAAGTTGTCAAAACGTGTTTTTCAGCACAAATAAACACGTTTGGGCAACTTTGGTCAACCCCATGTAACTTTTGGGGCTAGAACAGCACAGTTTTCAAAACGTGTTTTTCAGCTCGAAATAAACGCGTTTTTTCAGACTGTTGATTCCCAATGTAACTGCCTGGCTCAGATGAGGTCACTGAGCCAGCCCTTAACCCCAGTGTGCAGAAGTTGTCAAAACGTGTTTTTCAGCAGAAATAAACACGTTTTGGCAACTTTGGTCACCCCCATGTTACTTATAGGGCAGGAACAGCACACTTTTCAAAACGTGTTTTTCAGCCCGAAATAAACGCGTTTTCTCATCCCTTGGAATCGCAAGGTAACTGCCTGGCTCAGAAGAGCCCACTGAGTCAGCCCTTTACCGCAGTGTGCAGAAGTTGTCAAAACGTGTTTTTCAGCACAAATAAACACGTTTTGGCAACTTTGGTCACCCCCATGTTACTTATAGGGCAGGAACAGCACACTTTTCAAAACGTATTTTTCAGCTCGAAATAAACGCGTTTTCTCAGCCCTTGGAATCGCAGTGTAACTGCCTGGCTCAGAAGAGCCCACTGAGTCAGCCCTTAACCCCAGTGTGCAGAAGTTGTCAAAACGTGTTTTTCAGCACAAATAAACACGTTTGGGCAACTTTGGTCACCCCCATGTAACTTTTGGGGCAAGAACAGCACAGTTTTCAAAACGTGTTTTTCAGCTCGAAATAAACACGTTTTTTCAGACTGTTGAATCCCAATGTAACTGCCTGGCTCAGATGAGGTCACTGAGCCAGCCCTTAACCCCAGTGTGCAGAAGATGTCGAAACCTGTTTTTCAGCACAAATAAACACGTTTTGGCAACTTTGGTCACCCCCATGTTACTTATAGGGCAGTAACAGCACACCTTTCAAAACGTGTTTTTCAGCCCGAAATAAACGCGTTTTCTCAGCCCTTGGAATCGCAGTGTAACTGCCTGGCTCAGAAGGGCACACTGAGTCAGCCCTTAACCCCAGTGTGCAGAAGTTGTCAAAACGTGTTTGTCAGCACAAATAAACACGTTTTGGCAACTTTGGTCACCCCCATGTTACTTATTGGGCTGGAACAGCACACTTTTCAAAACGTGTTTTTCAGCCCGAAATAAACGCGTTTTCTCAGCCCTTTGAATTGCAGTGTAACTGCCTGGCTCAGAAGAGCCCACTGAGTCAGCCCTTAACTCCAGTGTGCAGAAGTTGTCAAAACGTGTTTGTCAGCACACATAAACACGTTTTGGCAACTTTGGTCACCCCCATGTTACTTATAGGGCAGGAACAGCACACTTTTCAAAACGTGTTTTTCAGCCCGAAATAAACGCGTTTTCTCATCCCTTGGAATCGCAAGGTAACTGCCTGGCTCAGAAGAGCCCACTGAGTCAGCCCTTAACCGCAGTGTGTAGAAGTTGTCAAAACGTGTTTGTCAGCACAAATAAACACGTTTTGGCAACTTTGGTCACCCCCATGTTACTTATAGGGCAGGAACAGCACACTTTTCAAAACGTGTTTTTCAGCTCGAAATAAACGCGTTTTCTCAGCCCTTGGAATCGTAGTGTAACTGCCTGGCTCAGAAGAGCCCACTGAGTCAGCCCTTAACCCCAGTGTGCAGAAGTTGTCAAAACGTGTTTTTCAGCACAAATAAACACGTTTGGGCAACTTTGGTCACCCCCATGTAACTTTTGGGGCAAGAACAGCACAGTTTTCAAAACGTGCTTTTCAGCCCGAAATAAACGCGTTTTCTCATCCCTTGGAATCGCAATGCAACTGCCTGGCTCAGAAGAGCCCACTGAGTCAGCCCTTAACCCCAGTGTGAAGAAGTTGTCAAAACGTGTTTTTCAGCACAAATAAACACGTTTGGGCAACTTTGGTCACCCCCATGTAACTTTTGGGGTTAGAACATCACAGTTTTCAAAACGTGTTTTTCAGCTCGAAATAAACGCGTTTTTTCAGACTGTTGAATCCCAATGTAACTGCCTGGCTCAGATGAGGTCACTGAGCCAGCCCTTAACCCCAGTGTGCAGAAGTTGTCAAAACGTGTTTTTCAGCAGAAATAAACACGTTTTGGCAACTTTGGTCACCCCCATGTTACTTATAGGGCAGGAACAGCACACTTTTCAAAACGTGTTTTTCTGCCCGAAATAAACGCGTTTTCTCAGCCCTTGGAATCGCAGTGTAACTGCCTGGCTCAGAAGAGCCCACTGAGTCAGCCCTTAACCCCAGTGTGCAGAAGTTGTCAAAACGTGTTTTTCAGCACAAATAAACACGTTTGGGCAACTTTGGTCACCCCCATGTAACTTTTGGGGCAAGAACAGCACAGTTTTCAAAACGTGTTTTTCAGCTCGAAATAAACACGTTTTTTCAGACTGTTGAATCCCAATGTAACTGCCTGGCTCAGATGAGGTCACTGAGCCAGCCCTTAACCCCAGTGTGCAGAAGATGTCGAAACCTGTTTTTCAGCACAAATAAACACGTTTTGGCAACTTTGGTCACCCCCATGTTACTTATAGGGCAGTAACAGCACACCTTTCAAAACGTGTTTTTCAGCCCGAAATAAACGCGTTTTCTCAGCCCTTGGAATCGCAGTGTAACTGCCTGGCTCAGAAGAGCACACTGAGTCAGCCCTTAACCCCAGTGTGCAGAAGTTGTCAAAACGTGTTTGTCAGCACAAATAAACACGTTTTGGCAACTTTGGTCACCCCCATGTTACTTATAGGGCTGGAACAGCACACTTTTCAAAACGTGTTTTTCAGCCCGAAATAAACGCGTTTTCTCAGCCCTTGGAATTGCAGTGTAACTGCCTGGCTCAGAAGAGCCCACTGAGTCAGCCCTTAACTCCAGTGTGCAGAAGTTGTCAAAACGTGTTTGTCAGCACACATAAACACGTTTTGGCAACTTTGGTCACCCCCATGTTACTTATAGGGCAGGAACAGCACACTTTTCAAAACGTGTTTTTCAGCCCGAAATAAATGCGTTTTCTCATCCCTTGGAATCGCAAGGTAACTGCCTGGCTCAGAAGAGCCCACTGAGTCAGCCCTTAACCGCAGTGTGTAGAAGTTGTCAAAACGTGTTTGTCAGCACAAATAAACACGTTTTGGCAACTTTAGTCACCCCCATGTTACTTATAGGGCAGGAACAGCACACTTTTCAAAACGTGTTTTTCAGCCCGAAATAAACGCGTTTTCTCATCCCTTGGAATCGCAAGGTAACTGCCTGGCTCAGAAGAGCCCACTGAGTCAGCCCTTAACCGCAGTGTGTAGAAGTTGTCAAAACGTGTTTGTCAGCACAAATAAACACGTTTTGGCAACATTGGTCACCCCCATGTTACTTATAGGGCTGGAACAGCACACTTTTCAAAACGTGTTTTTCAGCTCGAAATAAACGCGTTTTCTCAGCCCTTGGAATCGCAGTGTAACTGCCTGGCTCAGAAGAGCCCACTGAGTCAGCCCTTAACCCCAGTGTGCAGAAGTTGTCAAAACGTGTTTTTCAGCACAAATAAACACGTTTGGGCAACTTTGGTCACCCCCATGTAACTTTTGGGGCAAGTACAGCACAGTTTTCAAAACGTGTTTTTCAGCTCGAAATAAACGCGTTTTTGCAGACTGTTGAATCCCAAAGTAACTGCCTTGCTCAGATGAGCTCACTGAGCCAGCCCTTAACCCCAGTATGCAGAAGTTGTAAAAACGTGTTTTTAAGCAGAAATAAACACGTTTTGGCAACTTTGGTCACCACCATGTAACTTATAGGGCAGGAACAGCACAGTTTTCAAAACGTGTTTTTCAGCCCGAAATAAACGCGTTTTCTCAGCCCTTGGAATCGCAGTGTAACTGCCTGGTTCAGAAGAGCCCACTGAGTCAGCCCTTAACCCCAGTGTGCAGAAGTTGTCAATACGTGTTTTTCAACACAAATAAACACGTTTTGGCAACTTTGGTCACCCCCATGTAACTTATAGGGCAGGAACAGCACACTTTTCAAAACGTGTTTTTCAGCCCGAAATAAACGCGTTTTCTCAGCCCTTGGAATCGCAGTGTAACTGCCTGGTTCAGAAGAGCCCACTGAGTCAGCCCTTAACCCCAGTGTGCAGAAGTTGTCAATACATGTTTTTCAGCACAAATAAACACGTTTTGGCAACTTTGGTCACCCCCATGTTACTTATAGGGCAGGAACAGCACACTTTTCAAAACGTATTTTTCAGCTCGAAATAAACGCGTTTTCTCAGCCCTTGGAATCGCAGTGTAACTGCCTGGCTCAGAAGAGCCCACTGAGTCAGCCCTTAACCCCAGTGTGCAGAAGTTGTCAAAACGTGTTTTTCAGCACAAATAAACACGTTTGGGCAACTTTGGTCACCCCCATGTAACTTTTGGGGCAAGAACAGCACAGTTTTCAAAACGTGTTTTTCAGCTCGAAATAAACACGTTTTTTCAGACTGTTGAATCCCAATGTAACTGCCTGGCTCAGATGAGGTCACTGAGCCAGCCCTTAACCCCAGTGTGCAGAAGATGTCGAAACCTGTTTTTCAGCACAAATAAACACGTTTTGGCAACTTTGGTCACCCCCATGTTACTTATAGGGCAGTAACAGCACACCTTTCAAAACGTGTTTTTCAGCCCGAAATAAACGCGTTTTCTCAGCCCTTGGAATCGCAGTGTAACTGCCTGGCTCAGAAGGGCACACTGAGTCAGCCCTTAACCCCAGTGTGCAGAAGTTGTCAAAACGTGTTTGTCAGCACAAATAAACACGTTTTGGCAACTTTGGTCACCCCCATGTTACTTATTGGGCTGGAACAGCACACTTTTCAAAACGTGTTTTTCAGCCCGAAATAAACGCGTTTTCTCAGCCCTTTGAATTGCAGTGTAACTGCCTGGCTCAGAAGAGCCCACTGAGTCAGCCCTTAACTCCAGTGTGCAGAAGTTGTCAAAACGTGTTTGTCAGCACACATAAACACGTTTTGGCAACTTTGGTCACCCCCATGTTACTTATAGGGCAGGAACAGCACACTTTTCAAAACGTGTTTTTCAGCCCGAAATAAACGCGTTTTCTCATCCCTTGGAATCGCAAGGTAACTGCCTGGCTTAGAAGAGCCCACTGAGTCAGCCCTTAACCGCAGTGTGTAGAAGTTGTCAAAACGTGTTTGTCAGCACAAATAAACACGTTTTGGCAACTTTGGTCACCCCCATGTTACTTATAGGGCAGGAACAGCACACTTTTCAAAACGTGTTTTTCAGCCCGAAATAAACGCGTTTTCTCATCCCTTGGAATCGCAAGGTAACTGCCTGGCTCAGAAGAGCCCACTGAGTCAGCCCTTAACCGCAGTGTGTAGAAGTTGTCAAAACGTGTTTGTCAGCACAAATAAACACGTTTTGGCAACTTTGGTCACCCCCATGTTACTTATAGGGCAGGAACAGCACACTTTTCAAAACGTGTTTTTCAGCTCGAAATAAACGCGTTTTCTCATCCCTTGGAATCGCAATGCAACTGCCTGGCTCAGAAGAGCCCACTGAGTCAGCCCTTAACCCCAGTGTGAAGAAGTTGTCAAAACGTGTTTTTCAGCACAAATAAACACGTTTGGGCAACTTTGGTCACCCCCATGTAACTTTTGGGGTTAGAACAGCACAGTTTTCAAAACGTGTTTTTCAGCTCGAAATAAACGCGTTTTTTCAGACTGTTGAATCCCAATGTAACTGCCTGGCTCAGATGAGGTCACTGAGCCAGCCCTTAACCCCAGTGTGCAGAAGTTGTCAAAACGTGTTTTTCAGCAGAAATAAACACGTTTTGGCAACTTTGGTCACCCCCATGTTACTTATAGGGCAGGAACAGCACACTTTTCAAAACGTGTTTTTCTGCCCGAAATAAACGCGTTTTCTCATCCCTTGGAATCGCAGTGTAACTGCCTGGTTCAGAAGAGCCCTCTGAGTCAGCCCTTTACCCCAGTGTGCAGAAGTTGTCAAAACGTGTTTTTCAGCACAAATAAACACGTTTTGGCAACTTTGGTCACCCCCATGTTACTTATAGGGCAGGAACAGCACACTTTTCAAAACGTGTTTTTCAGCTCGAAATAAACGCGTTTTCTCAGCCCTTGGAATCGCAGTGTAACTGCCTGGCTCAGAAGAGCCCACTGAGTCAGCCCTTAACCCCAGTGTGCAGAAGTTGTCAAAACGTGTTTTTCAGCACAAATAAACACGTTTGGGCAACTTTGGTCACCCCCATGTAACTTTTGGGGCAAGAACAGCACAGTTTTCAAAACGTGTTTTTCAGCTCGAAATAAACACGTTTTTTCAGACTGTTGAATCCCAATGTAACTGCCTGGCTCAGATGAGGTCACTGAGCCAGCCCTTAACCCCAGTGTGCAGAAGATGTCGAAACCTGTTTTTCAGCACAAATAAACACGTTTTGGCAACTTTGGTCACCCCCATGTTACTTATAGGGCAGTAACAGCACACCTTTCAAAACGTGTTTTTCAGCCCGAAATAAACGCGTTTTCTCAGCCCTTGGAATCGCAGTGTAACTGCCTGGCTCAGAAGAGCACACTGAGTCAGCCCTTAACCCCAGTGTGCAGAAGTTGTCAAAACGTGTTTGTCAGCACAAATAAACACGTTTTGGCAACTTTGGTCACCCCCATGTTACTTATAGGGCTGGAACAGCACACTTTTCAAAACGTGTTTTTCAGCCCGAAATAAACGCGTTTTCTCAGCCCTTGGAATTGCAGTGTAACTGCCTGGCTCAGAAGAGCCCACTGAGTCAGCCCTTAACTCCAGTGTGCAGAAGTTGTCAAAACGTGTTTGTCAGCACACATAAACACGTTTTGGCAACTTTGGTCACCCCCATGTTACTTATAGGGCAGGAACAGCACACTTTTCAAAACGTGTTTTTCAGCCCGAAATAAACGCGTTTTCTCATCCCTTGGAATCGCAAGGTAACTGCCTGGCTCAGAAGAGCCCACTGAGTCAGCCCTTAACCGCAGTGTGTAGAAGTTGTCAAAACGTGTTTGTCAGCACAAATAAACACGTTTTGGCAACTTTAGTCACCCCCATGTTACTTATAGGGCAGGAACAGCACACTTTTCAAAACGTGTTTTTCAGCCCGAAATAAACGCGTTTTCTCATCCCTTGGAATCGCAAGGTAACTGCCTGGCTCAGAAGAGCCCACTGAGTCAGCCCTTAACCGCAGTGAGTAGAAGTTGTCAAAACGTGTTTGTCAGCACAAATAAACACGTTTTGGCAACATTGGTCACCCCCATGTTACTTATAGGGCAGGAACAGCACACTTTTCAAAACGTGTTTTTCAGCTCGAAATAAACGCGTTTTCTCAGCCCTTGGAATCGCAGTGTAACTGCCTGGCTCAGAAGAGCCCACTGAGTCAGCCCTTAACCTCAGTGTGCAGAAGTTGTCAAAACGTGTTTTTCAGCACAAATAAACACGTTTGGGCAACTTTGGTCACCCCCATGTAACTTTTGGGGCAAGTACAGCACAGTTTTCAAAACGTGTTTTTCAGCTCGAAATAAACGCGTTTTTGCAGACTGTTGAATCCCAAAGTAACTGCCTGGCTCAGATGAGCTCACTGAGCCAGCCCTTAACCCCAGTATGCAGAAGTTGTAAAAACGTGTTTTTAAGCAGAAATAAACACGTTTTGGCAACTTTGGTCACCACCATGTAACTTATAGGGCAGGAACAGCACAGTTTTCAAAACGTGTTTTTCAGCCCGAAATAAACGCGTTTTCTCAGCCCTTGGAATCGCAGTGTAACTGCCTGGTTTAGAAGAGCCCACTGAGTCAGCCCTTAACCCCAGTGTGCAGAAGTTGTCAATACGTGTTTTTCAACACAAATAAACACGTTTTGGCAACTTTGGTCACCCCCATGTAACTTATAGGGCAGGAACAGCACACTTTTCAAAACGTGTTTTTCAGCCCGAAATAAACGCGTTTTCTCATCCCTTGGAATCGCAAGGTAACTGCCTGGCTCAGAAGAGCTCACTGAGCCAGCCCTTAACCCCAGTATGCAGAAGTTGTAAAAACGTGTTTTTAAGCAGAAATAAACACGTTTTGGCAACTTTGGTCACCCCCATGTTACTTATAGGGCTGGAACAGCACACTTTTCAAAACGTGTTTTTCAGCCCGAAATAAACGCGTTTTCTCAGCCCTTGGAATTGCAGTGTAACTGCCTGGCTCAGAAGAGCCCACTGAGTCAGCCCTTAACTCCAGTGTGCAGAAGTTGTCAAAACGTGTTTGTCAGCACACATAAACACGTTTTGGCAACTTTGGTCACCCCCATGTTACTTATAGGGCAGGAACAGCACACTTTTCAAAACGTGTTTTTCAGCCCGAAATAAACGCGTTTTCTCATCCCTTGGAATCGCAAGGTAACTGCCTGGCTCAGAAGAGCCCACTGAGTCAGCCCTTAACCGCAGTGTGTAGAAGTTGTCAAAACGTGTTTGTCAGCACAAATAAACACGTTTTGGCAACTTTAGTCACCCCCATGTTACTTATAGGGCAGGAACAGCACACTTTTCAAAACGTGTTTTTCAGCCCGAAATAAACGCGTTTTCTCATCCCTTGGAATCGCAAGGTAACTGCCTGGCTCAGAAGAGCCCACTGAGTCAGCCCTTAACCGCAGTGTGTAGAAGTTGTCAAAACGTGTTTGTCAGCACAAATAAACACGTTTTGGCAACATTGGTCACCCCCATGTTACTTATAGGGCTGGAACAGCACACTTTTCAAAACGTGTTTTTCAGCTCGAAATAAACGCGTTTTCTCAGCCCTTGGAATCGCAGTGTAACTGCCTGGCTCAGAAGAGCCCACTGAGTCAGCCCTTAACCCCAGTGTGCAGAAGTTGTCAAAACGTGTTTTTCAGCACAAATAAACACGTTTGGGCAACTTTGGTCACCCCCATGTAACTTTTGGGGCAAGTACAGCACAGTTTTCAAAACGTGTTTTTCAGCTCGAAATAAACGCGTTTTTGCAGACTGTTGAATCCCAAAGTAACTGCCTTGCTCAGATGAGCTCACTGAGCCAGCCCTTAACCCCAGTATGCAGAAGTTGTAAAAACGTGTTTTTAAGCAGAAATAAACACGTTTTGGCAACTTTGGTCACCACCATGTAACTTATAGGGCAGGAACAGCACAGTTTTCAAAACGTGTTTTTCAGCCCGAAATAAACGCGTTTTCTCAGCCCTTGGAATCGCAGTGTAACTGCCTGGTTCAGAAGAGCCCACTGAGTCAGCCCTTAACCCCAGTGTGCAGAAGTTGTCAATACGTGTTTTTCAACACAAATAAACACGTTTTGGCAACTTTGGTCACCCCCATGTAACTTATAGGGCAGGAACAGCACACTTTTCAAAACGTGTTTTTCAGCCCGAAATAAACGCGTTTTCTCAGCCCTTGGAATCGCAGTGTAACTGCCTGGTTCAGAAGAGCCCACTGAGTCAGCCCTTAACCCCAGTGTGCAGAAGTTGTCAATACATGTTTTTCAGCACAAATAAACACGTTTTGGCAACTTTGGTCACCCCCATGTTACTTATAGGGCAGGAACAGCACACTTTTCAAAACGTATTTTTCAGCTCGAAATAAACGCGTTTTCTCAGCCCTTGGAATCGCAGTGTAACTGCCTGGCTCAGAAGAGCCCACTGAGTCAGCCCTTAACCCCAGTGTGCAGAAGTTGTCAAAACGTGTTTTTCAGCACAAATAAACACGTTTGGGCAACTTTGGTCACCCCCATGTAACTTTTGGGGCAAGAACAGCACAGTTTTCAAAACGTGTTTTTCAGCTCGAAATAAACACGTTTTTTCAGACTGTTGAATCCCAATGTAACTGCCTGGCTCAGATGAGGTCACTGAGCCAGCCCTTAACCCCAGTGTGCAGAAGATGTCGAAACCTGTTTTTCAGCACAAATAAACACGTTTTGGCAACTTTGGTCACCCCCATGTTACTTATAGGGCAGTAACAGCACACCTTTCAAAACGTGTTTTTCAGCCCGAAATAAACGCGTTTTCTCAGCCCTTGGAATCGCAGTGTAACTGCCTGGCTCAGAAGGGCACACTGAGTCAGCCCTTAACCCCAGTGTGCAGAAGTTGTCAAAACGTGTTTGTCAGCACAAATAAACACGTTTTGGCAACTTTGGTCACCCCCATGTTACTTATTGGGCTGGAACAGCACACTTTTCAAAACGTGTTTTTCAGCCCGAAATAAACGCGTTTTCTCAGCCCTTTGAATTGCAGTGTAACTGCCTGGCTCAGAAGAGCCCACTGAGTCAGCCCTTAACTCCAGTGTGCAGAAGTTGTCAAAACGTGTTTGTCAGCACACATAAACACGTTTTGGCAACTTTGGTCACCCCCATGTTACTTATAGGGCAGGAACAGCACACTTTTCAAAACGTGTTTTTCAGCCCGAAATAAACGCGTTTTCTCATCCCTTGGAATCGCAAGGTAACTGCCTGGCTTAGAAGAGCCCACTGAGTCAGCCCTTAACCGCAGTGTGTAGAAGTTGTCAAAACGTGTTTGTCAGCACAAATAAACACGTTTTGGCAACTTTGGTCACCCCCATGTTACTTATAGGGCAGGAACAGCACACTTTTCAAAACGTGTTTTTCAGCCCGAAATAAACGCGTTTTCTCATCCCTTGGAATCGCAAGGTAACTGCCTGGCTCAGAAGAGCCCACTGAGTCAGCCCTTAACCGCAGTGTGTAGAAGTTGTCAAAACGTGTTTGTCAGCACAAATAAACACGTTTTGGCAACTTTGGTCACCCCCATGTTACTTATAGGGCAGGAACAGCACACTTTTCAAAACGTGTTTTTCAGCTCGAAATAAACGCGTTTTCTCATCCCTTGGAATCGCAATGCAACTGCCTGGCTCAGAAGAGCCCACTGAGTCAGCCCTTAACCCCAGTGTGAAGAAGTTGTCAAAACGTGTTTTTCAGCACAAATAAACACGTTTGGGCAACTTTGGTCACCCCCATGTAACTTTTGGGGTTAGAACAGCACAGTTTTCAAAACGTGTTTTTCAGCTCGAAATAAACGCGTTTTTTCAGACTGTTGAATCCCAATGTAACTGCCTGGCTCAGATGAGGTCACTGAGCCAGCCCTTAACCCCAGTGTGCAGAAGTTGTCAAAACGTGTTTTTCAGCAGAAATAAACACGTTTTGGCAACTTTGGTCACCCCCATGTTACTTATAGGGCAGGAACAGCACACTTTTCAAAACGTGTTTTTCTGCCCGAAATAAACGCGTTTTCTCATCCCTTGGAATCGCAGTGTAACTGCCTGGTTCAGAAGAGCCCTCTGAGTCAGCCCTTTACCCCAGTGTGCAGAAGTTGTCAAAACGTGTTTTTCAGCACAAATAAACACGTTTTGGCAACTTTGGTCACCCCCATGTTACTTATAGGGCAGGAACAGCACACTTTTCAAAACGTGTTTTTCAGCTCGAAATAAACGCGTTTTCTCAGCCCTTGGAATCGCAGTGTAACTGCCTGGCTCAGAAGAGCCCACTGAGTCAGCCCTTAACCCCAGTGTGCAGAAGTTGTCAAAACGTGTTTTTCAGCACAAATAAACACGTTTGGGCAACTTTGGTCACCCCCATGTAACTTTTGGGGCAAGAACAGCACAGTTTTCAAAACGTGTTTTTCAGCTCGAAATAAACACGTTTTTTCAGACTGTTGAATCCCAATGTAACTGCCTGGCTCAGATGAGGTCACTGAGCCAGCCCTTAACCCCAGTGTGCAGAAGATGTCGAAACCTGTTTTTCAGCACAAATAAACACGTTTTGGCAACTTTGGTCACCCCCATGTTACTTATAGGGCAGTAACAGCACACCTTTCAAAACGTGTTTTTCAGCCCGAAATAAACGCGTTTTCTCAGCCCTTGGAATCGCAGTGTAACTGCCTGGCTCAGAAGAGCACACTGAGTCAGCCCTTAACCCCAGTGTGCAGAAGTTGTCAAAACGTGTTTGTCAGCACAAATAAACACGTTTTGGCAACTTTGGTCACCCCCATGTTACTTATAGGGCTGGAACAGCACACTTTTCAAAACGTGTTTTTCAGCCCGAAATAAACGCGTTTTCTCAGCCCTTGGAATTGCAGTGTAACTGCCTGGCTCAGAAGAGCCCACTGAGTCAGCCCTTAACTCCAGTGTGCAGAAGTTGTCAAAACGTGTTTGTCAGCACACATAAACACGTTTTGGCAACTTTGGTCACCCCCATGTTACTTATAGGGCAGGAACAGCACACTTTTCAAAACGTGTTTTTCAGCCCGAAATAAACGCGTTTTCTCATCC
This sequence comes from Atractosteus spatula, assembly GCF_055471065.1. Lineage (NCBI taxonomy): Eukaryota > Metazoa > Chordata > Actinopteri > Semionotiformes > Lepisosteidae > Atractosteus > Atractosteus spatula. The sequence goes on along the minus strand of NW_028296644.1, from coordinate 674,345 downwards.
CTTGGAATCGCAAGGTAACTGCCTGGCTCAGAAGAGCCCACTGAGTCAGCCCTTAACCGCAGTGTGTAGAAGTTGTCAAAACGTGTTTGTCAGCACAAATAAACACGTTTTGGCAACTTTAGTCACCCCCATGTTACTTATAGGGCAGGAACAGCACACTTTTCAAAACGTGTTTTTCAGCCCGAAATAAACGCGTTTTCTCATCCCTTGGAATCGCAAGGTAACTGCCTGGCTCAGAAGAGCCCACTGAGTCAGCCCTTAACCGCAGTGAGTAGAAGTTGTCAAAACGTGTTTGTCAGCACAAATAAACACGTTTTGGCAACATTGGTCACCCCCATGTTACTTATAGGGCAGGAACAGCACACTTTTCAAAACGTGTTTTTCAGCTCGAAATAAACGCGTTTTCTCAGCCCTTGGAATCGCAGTGTAACTGCCTGGCTCAGAAGAGCCCACTGAGTCAGCCCTTAACCTCAGTGTGCAGAAGTTGTCAAAACGTGTTTTTCAGCACAAATAAACACGTTTGGGCAACTTTGGTCACCCCCATGTAACTTTTGGGGCAAGTACAGCACAGTTTTCAAAACGTGTTTTTCAGCTCGAAATAAACGCGTTTTTGCAGACTGTTGAATCCCAAAGTAACTGCCTGGCTCAGATGAGCTCACTGAGCCAGCCCTTAACCCCAGTATGCAGAAGTTGTAAAAACGTGTTTTTAAGCAGAAATAAACACGTTTTGGCAACTTTGGTCACCACCATGTAACTTATAGGGCAGGAACAGCACAGTTTTCAAAACGTGTTTTTCAGCCCGAAATAAACGCGTTTTCTCAGCCCTTGGAATCGCAGTGTAACTGCCTGGTTTAGAAGAGCCCACTGAGTCAGCCCTTAACCCCAGTGTGCAGAAGTTGTCAATACGTGTTTTTCAACACAAATAAACACGTTTTGGCAACTTTGGTCACCCCCATGTAACTTATAGGGCAGGAACAGCACACTTTTCAAAACGTGTTTTTCAGCCCGAAATAAACGCGTTTTCTCATCCCTTGGAATCGCAAGGTAACTGCCTGGCTCAGAAGAGCCCACTGAGTCAGCCCTTAACCGCAGTGTGCAGAAGTTGTCAAAACGTGTTTGTCAGCACAAATAAACACGTTTTGGCAACTTTGGTCACCCCCATGTTACTTATAGGGCTGGAACAGCACAGTTTTCAAAACGTGTTTTTCAGCCCGAAATAAACGCGTTTTCTCAGCCCTTGGAATCGCAATGCAACTGCCTGGCTCAGAAGAGCCCACTGAGTCAGCCCTTAACCCCAGTGTGAAGAAGTTGTCAAAACGTGTTTGTCAGCACAAATAAACACGTTTTGGCAACTTTGGTCACCCCCATGTAACTTTTGGGACAAGTACAGCACAGTTTTCAAAACGTGTTTTTCAGCTCGAAATAAACGCGTTTCTTCAGACTGTTGAATCCCTATGTAACTGCCTGGCTCAGATGAGGTCACTGAGCCAGCCCTTTACCCCAGTGTGCAGAAGTTGTCAAAACGTGTTTTTCAGCACAAATAAACACGTTTGGGCAACTTTGGTCAACCCCATGTAACTTTTGGGGCAAGAACAGCACAGTTGTCAAAACGTGTTTTTCAGCTCGAAATAAACACGTTTTTTCAGACTGTTGAATCCCAATGTAACTGCCTGGCTCAGATGAGGTCACTGAGCCAGCCCTTAACCCCAGTGTGCAGAAGATGTCGAAACCTGTTTTTCAGCACAAATAAACACGTTTTGGCAACTTTGGTCACCCCCATGTTACTTATAGGGCTGGAACAGCACACTTTTCAAAACGTGTTTTTCAGCCCGAAATAAACGCGTTTTCTCAGCCCTTGGAATTGCAGTGTAACTGCCTGGCTCAGAAGAGCCCACTGAGTCAGCCCTTAACTCCAGTGTGCAGAAGTTGTCAAAACGTGTTTGTCAGCACACATAAATACGTTTTGGCAACTTTGGTCACCCCCATGTTACTTATAGGGCAGGAACAGCACACTTTTCAAAACGTGTTTTTCAGCCCGAAATAAACGCGTTTTCTCATCCCTTGGAATCGCAAGGTAACTGCCTGGCTCAGAAGAGCCCACTGAGTCAGCCCTTAACCGCAGTGTGTAGAAGTTGTCAAAACGTGTTTGTCAGCACAAATAAACACGTTTTGGCAACTTTGGTCACCCCCATGTTACTTATAGGGCAGGAACAGCACACTTTTCAAAACGTGTTTTTCAGCCCGAAATAAACGCGTTTTCTCATCCCTTGGAATCGCAAGGTAACTGCCTGGCTCAGAAGAGCCCACTGAGTCAGCCCTTAACCGCAGTGTGTAGAAGTTGTCAAAACGTGTTTGTCAGCACAAATAAACACGTTTTGGCAACTTTGGTCACCCCCATGTTACTTATAGGGCAGGAACAGCACACTTTTCAAAACGTGTTTTTCAGCTCGAAATAAACGCGTTTTCTCAGCCCTTGGAATCGCAGTGTAACTGCCTGGCTCAGAAGAGCCCACTTAGTCAGCCCTTAACCCCAGTGTGCAGAAGTTGTCAAAACGTGTTTTTCAGCACAAATAAACACGTTTGGGCAACTTTGGTCACCCCCATGTAACTTTTGGGGCAAGAACAGCACAGTTTTCAAAACGTGCTTTTCAGCCCGAAATAAACGCGTTTTCTCATCCCTTGGAATCGCAATGCAACTGCCTGGCTCAGAAGAGCCCACTGAGTCAGCCCTTAACCCCAGTGTGAAGAAGTTGTCAAAACGTGTTTTTCAGCACAAATAAACACGTTTGGGCAACTTTGGCACCCCCATGTAACTTTTGGGGTTAGAACAGCACAGTTTTCAAAACGTGTTTTTCAGCTCGAAATAAACGCGTTTTTTCAGACTGTTGAATCCCAATGTAACTGCCTGGCTCAGATGAGGTCACTGAGCCAGCCCTTAACCCCAGTGTGCAGAAGTTGTCAAAACGTGTTTTTCAGTAGAAATAAACACGTTTTGGCAACTTTGGTCACCCCCATGTTACTTATAGGGCAGGAACAGCACACTTTTCAAAACGTGTTTTTCAGCCCGAAATAAACGCGTTTTCTCATCCCTTGGAATCGCAGTGTAACTGCCTGGTTCAGAAGAGCCCTCTGAGTCAGCCCTTAACCCCAGTGTGCAGAAGTTGTCAAAACGTGTTTTTCAGCACAAATAAACACGTTTTGGCAACTTTGGTCACCCCCATGTTACTTATAGGGCAGGAACAGCACACTTTTCAAAACGTGTTTTTCAGCCCGAAATAAACGCGTTTTCTCAGCCCTTGGAATCGCAGTGTAACTGCCTGGCTCAGAAGAGCCCACTGAGTCAGCCCTTAACCCCAGTGTGCAGAAGTTGTCAAAACGTGTTTTTCAGCACAAATAAACACGTTTGGGCAACTTTGGTCACCCCCATGTAACTTTTGGGGCAAGTACAGCACAGTTTTCAAAACGTGTTTTTCAGCTCGAAATAAACACGTTTTTTCAGACTGTTGAATCCCAATGTAACTGCCTGGCTCAGATGAGGTCACTGAGCCAGCCCTTAACCCCAGTGTGCAGAAGATGTCGAAACCTGTTTTTCAGCACAAATAAACACGTTTTGGCAACTTTGGTCACCCCCATGTTACTTATAGGGCAGTAACAGCACACCTTTCAAAACGTGTTTTTCAGCCCGAAATAAACGCGTTTTCTCAGCCCTTGGAATCGCAGTGTAACTGCCTGGCCCAGAAGAGCACACTGAGTCAGCCCTTAACCCCAGTGTGCAGAAGTTGTCAAAACGTGTTTGTCAGCACAAATAAACACGTTTTGGCAACTTTGGTCACCCCCATGTTACTTATAGGGCTGGAACAGCACACTTTTCAAAACGTGTTTTTCAGCCCGAAATAAACGCGTTTTCTCACCCCTTGGAATTGCAGTGTAACTGCCTGGCTCAGAAGAGCCCACTGAGTCAGCCCTTAACTCCAGTGTGCAGAAGTTGTCAAAACGTGTTTGTCAGCACACATAAACACGTTTTGGCAACTTTGGTCACCCCCATGTTACTTATAGGGCAGGAACAGCACACTTTTCAAAACGTGTTTTTCAGCCCGAAATAAACGCGTTTTCTCATCCCTTGGAATCGCAAGGTAACTGCCTGGCTCAGAAGAGCCCACTGAGTCAGCCCTTAACCGCAGTGTGTAGAAGTTGTCAAAACGTGTTTGTCAGCACAAATAAACACGTTTTGGCAACTTTGGTCAACCCCATGTAACTTTTGGGTCAAGTACAGCACAGTTTTCAAAACGTGTTTTTCAGCCCGAAATAAACGCGTTTTCTCATCCCTTGGAATCGCAAGGTAACTGCCTGGCTCAGAAGAGCCCACTGAGTCAGCCCTTAACCGCAGTGTGTAGAAGTTGTCAAAACGTGTTTGTCAGCACAAATAAACACGTTTTGGCAACTTTGGTCACCCCCATGTTACTTATAGGGCAGGAACAGCACACTTTTCAAAACGTGTTTTTCAGCTCGAAATAAACGCGTTTTCTCAGCCCTTGGAATCGCAGTGTAACTGCCTGGCTCAGAAGAGCCCACTTAGTCAGCCCTTAACCCCAGTGTGCAGAAGTTGTCAAAACGTGTTTTTCAGCACAAATAAACACGTTTGGGCAACTTTGGTCACCCCCATGTAACTTTTGGGGCAAGAACAGCACAGTTTTCAAAACGTGCTTTTCAGCCCGAAATAAACGCGTTTTCTCATCCCTTGGAATCGCAATGCAACTGCCTGGATCAGAAGAGCCCACTGAGTCAGCCCTTAACCCCAGTGTGAAGAAGTTGTCAAAACGTGTTTTTCAGCACAAATAAACACGTTTGGGCAACTTTGGCACCCCCATGTAACTTTTGGGGTTAGAACAGCACAGTTTTCAAAACGTGTTTTTCAGCTCGAAATAAACGCGTTTTTTCAGACTGTTGAATCCCAATGTAACTGCCTGGCTCAGATGAGGTCACTGAGCCAGCCCTTAACCCCAGTGTGCAGAAGTTGTCAAAACGTGTTTTTCAGTAGAAATAAACACGTTTTGGCAACTTTGGTCACCCCCATGTTACTTATAGGGCAGGAACAGCACACTTTTCAAAACGTGTTTTTCAGCCCGAAATAAACGCGTTTTCTCATCCCTTGGAATCGCAAGGTAACTGCCTGGCTTAGAAGAGCCCACTGAGTCAGCCCTTAACCGCAGTGTGTAGAAGTTGTCAAAACGTGTTTGTCAGCACAAATAAACACGTTTTGGCAACTTTGGTCACCCCCATGTTACTTATAGGGCAGGAACAGCACACTTTTCAAAACGTGTTTTTCAGCCCGAAATAAACGCGTTTTCTCATCCCTTGGAATCGCAAGGTAACTGCCTGGCTCAGAAGAGCCCACTGAGTCAGCCCTTAACCGCAGTGTGTAGAAGTTGTCAAAACGTGTTTGTCAGCACAAATAAACACGTTTTGGCAACTTTGGTCACCCCCATGTTACTTATAGGGCAGGAACAGCACACTTTTCAAAACGTGTTTTTCAGCTCGAAATAAACGCGTTTTCTCATCCCTTGGAATCGCAATGCAACTGCCTGGCTCAGAAGAGCCCACTGAGTCAGCCCTTAACCCCAGTGTGAAGAAGTTGTCAAAACGTGTTTTTCAGCACAAATAAACACGTTTGGGCAACTTTGGTCACCCCCATGTAACTTTTGGGGTTAGAACAGCACAGTTTTCAAAACGTGTTTTTCAGCTCGAAATAAACGCGTTTTTTCAGACTGTTGAATCCCAATGTAACTGCCTGGCTCAGATGAGGTCACTGAGCCAGCCCTTAACCCCAGTGTGCAGAAGTTGTCAAAACGTGTTTTTCAGCAGAAATAAACACGTTTTGGCAACTTTGGTCACCCCCATGTTACTTATAGGGCAGGAACAGCACACTTTTCAAAACGTGTTTTTCTGCCCGAAATAAACGCGTTTTCTCATCCCTTGGAATCGCAGTGTAACTGCCTGGTTCAGAAGAGCCCTCTGAGTCAGCCCTTTACCCCAGTGTGCAGAAGTTGTCAAAACGTGTTTTTCAGCACAAATAAACACGTTTTGGCAACTTTGGTCACCCCCATGTTACTTATAGGGCAGGAACAGCACACTTTTCAAAACGTGTTTTTCAGCTCGAAATAAACGCGTTTTCTCAGCCCTTGGAATCGCAGTGTAACTGCCTGGCTCAGAAGAGCCCACTGAGTCAGCCCTTAACCCCAGTGTGCAGAAGTTGTCAAAACGTGTTTTTCAGCACAAATAAACACGTTTGGGCAACTTTGGTCACCCCCATGTAACTTTTGGGGCAAGAACAGCACAGTTTTCAAAACGTGTTTTTCAGCTCGAAATAAACACGTTTTTTCAGACTGTTGAATCCCAATGTAACTGCCTGGCTCAGATGAGGTCACTGAGCCAGCCCTTAACCCCAGTGTGCAGAAGATGTCGAAACCTGTTTTTCAGCACAAATAAACACGTTTTGGCAACTTTGGTCACCCCCATGTTACTTATAGGGCAGTAACAGCACACCTTTCAAAACGTGTTTTTCAGCCCGAAATAAACGCGTTTTCTCAGCCCTTGGAATCGCAGTGTAACTGCCTGGCTCAGAAGAGCACACTGAGTCAGCCCTTAACCCCAGTGTGCAGAAGTTGTCAAAACGTGTTTGTCAGCACAAATAAACACGTTTTGGCAACTTTGGTCACCCCCATGTTACTTATAGGGCTGGAACAGCACACTTTTCAAAACGTGTTTTTCAGCCCGAAATAAACGCGTTTTCTCAGCCCTTGGAATTGCAGTGTAACTGCCTGGCTCAGAAGAGCCCACTGAGTCAGCCCTTAACTCCAGTGTGCAGAAGTTGTCAAAACGTGTTTGTCAGCACACATAAACACGTTTTGGCAACTTTGGTCACCCCCATGTTACTTATAGGGCAGGAACAGCACACTTTTCAAAACGTGTTTTTCAGCCCGAAATAAACGCGTTTTCTCATCCCTTGGAATCGCAAGGTAACTGCCTGGCTCAGAAGAGCCCACTGAGTCAGCCCTTAACCGCAGTGTGTAGAAGTTGTCAAAACGTGTTTGTCAGCACAAATAAACACGTTTTGGCAACTTTAGTCACCCCCATGTTACTTATAGGGCAGGAACAGCACACTTTTCAAAACGTGTTTTTCAGCCCGAAATAAACGCGTTTTCTCATCCCTTGGAATCGCAAGGTAACTGCCTGGCTCAGAAGAGCCCACTGAGTCAGCCCTTAACCGCAGTGAGTAGAAGTTGTCAAAACGTGTTTGTCAGCACAAATAAACACGTTTTGGCAACATTGGTCACCCCCATGTTACTTATAGGGCAGGAACAGCACACTTTTCAAAACGTGTTTTTCAGCTCGAAATAAACGCGTTTTCTCAGCCCTTGGAATCGCAGTGTAACTGCCTGGCTCAGAAGAGCCCACTGAGTCAGCCCTTAACCTCAGTGTGCAGAAGTTGTCAAAACGTGTTTTTCAGCACAAATAAACACGTTTGGGCAACTTTGGTCACCCCCATGTAACTTTTGGGGCAAGTACAGCACAGTTTTCAAAACGTGTTTTTCAGCTCGAAATAAACGCGTTTTTGCAGACTGTTGAATCCCAAAGTAACTGCCTGGCTCAGATGAGCTCACTGAGCCAGCCCTTAACCCCAGTATGCAGAAGTTGTAAAAACGTGTTTTTAAGCAGAAATAAACACGTTTTGGCAACTTTGGTCACCACCATGTAACTTATAGGGCAGGAACAGCACAGTTTTCAAAACGTGTTTTTCAGCCCGAAATAAACGCGTTTTCTCAGCCCTTGGAATCGCAGTGTAACTGCCTGGTTTAGAAGAGCCCACTGAGTCAGCCCTTAACCCCAGTGTGCAGAAGTTGTCAATACGTGTTTTTCAACACAAATAAACACGTTTTGGCAACTTTGGTCACCCCCATGTAACTTATAGGGCAGGAACAGCACACTTTTCAAAACGTGTTTTTCAGCCCGAAATAAACGCGTTTTCTCATCCCTTGGAATCGCAAGGTAACTGCCTGGCTCAGAAGAGCCCACTGAGTCAGCCCTTAACCGCAGTGTGCAGAAGTTGTCAAAACGTGTTTGTCAGCACAAATAAACACGTTTTGGCAACTTTGGTCACCCCCATGTTACTTATAGGGCTGGAACAGCACAGTTTTCAAAACGTGTTTTTCAGCCCGAAATAAACGCGTTTTCTCAGCCCTTGGAATCGCAATGCAACTGCCTGGCTCAGAAGAGCCCACTGAGTCAGCCCTTAACCCCAGTGTGAAGAAGTTGTCAAAACGTGTTTGTCAGCACAAATAAACACGTTTTGGCAACTTTGGTCACCCCCATGTAACTTTTGGGACAAGTACAGCACAGTTTTCAAAACGTGTTTTTCAGCTCGAAATAAACGCGTTTCTTCAGACTGTTGAATCCCTATGTAACTGCCTGGCTCAGATGAGGTCACTGAGCCAGCCCTTTACCCCAGTGTGCAGAAGTTGTCAAAACGTGTTTTTCAGCACAAATAAACACGTTTGGGCAACTTTGGTCAACCCCATGTAACTTTTGGGGCAAGAACAGCACAGTTGTCAAAACGTGTTTTTCAGCTCGAAATAAACACGTTTTTTCAGACTGTTGAATCCCAATGTAACTGCCTGGCTCAGATGAGGTCACTGAGCCAGCCCTTAACCCCAGTGTGCAGAAGATGTCGAAACCTGTTTTTCAGCACAAATAAACACGTTTTGGCAACTTTGGTCACCCCCATGTTACTTATAGGGCTGGAACAGCACACTTTTCAAAACGTGTTTTTCAGCCCGAAATAAACGCGTTTTCTCAGCCCTTGGAATTGCAGTGTAACTGCCTGGCTCAGAAGAGCCCACTGAGTCAGCCCTTAACTCCAGTGTGCAGAAGTTGTCAAAACGTGTTTGTCAGCACACATAAATACGTTTTGGCAACTTTGGTCACCCCCATGTTACTTATAGGGCAGGAACAGCACACTTTTCAAAACGTGTTTTTCAGCCCGAAATAAACGCGTTTTCTCATCCCTTGGAATCGCAAGGTAACTGCCTGGCTCAGAAGAGCCCACTGAGTCAGCCCTTAACCGCAGTGTGTAGAAGTTGTCAAAACGTGTTTGTCAGCACAAATAAACACGTTTTGGCAACTTTGGTCACCCCCATGTTACTTATAGGGCAGGAACAGCACACTTTTCAAAACGTGTTTTTCAGCCCGAAATAAACGCGTTTTCTCATCCCTTGGAATCGCAAGGTAACTGCCTGGCTCAGAAGAGCCCACTGAGTCAGCCCTTAACCGCAGTGTGTAGAAGTTGTCAAAACGTGTTTGTCAGCACAAATAAACACGTTTTGGCAACTTTGGTCACCCCCATGTTACTTATAGGGCAGGAACAGCACACTTTTCAAAACGTGTTTTTCAGCTCGAAATAAACGCGTTTTCTCAGCCCTTGGAATCGCAGTGTAACTGCCTGGCTCAGAAGAGCCCACTTAGTCAGCCCTTAACCCCAGTGTGCAGAAGTTGTCAAAACGTGTTTTTCAGCACAAATAAACACGTTTGGGCAACTTTGGTCACCCCCATGTAACTTTTGGGGCAAGAACAGCACAGTTTTCAAAACGTGCTTTTCAGCCCGAAATAAACGCGTTTTCTCATCCCTTGGAATCGCAATGCAACTGCCTGGCTCAGAAGAGCCCACTGAGTCAGCCCTTAACCCCAGTGTGAAGAAGTTGTCAAAACGTGTTTTTCAGCACAAATAAACACGTTTGGGCAACTTTGGCACCCCCATGTAACTTTTGGGGTTAGAACAGCACAGTTTTCAAAACGTGTTTTTCAGCTCGAAATAAACGCGTTTTTTCAGACTGTTGAATCCCAATGTAACTGCCTGGCTCAGATGAGGTCACTGAGCCAGCCCTTAACCCCAGTGTGCAGAAGTTGTCAAAACGTGTTTTTCAGTAGAAATAAACACGTTTTGGCAACTTTGGTCACCCCCATGTTACTTATAGGGCAGGAACAGCACACTTTTCAAAACGTGTTTTTCAGCCCGAAATAAACGCGTTTTCTCATCCCTTGGAATCGCAGTGTAACTGCCTGGTTCAGAAGAGCCCTCTGAGTCAGCCCTTAACCCCAGTGTGCAGAAGTTGTCAAAACGTGTTTTTCAGCACAAATAAACACGTTTTGGCAACTTTGGTCACCCCCATGTTACTTATAGGGCAGGAACAGCACACTTTTCAAAACGTGTTTTTCAGCCCGAAATAAACGCGTTTTCTCAGCCCTTGGAATCGCAGTGTAACTGCCTGGCTCAGAAGAGCCCACTGAGTCAGCCCTTAACCCCAGTGTGCAGAAGTTGTCAAAACGTGTTTTTCAGCACAAATAAACACGTTTGGGCAACTTTGGTCACCCCCATGTAACTTTTGGGGCAAGTACAGCACAGTTTTCAAAACGTGTTTTTCAGCTCGAAATAAACACGTTTTTTCAGACTGTTGAATCCCAATGTAACTGCCTGGCTCAGATGAGGTCACTGAGCCAGCCCTTAACCCCAGTGTGCAGAAGATGTCGAAACCTGTTTTTCAGCACAAATAAACACGTTTTGGCAACTTTGGTCACCCCCATGTTACTTATAGGGCAGTAACAGCACACCTTTCAAAACGTGTTTTTCAGCCCGAAATAAACGCGTTTTCTCAGCCCTTGGAATCGCAGTGTAACTGCCTGGCCCAGAAGAGCACACTGAGTCAGCCCTTAACCCCAGTGTGCAGAAGTTGTCAAAACGTGTTTGTCAGCACAAATAAACACGTTTTGGCAACTTTGGTCACCCCCATGTTACTTATAGGGCTGGAACAGCACACTTTTCAAAACGTGTTTTTCAGCCCGAAATAAACGCGTTTTCTCACCCCTTGGAATTGCAGTGTAACTGCCTGGCTCAGAAGAGCCCACTGAGTCAGCCCTTAACTCCAGTGTGCAGAAGTTGTCAAAACGTGTTTGTCAGCACACATAAACACGTTTTGGCAACTTTGGTCACCCCCATGTTACTTATAGGGCAGGAACAGCACACTTTTCAAAACGTGTTTTTCAGCCCGAAATAAACGCGTTTTCTCATCCCTTGGAATCGCAAGGTAACTGCCTGGCTCAGAAGAGCCCACTGAGTCAGCCCTTAACCGCAGTGTGTAGAAGTTGTCAAAACGTGTTTGTCAGCACAAATAAACACGTTTTGGCAACTTTGGTCAACCCCATGTAACTTTTGGGTCAAGTACAGCACAGTTTTCAAAACGTGTTTTTCAGCCCGAAATAAACGCGTTTTCTCATCCCTTGGAATCGCAAGGTAACTGCCTGGCTCAGAAGAGCCCACTGAGTCAGCCCTTAACCGCAGTGTGTAGAAGTTGTCAAAACGTGTTTGTCAGCACAAATAAACACGTTTTGGCAACTTTGGTCACCCCCATGTTACTTATAGGGCAGGAACAGCACACTTTTCAAAACGTGTTTTTCAGCTCGAAATAAACGCGTTTTCTCAGCCCTTGGAATCGCAGTGTAACTGCCTGGCTCAGAAGAGCCCTCTGAGTCAGCCCTTAACCCCAGTGTGCAGAAGTTGTCAAAACGTGTTTTTCAGCACAAATAAACACGTTTTGGCAACTTTGGTCACCCCCATGTTACTTATAGGGCAGGAACAGCACACTTTTCAAAACGTGTTTTTCAGCCCGAAATAAACGCGTTTTCTCAGCCCTTGGAATCGCAGTGTAACTGCCTGGCTCAGAAGAGCCCACTGAGTCAGCCCTTAACCCCAGTGTGCAGAAGTTGTCAAAACGTGTTTTTCAGCACAAATAAACACGTTTGGGCAACTTTGGTCACCCCCATGTAACTTTTGGGGCAAGTACAGCACAGTTTTCAAAACGTGTTTTTCAGCTCGAAATAAACACGTTTTTTCAGACTGTTGAATCCCAATGTAACTGCCTGGCTCAGATGAGGTCACTGAGCCAGCCCTTAACCCCAGTGTGCAGAAGATGTCGAAACCTGTTTTTCAGCACAAATAAACACGTTTTGGCAACTTTGGTCACCCCCATGTTACTTATAGGGCAGTAACAGCACACCTTTCAAAACGTGTTTTTCAGCCCGAAATAAACGCGTTTTCTCAGCCCTTGGAATCGCAGTGTAACTGCCTGGCTCAGAAGAGCACACTGATTCAGCCCTTAACCCCAGTGTGCAGAAGTTGTCAAAACGTGTTTGTCAGCACAAATAAACACGTTTTGGCAACTTTGGTCACCCCCATGTTACTTATAGGGCTGGAACAGCACACTTTTCAAAACGTGTTTTTCAGCCCGAAATAAACGCGTTTTCTCACCCCTTGGAATTGCAGTGTAACTGCCTGGCTCAGAAGAGCCCACTGAGTCAGCCCTTAACTCCAGTGTGCAGAAGTTGTCAAAACGTGTTTGTCAGCACACATAAACACGTTTTGGCAACTTTGGTCACCCCCATGTTACTTATAGGGCAGGAACAGCACACTTTTCAAAACGTGTTTTTCAGCCCGAAATAAACGCGTTTTCTCATCCCTTGGAATCGCAAGGTAACTGCCTGGCTCAGAAGAGCCCACTGAGTCAGCCCTTAACCGCAGTGTGTAGAAGTTGTCAAAACGTGTTTGTCAGCACAAATAAACACGTTTTGGCAACTTTGGTCAACCCCATGTAACTTTTGGGTCAAGTACAGCACAGTTTTCAAAACGTGTTTTTCAGCTCGAAATAAACGCGTTTTTTCAGACTGTTGAATCCCAAAGTAACTGCCTGGCTCAGATGAGCTCACTGAGCCAGCCCTTAACCCCAGTGTGCAGAAGTTGTAAAAACGTGTTTTTAAACAGAAATAAACACGTTTTGGCAACTTTGGTCACCACCATGTAACTTATAGGGCAGGAACAGCACAGTTTTCAAACCGTGTTTTTCAGCCCGAAATAAACGCGTTTTCTCAGCCCTTGGAATCGCAGTGTAACTGCCTGGTTCAGAAGAGCCCACTGTGTCAGCCCTTAACCCCAGTGTGCAGAAGTTTTCAATACGTGTTTTTCAACACAAATAAACACGTTTTGGCAACTTTGGTCACCCCCATGTAACTTATAGGGCAGGAACAGCACACTTTTCAAAACGTGTTTTTCAGCCCGAAATAAACGCGTTTTCTCATCCCTTGGAATCGCAAGGTAACTGCCTGGCTCAGAAGAGCCCACTGAGTCAGCCCTTAACCGCAGTGTGCAGAAGTTGTCAAAACGTGTTTGTCAGCACAAATAAACACGTTTTGGCAACTTTGGTCACCCCCATGTTACTTATAGGGCTGGAACAGCACACTTTTCAAAACGTGTTTTTCAGCCCGAAATAAACGCGTTTCTTCAGACTGTTGAATCCCTATGTAACTGCCTGGCTCAGATGAGGTCACTGAGCCAGCCCTTTACCCCAGTGTGCAGAAGTTGTCAAAACGTGTTTTTCAGCACAAATAAACACGTTTGGTCAACTTTGGTCACCCCCATGTAACTTTTGGGGCTAGAACAGCACAGTTTTCAAAACGTGTTTTTCAGCTCGAAATAAACGCGTTTTTTCAGACTGTTGAATCCCAATGTAACTGCCTGGCTCAGATGAGGTCACTGAGCCAGCCCTTAACCCCAGTGTGCAGAAGTTGTCAAAACGTGTTTTTCAGCAGAAATAAACACGTTTTGGCAACTTTGGTCACCCCCATGTTACTTATAGGGCAGGAACAGCACACTTTTCAAAACGTGTTTTTCAGCCCGAAATAAACGCGTTTTCTCATCCCTTGGAATCGCAAGGTAACTGCCTGGCTCAGAAGAGCCCACTGAGTCAGCCCTTTACCGCAGTGTGCAGAAGTTGTCAAAACGTGTTTTTCAGCACAAATAAACACGTTTTGGCAACTTTGGTCACCCCCATGTTACTTATAGGGCAGGAACAGCACACTTTTCAAAACGTATTTTTCAGCTCGAAATAAACGCGTTTTCTCAGCCCTTGGAATCGCAGTGTAACTGCCTGGCTCAGAAGAGCCCACTGAGTCAGCCCTTAACCCCAGTGTGCAGATGTTGTCAAAACGTGTTTTTCAGCACAAATAAACACGTTTGGGCAACTTTGGTCACCCCCATGTAACTTTTGGGGCAAGAACAGCACAGTTTTCAAAACGTGTTTTTCAGCTCGAAATAAACACGTTTTTTCAGACTGTTGAATCCCAATGTAACTGCCTGGCTCAGATGAGGTCACTGAGCCAGCCCTTAACCCCAGTGTGCAGAAGATGTCGAAACCTGTTTTTCAGCACAAATAAACACGTTTTGGCAACTTTGGTCACCCCCATGTTACTTATAGGGCAGTAACAGCACACCTTTCAAAACGTGTTTTTCAGCCCGAAATAAACGCGTTTTCTCAGCCCTTGGAATCGCAGTGTAACTGCCTGGCTCAGAAGAGCCCACTGAGTCAGCCCTTAACCCCAGTGTGCAGAAGTTGTCAAAACGTGTTTTTCAGCACAAATAAACACGTTTGGGCAACTTTGGTCACCCCCATGTAACTTTTGGGGCAAGAACAGCACAGTTTTCAAAACGTGCTTTTCAGCCCGAAATAAACGCGTTTTCTCATCCCTTGGAATCGCAATGCAACTGCCTGGCTCAGAAGAGCCCACTGAGTCAGCCCTTAACCCCAGTGTGAAGAAGTTGTCAAAACGTGTTTTTCAGCACAAATAAACACGTTTGGGCAACTTTGGTCACCCCCATGTAACTTTTGGGGTTAGAACAGCACAGTTTTCAAAACGTGTTTTTCAGCCCGAAATAAACGCGTTTTCTCAGCCCTTGGAATTGCAGTGTAACTGCCTGGCTCAGAAGAGCCCACTGAGTCAGCCCTTAACTCCAGTGTGCAGAAGTTGTCAAAACGTGTTTGTCAGCACACATTAACACGTTTTGGCAACTTTGGTCACCCCCATGTTACTTATAGGGCAGGAACAGCACACTTTTCAAAACGTGTTTTTCAGCCCGAAATAAACGCGTTTTCTCATCCCTTGGAATCGCAAGGTAACTGCCTGGCTCAGAAGAGCCCACTGAGTCAGCCCTTAACCGCAGTGTGTAGAAGTTGTCAAAACGTGTTTGTCAGCACAAATAAACACGTTTTGGCAACTTTGGTCACCCCCATGTAACTTTTGGGGCAAGTACAGCACAGTTTTCAAAACGTGTTTTTCAGCTCGAAATAAACGCGTTTTTTCAGACTGTTGAATCCCAAAGTAACTGCCTGGCTCAGATGAGCTCACTGAGGCAGCCCTTAACCCCAGTGTGCAGAAGTTGTAAAAACGTGTTTTTAAGCAGAAATAAACACGTTTTGGCAACTTTGGTCACCCCCATGTAACTTATAGGGCAGGAACAGCACACTTTTCAAAACGTGTTTTTCAGCCCGAAATAAACGCGTTTTCTCATCCCTTGGAATCGCAAGGTAACTGCCTGGCTCAGAAGAGCCCACTGAGTCAGCCCTTAACCGCAGTGTGCAGAAGTTGTCAAAACGTGTTTGTCAGCACAAATAAACACGTTTTGGCAACTTTGGTGACCCCCATGTTACTTATAGGGCTGGAACAGCACACTTTTCAAAACGTGTTTTTCAGCCCGAAATAAACGCGTTTTCTCAGCCCTTGGAATCGCAGTGTAACTGCCTGGCTCAGAAGAGCCCACTGAGTCAGCCCTTAACCCCAGTGTGCAGAAGTTGTCAAAACGTGTTTTTCAGCACAAATAAACACGTTTGGGCAACTTTGGTCACCCCCATGTAACTTTTGGGGCAAGAACAGCACACCTTTCAAAACGTGTTTTTCAGCCCGAAATAAACGCGTTTTCTCAGCCCTTGGAATCGCAGTGTAACAGCCTGGCTCAGAAGAGCACACTTAGTCAGCCCTTAACCCCAGTGTGCAGAAGTTGTCAAAACGTGTTTTTCAGCACAAATAAACACGTTTTGGCAACTTTGGTCACCCCCATGTAACTTTTGGGGTTAGAACAGCACAGTTTTCAAAACGTGTTTTTCAGCCCGAAATAAACGCGTTTTCTCAGCCCTTGGAATTGCAGTGTAACTGCCTGGCTCAGAAGAGCCCACTGAGTCAGCCCTTAACTCCAGTGTGCAGAAGTTGTCAAAACGTGTTTGTCAGCACACATTAACACGTTTTGGCAACTTTGGTCACCCCCATGTTACTTATAGGGCAGGAACAGCACACTTTTCAAAACGTGTTTTTCAGCCCGAAATAAACGCGTTTTCTCATCCCTTGGAATCGCAAGGTAACTGCCTGGCTCAGAAGAGCCCACTGAGTCAGCCCTTAACCGCAGTGTGTAGAAGTTGTCAAAACGTGTTTGTCAGCACAAATAAACACGTTTTGGCAACTTTGGTCACCCCCATGTTACTTACAGGGCAGGAACAGCACACTTTTCAAAACGTGTTTTTCAGCTCGAAATAAATGCGTTTTCTCAGCCCTTGGAATCGCAGTGTAACTGCCTGGCTCAGAAGAGCCCACTGAGTCAGCCCTTAACCCCAGTGTGCAGAAGTTGTCAAAACGTGTTTTTCAGCACAAATAAACACGTTTGGGCAACTTTGGTCACCCCCATGTAACTTTTGGGGCAAGTACAGCACAGTTTTCAAAACGTGTTTTTCAGCTCGAAATAAACGCGTTTTTTCAGACTGTTGAATCCCAAAGTAACTGCCTGGCTCAGATGAGCTCACTGAGCCAGCCCTTAACCCCAGTGTGCAGAAGTTGTAAAAACGTGTTTTTAAGCAGAAATAAACACGTTTTGGCAACTTTGGTCACCACCATGTAACTTATAGGGCAGGAACAGCACAGTTTTCAAAACGTGTTTTTCAGCCCGAAATAAACGCGTTTTCTCAGCCCTTGGAATCGCAGTGTAACTGCCTGGTTCAGAAGAGCCCACTGAGTCAGCCCTTAACCCCAGTGTGCAGAAGTTGTCAATACGTGTTTTTCAACACAAATAAACACGTTTTGGCAACTTTGGTCACCCCCATGTAACTTATAGGGCAGGAACAGCACACTTTTCAAAACGTGTTTTTCAGCCCGAAATAAACGCGTTTTCTCAGCCCTTGGAATCGCAGTGTAACTGCCTGGCTCAGAAGAGCCCACTGAGTCAGCCCTTAACCCCAGTGTGCAGAAGTTGTCAAAACGTGTTTTTCAGCACAAATAAACACGTTTGGGCAACTTTGGTCACCCCCATGTAACTTTTGGGGCAAGAACAGCACACCTTTCAAAACGTGTTTTTCAGCCCGAAATAAACGCGTTTTCTCAGCCCTTGGAATCGCAGTGTAACAGCCTGGCTCAGAAGAGCACACTTAGTCAGCCCTTAACCCCAGTGTGCAGAAGTTGTCAAAACGTGTTTTTCAGCACAAATAAACACGTTTGGGCAACTTTGGTCACCCCCATGTAACTTTTGGGGTTAGAACAGCTCAGTTTTCAAAACGTGTTTTTCAGCCCGAAATAAACGCGTTTTCTCAGCCCTTGGAATTGCAGTGTAACTGCCTGGCTCAGAAGAGCCCACTGAGTCAGCCCTTAACTCCAGTGTGCAGAAGTTGTCAAAACGTGTTTGTCAGCACACATTAACACGTTTTGGCAACTTTGGTCACCCCCATGTTACTTATAGGGCAGGAACAGCACACTTTTCAAAACGTGTTTTTCAGCCCGAAATAAACGCGTTTTCTCATCCCTTGGAATCGCAAGGTAACTGCCTGGCTCAGAAGAGCCCACTGAGTCAGCCCTTAACCGCAGTGTGTAGAAGTTGTCAAAACGTGTTTGTCAGCACAAATAAACACGTTTTGGCAACTTTGGTCACCCCCATGTAACTTTTGGGGCAAGAACAGCACACCTTTCAAAACGTGTTTTTCAGCCCGAAATAAACGCGTTTTCTCAGCCCTTGGAATCGCAGTGTAACAGCCTGGCTCAGAAGAGCACACTTAGTCAGCCCTTAACCCCAGTGTGCAGAAGTTGTCAAAACGTGTTTGTCAGCACAAATAAACACGTTTTGGCAACTTTGGTCACCCCCATGTTACTTATAGGGCTGGAACAGCACACTTTTCAAAACGTGTTTTTCAGCCCGAAATAAACGCGTTTTCTCAGCCCTTGGAATTGCAGTGTAACTGCCTGGCTCAGAAGAGCCCACTGAGTCAGCCCTTAACTCCAGTGTGCAGAAGTTGTCAAAACGTGTTTGTCAGCACACATAAACACGTTTTGGCAACTTTGGTCACCCCCATGTTACTTATAGGGCAGGAACAGCACACTTTTCAAAACGTGTTTTTCACACCGAAATAAACGCGTTTTCTCATCCCTTGGAATCGCAAGGTAACTGCCTGGCTCAGAAGAGCCCACTGAGTCAGCCCTTAACCGCAGTGTGTAGAAGTTGTCAAAACGTGTTTTTCAGCACAAATAAACACGTTTGGGCAACTTTGGTCACCCCCATGTAACTTTTGGGGCAAGAACAGCACAGTTTTCAAAACGTGCTTTTCAGCCCGAAATAAACGCGTTTTCTCATCCCTTGGAATCGCAATGCAACTGCCTGGCTCAGAAGAGCCCACTGAGTCAGCCCATAACCCCAGTGTGAAGAAGTTGTCAAAACGTGTTTTTCAGCACAAATAAACACGTTTGGGCAACTTTGGTCACCCCCTATGTTACTTATAGGGTAGGAACAGCACACTTTTCAAAACGTGTTTTTCAGCCCGAAATAAACGCGTTTTCTCATCCCTTGGAATCGCAGTGTAACTGCCTGGTTCAGAAGAGCCCTCTGAGTCAGCCCTTAACCCCAGTGTGCAGAAGTTGTCAAAACGTGTTTTTCAGCACAAATAAACACGTTTTGGCAACGTTGGTCACCCCCATGTTACTTATAGGGCAGGAACAGCACCCTTTTCAAAACGTGTTTTTCGCCCGAAATAAACGCGTTTTCTCAGCCCTTGGAATCGCAGTGTAACTGCCTGGCTCAGAAGAGCACACTGAGTCAGCCCTTAACCCCAGTGTGCAGAAGTTGTCAATACGTGTTTTTCAACACAAATAAACACGTTTTGGCAACTTTGGTCACCCCCATGTAACTTATAGGGCAGGAACAGCACACTTTTCAAAACGTGTTTTTCAGCCCGAAATAAACGCGTTTTCTAATCCCTTGGAATCGCAAGGTAACTGCCTGGCTCAGAAGAGCCCACTGAGTCAGCCCTTTACCGCAGTATGCAGAAGTTGTCAAAACGTGTTTTTCAGCACAAATAAACACGTTTTGGCAACTTTGGTCACCCCCATGTTACTTATAGGGCAGGAACAGCACCCTTTTCAAAACGTGTTTTTCAGTTCGAAATAAACGCGTTTTCTCAGCCCTTGGAATCGCAGTGTAACTGCCTGGCTCAGAAGAGCCCACTGAGTCAGCCCTTAACCACAGTGTGCAGAAGTTGTCAAAACGTGTTTTTCAGCACAAATAAACACGTTTGGGCAATTTTGGTCACCCCCATGTAACTTTTGGGGCAAGAACAGCACAGTTTTCAAAACGTGTTTTTCAGCTCGAAATAAACACGTTTTTTCAGACTGTTGAATCCCAATGTAACTGCCTGGCTCAGATGAGGTCACTGAGCCAGCCCTTAACCCCAGTGTGCAGAAGATGTCGAAACCTGTTTTTCAGCACAAATAAACACGTTTTGGCAACTTTGGTCACCACCATGTTACTTATAGGGCAGTAACAGCACACCTTTCAAAACGTGTTTTTCAGCCCGAAATAAACGCGTTTTCTCAGCCCTTGGAATCGCAGTGTAACTGCCTGGTTCAGAAGAGCCCACTGAGTCAGCCCTTAACCCCAGTGTGAAGAAGTTGTCAAAACGTGTTTGTCAGCACAAATAAACACGTTTTGGCAACTTTGGTCACCCCCATGTAACTTTTAGGGCAAGTACAGCACAGTTTTCAAAACGTGTTTTTCAGCTCGAAATAAACGCGTTTTTTCAGACTGTTGAATCCCAAAGTAACTGCCTGGCTCAGATGAGGTCACTGAGCCAGCCCTTAACCCCAGTGTGCAGAAGATGTCAAAACGTGTTTTTCAGCACAAATAAACACGTTTTGGCAACTTTGGTCACCCCCATGTTACTTATAGGGCAGTAACAGCACACCTTTCAAAACGTGTTTTTCAGCCCGAAATAAACGCGTTTTCTCAGCCCTTGGAATCGCAGTGTAACTGCCTGGCTCAGAAGAGCACACTGAGTCAGCCCTTAACCCCAGTGTGCAGAAGTTGTCAAAACGTGTTTGTCAGCACAAATAAACACGTTTTGGCAACTTTGGTCACCCCCATGTTACTTATAGGGCTGGAACAGCACACTTTTCAAAACGTGTTTTTCAGCTCGAAATAAACGCGTTTTCTCAGCCCTTGGAATTGCAGTGTAACTGCCTGGCTCAGAAGAGCCCACTGAGTCAGCCCTTAACTCCAGTGTGCAGAAGTTGTCAAAACGTGTTTGTCAGCACACATAAACACGTTTTGGCAACTTTGGTCACCCCCATGTTACTTATAGGGCAGGAACAGCACACTTTTCAAAACGTGTTTTTCAGCCCGAAATAAACGCGTTTTCTCATCCCTTGGAATCGCAAGGTAACTGCCTGGCTCAGAAGAGCCCACTGAGTCAGCCCTTAACCGCAGTGTGTAGAAGTTGTCAAAACGTGTTTGTCAGCACAAATAAACACGTTTTGGCAACTTTGGTCACCCCCATGTTACTTATAGGGCTGGAACAGCACACTTTTCAAAACGTGCTTTTCAGCCCGAAATAAACGCGTTTTCTCAGCCCTTGGAATCGCAATGCAACTGCCTGGCTCAGAAGAGCCCACTGAGTCAGCCCTTAACCCCAGTGTGAAGAAGTTGTCAAAACGTGTTTTTCAGCACAAATAAACACGTTTGGGCAACTTTGGTCACCCCCATGTAACTTTTGGGGTTAGAACAGCACAGTTTTCAAAACGTGTTTTTCAGCTCGAAATAAACGCGTTTTTTCAGACTGTTGAATCCCAATGTAACTGCCTGGCTCAGATGAGGTCACTGAGCCAGCCCTTAACCCCAGTGTGCAGAAGTTGTCAAAACGTGTTTTTCAGCAGAAATAAACACGTTTTGGCAACTTTGGTCACCCCCATGTTACTTATAGGGCAGGAACAGCACACTTTTCAAAACGTGTTTTTCAGCACGAAATAAACGCGTTTTCTCATCCCTTGGAATCGCAAGGTAACTGCCTGGCTCAGAAGAGCCCACTGAGTCAGCCCTTTACCGCAGTGTGCAGAAGTTGTCAAAACGTGTTTTTCAGCACAAATAAACACGTTTGGGCAACTTTGGTCACCCCCATGTAACTTTTGGGGCAAGAACAGCACAGTTTTCAAAACGTGTTTTTCAGCTCGAAATAAACACGTTTTTTCAGACTGTTGAATCCCAATGTAACTGCCTGGCTCAGATGAGGTCACTGAGCCAGCCCTTAACCCCAGTGTGCAGAAGATGTCAAAACGTGTTTTTCAGCACAAATAAACACGTTTTGGCAAATTTGGTTACCCCCATGTTACTTATAGGGCAGTAACAGCACACCTTTCAAAACATGTTTTTCAGCCCGAAATAAACGCGTTTTCTCATCCCTTGGAATCGCAGTGTAACTGCCTGGTTCAGAAGAGCCCACTGAGTCAGCCCTTAACCCCAGTGTGAAGAAGTTGTCAAAACGTGTTTGTCAGCACAAATAAACACGTTTTGGCAACTTTGGTCACCCCCATGTAACTTTTAGGGCAAGTACAGCACAGTTTTCAAAACTTGTTTTTCAGCTCGAAATAAACGCGTTTTTTCAGACTGTTGAATCCCAATGTAACTGCCTGGCTCAGATGAGCTCACTGAGCCAGCCCTTAACCCCAGTGTGCAGAAGATGTCAAAACGTGTTTTTCAGCACAAATAAACACGTTTTGGCAAATTTGGTTACCCCCATGTTACTTATAGGGCAGTAACAGCACACCTTTCAAAACATGTTTTTCAGCCCGAAATAAACGCGTTTTCTCATCCCTTGGAATCGCAGTGTAACTGCCTGGTTCAGAAGAGCCCACTGAGCCAGTCCTTAACCCCAGTGTGCAGAAGATGTCAAAACGTGTTTTTCAGCACAAATAAACACGTTTTGGCAACTTTGGTCACCCCCATGTTACTTATAGGGCAGTAACAGCACACCTTTCAAAACGTGTTTTTCAGCCCGAAATAAACGCGTTTTCTCAGCCCTTGGAATCGCAGTGTAACTGCCTGGCTCAGAAGAGCACACTGAGTCAGCCCTTAACCCCAGTGTGCAGAAGTTGTCAAAACGTGTTTGTCAGCACAAATAAACACGTTTTGGCAACTTTGGTCACCCCCATGTTACTTATAGGACTGGAACAGCACACTTTTCAAAACGTGTTTTTCAGCCCGAAATAAACGCGTTTTCTCAGCCCTTGGAATTGCAGTGTAACTGCCTGGCTCAGAAGAGCCCACTGAGTCAGCCCTTAACTCCAGTGTGCAGAAGTTGTCAAAACGTGTTTGTCAGCACACATAAACACGTTTGGGCAACTTTGGTCACCCCCATGTAACTTTTGGGGTTAGAACAGCACAGTTTTCAAAACGTGTTTTTCAGCCCGAAATAAACGCGTTTTCTCAGCCCTTGGAATTGCAGTGTAACTGCCTGGCTCAGAAGAGCCCACTGAGTCAGCCCTTAACTCCAGTGTGCAGAAGTTGTCAAAACGTGTTTGTCAGCACACATTAACACGTTTTGGCAACTTTGGTCACCCCCATGTTACTTATAGGGCAGGAACAGCACACTTTTCAAAACGTGTTTTTCAGCCCGAAATAAACGCGTTTTCTCATCCCTTGGAATCGCAAGGTAACTGACTGGCTCAGAAGAGCCCACTGAGTCAGCCCTTAACCGCAGTGTGTAGAAGTTGTCAAAACGTGTTTGTCAGCACAAATAAACACGTTTTGGCAACTTTGGTCACCCCCATGTAACTTTTGGGGCAAGTACAGCACAGTTTTCAAAACGTGTTTTTCAGCTCGAAATAAACGCGTTTTTTCAGACTGTTGAATCCCAAAGTAACTGCCTGGCTCAGATGAGCTCACTGAGCCAGCCCTTAACCCCAGTGTGCAGAAGTTGTAAAAACGTGTTTTTAAGCAGAAATAAACACGTTTTGGCAACTTTGGTCACCACCATGTAACTTATAGGGCAGGAACAGCACACTTTTCAAAACGTGTTTTTCAGCCCGAAATAAACGCGTTTTCTCAGCCCTTGGAATCGCAGTGTAACTGCCTGGTTCAGAAGAGCCCACTGAGTCAGCCCTTAACCCCAGTGTGCAGAAGTTGTCAATACGTGTTTTTCAACACAAATAAACACGTTTTGGCAACTTTGGTCACCCCCATGTAACTTATAGGGCAGGAACAGCACACTTTTCAAAACGTGTTTTTCAGCCCGAAATAAACGCGTTTTCTCATCCCTTGGAATCGCAAGGTAACTGCCTGGCTCAGAAGAGCCCACTGAGTCAGCCCTTAACCGCAGTGTGCAGAAGTTGTCAAAACGTGTTTGTCAGCACAAATAAACACGTTTTGGCAACTTTGGTCACCCCCATGTTACTTATAGGGCTGGAACAGCACACTTTTCAAAACGTGTTTTTCAGCCCGAAATAAACGCGTTTTCTCAGCCCTTGGAATCGCAGTGTAACTGCCTGGCTCAGAAGAGCCCACTGAGTCAGCCCTTAACCCCAGTGTGCAGAAGTTGTCAAAACGTGTTTTTCAGCACAAATAAACACGTTTGGGCAACTTTGGTCACCCCCATGTAACTTTTGGGGCAAGAACAGCACACCTTTCAAAACGTGTTTTTCAGCCCGAAATAAACGCGTTTTCTCAGCCCTTGGAATCGCAGTGTAACAGCCTGGCTCAGAAGAGCACACTTAGTCAGCCCTTAACCCCAGTGTGCAGAAGTTGTCAAAACGTGTTTTTCAGCACAAATAAACACGTTTGGGCAACTTTGGTCACCCCCATGTAACTTTTGGGGTTAGAACAGCACAGTTTTCAAAACGTGTTTTTCAGCCCGAAATAAACGCGTTTTCTCAGCCCTTGGAATTGCAGTGTAACTGCCTGGCTCAGAAGAGCCCACTGAGTCAGCCCTTAACTCCAGTGTGCAGAAGTTGTCAAAACGTGTTTGTCAGCACACATTAACACGTTTTGGCAACTTTGGTCACCCCCATGTTACTTATAGGGCAGGAACAGCACACTTTTCAAAACGTGTTTTTCAGCTCGAAATAAACGCGTTTTCTCAGCCCTTGGAATCGCAGTGTAACTGCCTGGCTCAGAAGAGCCCACTGAGTCAGCCCTTAACCCCAGTGTGCAGAAGTTGTCAAAACGTGTTTTTCAGCACAAATAAACACGTTTGGGCAACTTTGGTCACCCCCATGTAACTTTTGGGGCAAGAACAGCACACCTTTCAAAACGTGTTTTTCAGCCCGAAATAAACGCGTTTTCTCAGCCCTTGGAATCGCAGTGTAACAGCCTGGCTCAGAAGAGCACACTTAGTCAGCCCTTAACCCCAGTGTGCAGAAGTTGTCAAAACGTGTTTGTCAGCAGAAATAAACACGTTTTGGCAACTTTGGTCACCCCCATGTTACTTATAGGGCTGGAACAGCACACTTTTCAAAACGTGTTTTTCAGCCCGAAATAAACGCGTTTTCTCAGCCCTTGGAATTGCAGTGTAACTGCCTGGCTCAGAAGAGCCCACTGAGTCAGCCCTTAACTCCAGTGTGCAGAAGTTGTCAAAACGTGTTTGTCAGCACACATAAACACGTTTTGGCAACTTTGGTCACCCCCATGTTACTTATAGGGCAGGAACAGCACACTTTTCAAAACGTGTTTTTCAGCCCGAAATAAACGCGTTTTCTCATCCCTTGGAATCGCAAGGTAACTGCCTGGCTCAGAAGAGCCCACTGAGTCAGCCCTTAACCGCAGTGTGTAGAAGTTGTCAAAACGTGTTTGTCAGCACAAATAAACACGTTTTGGCAACTTTAGTCACCCCCATGTTACTTATAGGGCAGGAACAGCACACTTTTCAAAACGTGTTTTTCACACCGAAATAAACGCGTTTTCTCATCCCTTGGAATCGCAAGGTAACTGCCTGGCTCAGAAGAGCCCACTGAGTCAGCCCTTAACCGCAGTGTGTAGAAGTTGTCAAAACGTGTTTTTCAGCACAAATAAACACGTTTGGGCAACTTTGGTCACCCCCATGTAACTTTTGGGGCAAGAACAGCACAGTTTTCAAAACGTGCTTTTCAGCCCGAAATAAACGCGTTTTCTCATCCCTTGGAATCGCAATGCAACTGCCTGGCTCAGAAGAGCCCACTGAGTCAGCCCTTAACCCCAGTGTGAAGAAGTTGTCAAAACGTGTTTTTCAGCACAAATAAACACGTTTGGGCAACTTTGGTCACCCCCTATGTTACTTATAGGGCAGGAACAGCACACTTTACAAAACGTGTTTTTCAGCCCGAAATAAACGCGTTTTCTCATCCCTTGGAATCGCAGTGTAACTGCCTGGTTCAGAAGAGCCCTCTGAGTCAGCCCTTAACCCCAGTGTGCAGAAGTTGTCAAAACGTGTTTTTCAGCACAAATAAACACGTTTTGGCAACGTTGGTCACCCCCATGTTACTTATAGGGCAGGAACAGCACCCTTTTCAAAACGTGTTTTTCGCCCGAAATAAACGCGTTTTCTCAGCCCTTGGAATCGCAGTGTAACTGCCTGGCTCAGAAGAGCACACTGAGTCAGCCCTTAACCCCAGTGTGCAGAAGTTGTCAATACGTGTTTTTCAACACAAATAAACACGTTTTGGCAACTTTGGTCACCCCCATGTAACTTATAGGGCAGGAACAGCACACTTTTCAAAACGTGTTTTTCAGCCCGAAATAAACGCGTTTTCTAATCCCTTGGAATCGCAAGGTAACTGCCTGGCTCAGAAGAGCCCACTGAGTCAGCCCTTTACCGCAGTATGCAGAAGTTGTCAAAACGTGTTTTTCAGCACAAATAAACACGTTTTGGCAACTTTGGTCACCCCCATGTTACTTATAGGGCAGGAACAGCACCCTTTTCAAAACGTGTTTTTCAGTTCGAAATAAACGCGTTTTCTCAGCCCTTGGAATCGCAGTGTAACTGCCTGGCTCAGAAGAGCCCACTGAGTCAGCCCTTAACCACAGTGTGCAGAAGTTGTCAAAACGTGTTTTTCAGCACAAATAAACACGTTTGGGCAATTTTGGTCACCCCCATGTAACTTTTGGGGCAAGAACAGCACAGTTTTCAAAACGTGTTTTTCAGCTCGAAATAAACACGTTTTTTCAGACTGTTGAATCCCAATGTAACTGCCTGGCTCAGATGAGGTCACTGAGCCAGCCCTTAACCCCAGTGTGCAGAAGATGTCGAAACCTGTTTTTCAGCACAAATAAACACGTTTTGGCAACTTTGGTCACCACCATGTTACTTATAGGGCAGTAACAGCACACCTTTCAAAACGTATTTTTCAGCCCGAAATAAACGCGTTTTCTCAGCCCTTGGAATCGCAGTGTAACTGCCTGGCTCAGAAGAGCACACTGAGTCAGCCCTTAACCCCAGTGTGCAGAAGTTGTCAAAACGTGTTTTTCAGCACAAATAAACACGTTTGGGCAACTTTGGTCACCCCCATGTAACTTTTGGGGCAAGAACAGCACAGTTTTCAAAACGTGTTTTTCAGCTCGAAATAAACACGTTTTTTCAGACTGTTGAATCCCAAAGTAACTGCCTGGCTCAGATGAGGTCACTGAGCCAGCCCTTAACCCCAGTGTGCAGAAGATGTGAAAACGTGTTTTTCAGCACAAATAAACACGTTTTGGCAACTTTGGTCACCCCCATGTTACTTATAGGGCAGTAACAGCACACCTTTCAAAACGTGTTTTTCAGCCCGAAATAAACGCGTTTTCTCAGCCCTTGGAATCGCAGTGTAACTGCCTGGCTCAGAAGAGCCCACTGAGTCAGCCCTTAACCGCAGTGTGTAGAAGTTGTCAAAACGTGTTTGTCAGCACAAATAAACATGTTTTGGCAACTTTGGTCACCCCCATGTTACTTATAGGGCTGGAACAGCACCCTTTTCAAAACGTGCTTTTCAGCCCGAAATAAACGCGTTTTCTCAGCCCTTGGAATCGCAATGCAACTGCCTGGCTCAGAAGAGCCCACTGAGTCAGCCCTTAACCCCAGTGTGAAGAAGTTGTCAAAACGTGTTTTTCAGCACAAATAAACACGTTTGGGCAACTTTGGTCACCCCCATGTAACTTTTGGGGTTAGAACAGCACAGTTTTCAAAACGTGTTTTTCAGCTCGAAATAAACGCGTTTTTTCAGACTGTTGAATCCCAATGTAACTGCCTGGCTCAGATGAGGTCACTGAGCCAGCCCTTAACCCCAGTGTGCAGAAGTTGTCAAAACGTGTTTTTCAGCAGAAATAAACACGTTTTGGCAACTTTGGTCACCCCCATGTTACTTATAGGGCAGGAACAGCACACTTTTCAAAACGTGTTTTTCAGCACGAAATAAACGCGTTTTCTCATCCCTTGGAATCGCAAGGTAACTGCCTGGCTCAGAAGAGCCCACTGAGTCAGCCCTTTACCGCAGTGTGCAGAAGTTGTCAAAACGTGTTTTTCAGCACAAATAAACACGTTTGGGCAACTTTGGTCACCCCCATGTAACTTTTGGGGCAAGAACAGCACAGTTTTCAAAACGTGTTTTTCAGCTCGAAATAAACACGTTTTTTCAGACTGTTGAATCCCAATGTAACTGCCTGGCTCAGATGAGGTCACTGAGCCAGCCCTTAACCCCAGTGTGCAGAAGATGTCAAAACGTGTTTTTCAGCACAAATAAACACGTTTTGGCAAATTTGGTTACCCCCATGTTACTTATAGGGCAGTAACAGCACACCTTTCAAAACATGTTTTTCAGCCCGAAATAAACTCGTTTTCTCATCCCTTGGAATCGCAGTGTAACTGCCTGGTTCAGAAGAGCCCACTGAGTCAGCCCTTAACCCCAGTGTGAAGAAGTTGTCAAAACGTGTTTGTCAGCACAAATAAACACGTTTTGGCAACTTTGGTCACCCCCATGTAACTTTTAGGGCAAGTACAGCACAGTTTTCAAAACTTGTTTTTCAGCTCGAAATAAACGCGTTTTTTCAGACTGTTGAATCCCAAAGTAACTGCCTGGCTCAGATGAGCTCACTGAGCCAGTCCTTAAACCCAGTGTGCAGAAGATGTCAAAACGTGTTTTCAGCACAAATAAACACGTTTTGGCAACTTTGGTCACCCCCATGTTACTTATAGGGCAGTAACAGCACACCTTTCAAAACGTGTTTTTCAGCCCGAAATAAACGCGTTTTCTCAGCCCTTGGAATCGCAGTGTAACTGCCTGGCTCAGAAGAGCACACTGAGTCAGCCCTTAACCCCAGTGTGCAGAAGTTGTCAAAACGTGTTTGTCAGCACAAATAAACACGTTTTGGCAACTTTGGTCACCCCCATGTTACTTATAGGACTGGAACAGCACACTTTTCAAAACGTGTTTTTCAGCCCGAAATAAACGCGTTTTCTCAGCCCTTGGAATTGCAGTGTAACTGCCTGGCTCAGAAGAGCCCACTGAGTCAGCCCTTAACTCCAGTGTGCAGAAGTTGTCAAAACGTGTTTGTCAGCACACATAAACACGTTTTGGCAACTTTGGTCACCCCCATGTTACTTATAGGGCTGGAACAGCACACTTTTCAAAACGTGCTTTTCAGCCCGAAATAAACGCGTTTTCTCAGCCCTTGGAATCGCAATGCAACTGCCTGGCTCAGAAGAGCCCACTGAGTCAGCCCTTAACCCCAGTGTGAAGAAGTTGTCAAAACGTGTTTTTCAGCACAAATAAACACGTTTGGGCAACTTTGGTCACCCCCATGTAACTTTTGGGGTTAGAACAGCACAGTTTTCAAAACGTGTTTTTCAGCTCGAAATAAACGCGTTTTTTCAGACTGTTGAATCCCAATGTAACTGCATGGCTCAGATGAGGTCACTGAGCCAGCCCTTAACCCCAGTGTGCAGAAGTTGTCAAAACATGTTTTTCAGCAGAAATAAACACGTTTTGGCAACTTTGGTCACCCCCATGTTACTTATAGGGCAGGAACAGCACACTTTTCAAAACGTGTTTTTCAGCCCGAAATAAACGCGTTTTCTCATCCCTTGGAATCACAAGGTAACTGCCTGGCTCAGAAGAGCCCACTGAGTCAGCCCTTTACCGCAGTGTGCAGAAGTTGTCAAAACGTGTTTTTCAGCACAAATAAACACGTTTTGGCAACTTTGGTCACCCCCATGTTACTTATAGGGCAGGAACAGCACACTTTTCAAAACGTGTTTTTCAGTTCGAAATAAACGCGTTTTCTCAGCCCTTGGAATCGCAGTGTAACTGCCTGGCTCAGAAGAGCCCACTGAGTCAGCCCTTAACCCCAGTGTGCAGAAGTTGTCAAAACGTGTTTTTCAGCACAAATAAACACGTTTGGGCAACTTTGGTCACCCCCATGTAACTTTTGGGGCAAGAACAGCACAGTTTTCAAAATGTGTTTTTCAGCTCGAAATAAACACGTTTTTTCAGACTGTTGAATCCCAATGTAACTGCCTGGCTCAGATGAGGTCACTGAGCCAGCCCTTAACCCCAGTGTGCAGAAGATGTCGAAACCTGTTTTTCAGCACAAATAAACACGTTTTGGCAACTTTGGTCACCACCATGTTACTTATAGGGCAGTAACAGCACCCCTTTCAAAACGTGTTTTTCAGCCCGAAATAAACGCGTTTTCTCAGCCCTTGGAATCGCAGTGTAACTGCCTGGCTCAGAAGAGCACACTGAGTCAGCCCTTAACCCCAGTGTGCAGAAGTTGTCAAAACGTGTTTTTCAGCACAAATAAACACGTTTGGGCAACTTTGGTCACCCCCATGTAACTTTTGGGGCAAGAACAGCACAGTTTTCAAAACGTGTTTTTCAGCTCGAAATAAACGCGTTTTTTCAGACTGTTGAATCCCAATGTAACTGCCTTGCTCAGATGAGGTCAAAGAGCCAGCCCTTAACCCCAGTGTGCAGAAGATGTCAAAACGTGTTTTTCAGCACAAATAAACACGTTTTGGCAACTTTGGTCTCCCCCATGTTACTTATAGGGCAGTAACAGCACACCTTTCAAAACGTGTTTTTCAGCCCGAAATAAACGCGTTTTCTCAGCCCTTGGAATCGCAGTGTAACTGCCTGGCTCAGAAGAGCACACTGAGTCAGCCCTTAACCCCAGTGTGCAGAAGTTGTCAATTCGTGTTTTTCAACACAAATAAACACGTTTTGGCAACTTTGGTCACCCCCATGTAACTTATAGGGCAGGAACAGCACACTTTTCAAAACGTGTTTTTCAGCCCGAAATAAACGCGTTTTCTCATCCCTTGGAATCGCAAGGTAACTGCCTGGCTCAGAAGAGCCCACTGAGTCAGCCCTTTACCGCAGTATGCAGAAGTTGTCAAAACGTGTTTTTCAGCACAAATAAACACGTTTTGGCAACTTTGGTCACCCCCATGTTACTTATAGGGCAGGAACAGCACACTTTTCAAAACGTGTTTTTCAGCCCGAAATAAACGCGTTTTCTCATCCCTTGG
This sequence comes from Atractosteus spatula, assembly GCF_055471065.1. NCBI lineage: Eukaryota > Metazoa > Chordata > Actinopteri > Semionotiformes > Lepisosteidae > Atractosteus > Atractosteus spatula. Next base: position 643,650 of record NW_028296644.1, on the reverse strand, counting down.
AATCGCAAGGTAACTGCCTGGCTCAGAAGAGCCCGCTGAGTCAGCCCTTAACCGCAGTGTGTAGAAGTTGTCAAAACGTGTTTGTCAGCACAAATAAACACGTTTTGGCAACTTTAGTCACCCCCATGTTACTTATAGGGCAGGAACAGCACACTTTTCAAAACGTGTTTTTCAGCCCGAAATAAACGCGTTTTCTCATCCCTTGGAATCGCAAGGTAACTGCCTGGCTCAGAAGAGCCCACTGAGTCAGCCCTTAACCGCAGTGTGTAGAAGTTGTCAAAACGTGTTTGTCAGCACAAATGAACACGTTTTGGCAACTTTGGTCACCCCCATGTTACTTATAGGGCAGGAACAGCACACTTTTCAAAACGTGTTTTTCAGCTCGAAATAAACGCGTTTTCTCAGCCCTTGGAATCGCAGTGTAACTGCCTGGCTCAGAAGAGCCCACTGAGTCAGCCCTTAACCCCAGTGTGCAGAAGTTGTCAAAACGTGTTTTTCAGCACAAATAAACACGTTTGGGCAACTTTGGTCACCCCCATGTAACTTTTGGGGCAAGAACAGCACAGTTTTCAAAACGTGCTTTTCAGCCCGAAATAAACGCGTTTTCTCATCCCTTGGAATCGCAATGCAACTGCCTGGCTCAGAAGAGCCCACTGAGTCAGCCCTTAACCCCAGTGTGAAGAAGTTGTCAAAAAGTGTTTTTCAGCACAAATAAACACGTTTGGGCAACTTTGGTCACCCCCATGTAACTTTTGTGGTTAGAACAGCACAGTTTTCAAAACGTGTTTTTCAGCTCGAAATAAACGCGTTTTTTCAGACTGTTGAATCCCAATGTAACTGCCTGGCTCAGATGAGGTCACTGAGCCAGCCCTTAACCCCAGTGTGCAGAAGTTGTCAAAACGTGTTTTTAATCAGAAATAAACACGTTTTGGCAACTTTGGTCACCACCATGTAACTTATAGGGCAGGAACAGCACAGTTTTCAAAACGTGTTTTTCAGCCCGAAATAAACGCGTTTTCTCAGCCCTTGGAATCGCAGTGTAACTGCCTGGTTCAGAAGAGCCCACTGAGTCAGCCCTTAACCCCAGTGTGCAGAAGTTGTCAATACGTGTTTTTCAACACAAATAAACACGTTTTGGCAACTTTGGTCACCCCCATGTAACTTATAGGGCTGGAACAGCACACTTTTCAAAACGTGTTTTTCAGCCCGAAATAAACGCGTTTTCTCAGCCCTTGGAATCGCAGTGTAACTGCCTGGCTCAGAAGAGCCCACTGAGTCAGCCCTTAACCCCAGTGTGCAGAAGTTGTCAAAACGTGTTTTTCAGCACAAATAAACACGTTTGGGCAACTTTGGTCACCCCCATGTAACTTTTGGGGCAAGAACAGCACAGTTTTCAAAACGTGTTTTTCAGCTCGAAATAAACACGTTTTTTCAGACTGTTGAATCCCAATGTAACTGCCTTGCTCAGATGAGGTCAAAGAGCCAGCCCTTAACCCCAGTGTGCAGAAGATGTCAAAACGTGTTTTTCAGCACAAATAAACACGTTTGGGCAACTTTGGTCACCCCCATGTAACTTTTGGGGCAAGAACAGCACACCTTTCAAAACGTGTTTTTCAGCCCGAAATAAACGCGTTTTCTCAGCCCTTAGAATCGCAGTGTAACTGCCTGGCTCAGAAGAGCCCCCTGAGTCAGCCCTTAACTCCAGTGTGCAGAAGTTGTCAAAACTTGTTTGTCAGCACAAATAAACACGTTTTGGCAACTTTGGTCACCCCCATGTTACTTATAGGGCTGGAACAGCACACTTTTCAAAACGTGTTTTTCAGCCCGAAATAAACGCGTTTTCTCAGCCCTTGGAATTGCAGTGTAACTGCCTAGCTCAGAAGAGCCCACTGAGTCAGCCCTTAACTCCAGTGTGCAGAAGTTGTCAAAACTTGTTTGTCAGCACACATAAACACGTTTTGGCAACTTTGGTCACCCCCATGTTACTTATAGGGCAGGAACAGCACACTTTTCAAAACGTGTTTTTCAGCCCGAAATAAACGCGTTTTCTCATCCCTTGGAATCGCAAGGTAACTGCCTGGCTCAGAAGAGCCCACTGAGTCAGCCCTTAACCGCAGTGTGTAGAAGTTGTCAAAACGTGTTTGTCAGCACAAATAAACACGTTTTGGCAACTTTAGTCACCCCCATGTTACTTATAGGGCAGGAACAGCACACTTTTCAAAACGTGTTTTTCAGCCCGAAATAAACGCGTTTTCTCATCCCTTGGAATCGCAAGGTAACTGCCTGGCTCAGAAGAGCCCACTGAGTCAGCCCTTAACCGCAGTGTGTAGAAGTTGTCAAAACGTGTTTGTCAGCACAAATAAACACGTTTTGGCAACTTTGGTCACCCCCATGTTACTTATAGGGCAGGAACAGCACACTTTTCAAAACGTGTTTTTCAGCTCGAAATAAACGCGTTTTCTCAGCCCTTGGAATCGCAGTGTAACTACCTGGCTCAGAAGAGCCCACTGAGTCAGCCCTTAACCCCAGTGTGCAGAAGTTGTCAAAACGTGTTTTTCAGCACAAATAAACACGTTTGGGCAACTTTGGTCACCCCCATGTAACTTTTGGGGCAAGAACAGCACAGTTTTCAAAACGTGCTTTTCAGCCCGAAATAAACGCGTTTTCTCATCCCTTGGAATCGCAATGCAACTGCCTGGCTCAGAAGAGCCCACTGAGTCAGCCCTTAACCCCAGTGTGAAGAAGTTGTCAAAACGTGTTTTTCAGCACAAATAAACACGTTTGGGCAACTTTGGTCACCCCCATGTAACTTTTGGGGTTAGAACAGCACAGTTTTCAAAACGTGTTTTTCAGCTCGAAATAAACGCGTTTTTTCAGACTGTTGAATCCCAATGTAACTGCCTGGCTCAGATGAGGTCACTGAGCCAGCCCTTAACCCCAGTGTGCAGAAGTTGTCAAAACGTGTTTTTCAGCAGAAATAAACACGTTTTGGCAACTTTGGTCACCCCCATGTTACTTATAGGGCAGGAACAGCACACTTTTCAAAACGTGTTTTTCAGCCCGAAATAAATGCGTTTTCTCATCCCTTGGAATCGCAGTGTAACTGCCTGGTTCAGAAGAGCCCTCTGAGTCAGCCCTTAACCCCAGTGTGCAGAAGTTGTCAAAACGTGTTTTTCAGCACAAATAAACACGTTTTGGCAACTTTGGTCACCCCCATGTTACTTATAGGGCAGGAACAGCACACTTTTCAAAACGTGTTTTTCAGCCCGAAATAAACGCGTTTTCTCAGCCCTTGGAATCGCAGTGTAACTGCCTGGCTCAGAAGAGCCCACTGAGTCAGCCCTTAACCCCAGTGTGCAGAAGTTGTCAAAACGTGTTTTTCAGCACAAATAAACACGTTTGGGCAACTTTGGTCACCCCCATGTAACTTTTGGGGCAAGAACAGCACAGTTTTCAAAACGTGTTTTTCAGCTCGAAATAAACACGTTTTTTCAGACTGTTGAATCCCAATGTAACTACCTGGCTCAGATGAGGTCACTGAGCCAGCCCTTAACCCCAGTGTGCAGAAGATGTCGAAACCTGTTTTTCAGCACAAATAAACACGTTTTGGCAACTTTGGTCACCCCCATGTTACTTATAGGACAGTAACAGCACACCTTTCAAAACGTGTTTTTCAGCCCGAAATAAACGCGTTTTCTCAGCCCTTGGAATCGCAGTGTAACTGCCTGGCTCAGAAGAGCACACTGAGTCAGCCCTTAACCCCAGTGTGCAGAAGTTGTCAAAACGTGTTTGTCAGCACACATAAACACATTTTGGCAACTTTGGTCACCCCCATGTTACTTATAGGGCAGGAACAGCACACTTTTCAAAACGTGTTTTTCAGCCCGAAATAAACGCGTTTTCTCATCCCTTGGAATCGCAGTGTAACTGCCTGGCTCAGAAGAGCCCACTGAGTCAGCCCTTAACCCCAGTGTGCAGAAGTTGTCAAAACGTGTTTTTCAGCACAAATAAACACGTTTGGGCAACTTTGGTCACCCCCATGTAACTTTTGGGGCAAGAACAGCACAGTTTTCAAAACGTGCTTTTCAGCCCGAAATAAACGCGTTTTCTCATCCCTTGGAATCGCAATGCAACTGCCTGGCTCAGAAGAGCCCACTGAGTCAGCCCTTAACCCCAGTGTGAAGAAGTTGTCAAAAAGTGTTTTTCAGCACAAATAAACACGTTTGGGCAACTTTGGTCACCCCCATGTAACTTTTGTGGTTAGAACAGCACAGTTTTCAAAACGTGTTTTTCAGCTCGAAATAAACGCGTTTTTTCAGACTGTTGAATCCCAATGTAACTGCCTGGCTCAGATGAGGTCACTGAGCCAGCCCTTAACCCCAGTGTGCAGAAGTTGTCAAAACGTGTTTTTAATCAGAAATAAACACGTTTTGGCAACTTTGGTCACCACCATGTAACTTATAGGGCAGGAACAGCACAGTTTTCAAAACGTGTTTTTCAGCCCGAAATAAACGCGTTTTCTCAGCCCTTGGAATCGCAGTGTAACTGCCTGGTTCAGAAGAGCCCACTGAGTCAGCCCTTAACCCCAGTGTGCAGAAGTTGTCAATACGTGTTTTTCAACACAAATAAACACGTTTTGGCAACTTTGGTCACCCCCATGTAACTTATAGGGCTGGAACAGCACACTTTTCAAAACGTGTTTTTCAGCCCGAAATAAACGCGTTTTCTCAGCCCTTGGAATCGCAGTGTAACTGCCTGGCTCAGAAGAGCCCACTGAGTCAGCCCTTAACCCCAGTGTGCAGAAGTTGTCAAAACGTGTTTTTCAGCACAAATAAACACGTTTGGGCAACTTTGGTCACCCCCATGTAACTTTTGGGGCAAGAACAGCACAGTTTTCAAAACGTGTTTTTCAGCTCGAAATAAACACGTTTTTTCAGACTGTTGAATCCCAATGTAACTGCCTTGCTCAGATGAGGTCAAAGAGCCAGCCCTTAACCCCAGTGTGCAGAAGATGTCAAAACGTGTTTTTCAGCACAAATAAACACGTTTGGGCAACTTTGGTCACCCCCATGTAACTTTTGGGGCAAGAACAGCACACCTTTCAAAACGTGTTTTTCAGCCCGAAATAAACGCGTTTTCTCAGCCCTTAGAATCGCAGTGTAACTGCCTGGCTCAGAAGAGCCCCCTGAGTCAGCCCTTAACTCCAGTGTGCAGAAGTTGTCAAAACTTGTTTGTCAGCACAAATAAACACGTTTTGGCAACTTTGGTCACCCCCATGTTACTTATAGGGCTGGAACAGCACACTTTTCAAAACGTGTTTTTCAGCCCGAAATAAACGCGTTTTCTCAGCCCTTGGAATTGCAGTGTAACTGCCTAGCTCAGAAGAGCCCACTGAGTCAGCCCTTAACTCCAGTGTGCAGAAGTTGTCAAAACTTGTTTGTCAGCACACATAAACACGTTTTGGCAACTTTGGTCACCCCCATGTTACTTATAGGGCAGGAACAGCACACTTTTCAAAACGTGTTTTTCAGCCCGAAATAAACGCGTTTTCTCATCCCTTGGAATCGCAAGGTAACTGCCTGGCTCAGAAGAGCCCACTGAGTCAGCCCTTAACCGCAGTGTGTAGAAGTTGTCAAAACGTGTTTGTCAGCACAAATAAACACGTTTTGGCAACTTTAGTCACCCCCATGTTACTTATAGGGCAGGAACAGCACACTTTTCAAAACGTGTTTTTCAGCCCGAAATAAACGCGTTTTCTCATCCCTTGGAATCGCAAGGTAACTGCCTGGCTCAGAAGAGCCCACTGAGTCAGCCCTTAACCGCAGTGTGTAGAAGTTGTCAAAACGTGTTTGTCAGCACAAATAAACACGTTTTGGCAACTTTGGTCACCCCCATGTTACTTATAGGGCAGGAACAGCACACTTTTCAAAACGTGTTTTTCAGCTCGAAATAAACGCGTTTTCTCAGCCCTTGGAATCGCAGTGTAACTGCCTGGCTCAGAAGAGCCCACTGAGTCAGCCCTTAACCCCAGTGTGCAGAAGTTGTCAAAACGTGTTTTTCAGCACAAATAAACACGTTTGGGCAACTTTGGTCACCCCCATGTAACTTTTGGGGCAAGAACAGCACAGTTTTCAAAACGTGCTTTTCAGCCCGAAATAAACGCGTTTTCTCATCCCTTGGAATCGCAATGCAACTGCCTGGCTCAGAAGAGCCCACTGAGTCAGCCCTTAACCCCAGTGTGAAGAAGTTGTCAAAACGTGTTTTTCAGCACAAATAAACACGTTTGGGCAACTTTGGTCACCCCCATGTAACTTTTGGGGTTAGAACAGCACAGTTTTCAAAACGTGTTTTTCAGCTCGAAATAAACGCGTTTTTTCAGACTGTTGAATCCCAATGTAACTGCCTGGCTCAGATGAGGTCACTGAGCCAGCCCTTAACCCCAGTGTGCAGAAGTTGTCAAAACGTGTTTTTCAGCAGAAATAAACACGTTTTGGCAACTTTGGTCACCCCCATGTTACTTATAGGGCAGGAACAGCACACTTTTCAAAACGTGTTTTTCAGCCCGAAATAAATGCGTTTTCTCATCCCTTGGAATCGCAGTGTAACTGCCTGGTTCAGAAGAGCCCTCTGAGTCAGCCCTTAACCCCAGTGTGCAGAAGTTGTCAAAACGTGTTTTTCAGCACAAATAAACACGTTTTGGCAACTTTGGTCACCCCCATGTTACTTATAGGGCAGGAACAGCACACTTTTCAAAACGTGTTTTTCAGCCCGAAATAAACGCGTTTTCTCAGCCCTTGGAATCGCAGTGTAACTGCCTGGCTCAGAAGAGCCCACTGAGTCAGCCCTTAACCCCAGTGTGCAGAAGTTGTCAAAACGTGTTTTTCAGCACAAATAAACACGTTTGGGCAACTTTGGTCACCCCCATGTAACTTTTGGGGCAAGAACAGCACAGTTTTCAAAACGTGTTTTTCAGCTCGAAATAAACACGTTTTTTCAGACTGTTGAATCCCAATGTAACTACCTGGCTCAGATGAGGTCACTGAGCCAGCCCTTAACCCCAGTGTGCAGAAGATGTCGAAACCTGTTTTTCAGCACAAATAAACACGTTTTGGCAACTTTGGTCACCCCCATGTTACTTATAGGACAGTAACAGCACACCTTTCAAAACGTGTTTTTCAGCCCGAAATAAACGCGTTTTCTCAGCCCTTGGAATCGCAGTGTAACTGCCTGGCTCAGAAGAGCACACTGAGTCAGCCCTTAACCCCAGTGTGCAGAAGTTGTCAAAACGTGTTTGTCAGCACACATAAACACATTTTGGCAACTTTGGTCACCCCCATGTTACTTATAGGGCAGGAACAGCACACTTTTCAAAACGTGTTTTTCAGCCCGAAATAAACGCGTTTTCTCATCCCTTGGAATCGCAAGGTAACTGCCTGGCTCAGAAGAGCCCACTGAGTCAGCCCTTAACCGCAGTGTGTAGAAGTTGTCAAAACGTGTTTGTCAGCACAAATAAACACGTTTTGGCAACTTTGGTCACCCCCATGTAACTTTTGGGGCAACTACAGCACAGTTTTCAAAACGTGTTTTTCAGCTCGAAATAAACGCGTTTTTTCAGACTGTTGAATCCCAAAGTAACTGCCTGGCTCAGATGAGCTCACTGAGCCAGCCCTTAACCCCAGTGTGCAGAAGTTGTAAAAACGTGTTTTTAAGCAGAAATAAACACGTTTTGGCAACTTTGGTCACCACCATGTAACTTATAGGGCAGGAACAGCACAGTTTTCAAAACGTGTTTTTCAGCCCGAAATAAACGCGTTTTCTCAGCCCTTGGAATCGCAGTGTAACTGCCTGGTTCAGAAGAGCCCACTGACAGCCCTTAACCCCAGTGTGCAGAAGTTGTCAAAACGTGTTTGTCAGCACAAATAAACACGTTTTGGCAACTTTGGTCACCCCCATGTAAGTTATAGGGCAGGAACAGCACAGTTTTCAAAACGTGTTTTTCAGCCCGAAATAAACGCGTTTTCTCAGCCCTTGGAATCGCAATGCAACTGCCTGGCTCAGAAGAGCCCACTGAGTCAGCCCTTAACCCCAGTGTGAAGAAGTTGTCAAAACGTGTTTTTCAGCTCGAAATAAACGCGTTTTTTCAGACTGTTGAATCCCAATGTAACTGCCTGGTTCAGAAGAGCCCTCTGAGTCAGCCCTTAACCCCAGTGTGCAGAAGTTGTCAAAACGTGTTTTTCAGCAGAAATAAACACGTTTTGGCAACTTTGGTCACCCCCATGTTACTTATAGGGCAGGAACAGCACACTTTTCAAAACGTGTTTTTCAGCCCGAAATAAACGCGTTTTCTCAGCCCTTGGAATTGCAGTGTAACTGCCTGGCTCAGAAGAGCCCACTGAGTCAGCCCTTAACCGCAGTGTGTAGAAGTTGTCAAAACGTGTTTGTCAGCACAAATAAACACGTTTTGGCAACTTTGGTCACCCCCATGTAACTTTTGGGGCAAGTACAGCACAGTTTTCAAAACGTGTTTTTCAGCTCGAAATAAACGCGTTTTTTCAGACTGTTGAATCCCAAAGTAACTGCCTGGCTCAGATGAGCTCACTGAGCCAGCCTTTAACCCCAGTGTGCAGAAGTTGTAAAAACGTGTTTTTAA